>NC_090442.1:685165008-685469488 GCF_031143425.1 Pleurodeles waltl
CCTCACATTTCTGTGGCAGAAAGTTCTGGAATCTGAGAGGAGCCACAAATTTCCTTCCACCCAGCGTTCCCCCACGTCTCCGATAAAAATGATACCTCACTTGTGTGGGTAGGCCTAGCGCCCGCAACAGGAAACGCCCCAAAGCGCAACGTAGACACAGCCAAATTTTTGAAGGAAAATAGAGGTGTTTTTTGCAAAGTGCCTACCTGTAGATTTTGGCCTGTAGCTCAGCCGCCACCTAGGGAAACCTACCAAACCTGTGCATTTCTGAAAACTAGAGACCTAGGGGAATCCAAGATGGGGTGACTTGTGTGGCTCGGACCAGGTTCTGTTACCCAGAATCCATTGCAAACCTCAAAATTTGGCTAAAAAAACACATGTTCCTCACATTTCTGTGGCAGAAAGTTCTGGAATCTGAGAGGAGCCACAAATTTCCTTCCACCCAGCGTTCCCCCACGTCTCCCGATAAAAATGATACCTCACTTGTGTGGGTAGGCCTAGCGCCCGCGACAGGAAATGCCCCAAAGCGCAACGTGGACACAGCCAAATTTTTGAAGGAAAACAGAGGTGTTTTTTGCTAAGTGCCTACCTGTAGATTTTGGCCTGTAGCTCAGCCGCCACCTAGGGAAACCTACCAAACCTGTGCATTTCTGAAACCTAGAGACCTGGGGGAATCCAAGATGGGGTGACTTGTGTGGCCCGTACCAGGTTCTGTTACCCAGAATCCATTGCAAACCTCAAAATTTGGCTAAAAAAACACATGTTCCTCACATTTCTGTGGCAGAAAGTTCTGAAATCTGAGAGGAGCCACAAATTTCCTTCCACCCAGCGTTGCCCCACGTCTCCGATAAAAATGATACCTCACTTGTGTGGGTAGGCCTAGCGCCCGCAACAGGAAACGCCCCAAAGCGCAACGTAGACACAGCCACATTTTTGAAGGAAAACAGAGGTGTTTTTTGCAAAGTGCCTACCTGTAGATTTTGGCCTGTAGCTCAGCCGCCACCTAGGGAAACCTACCAAACCTGTGCATTTCTGAAAACTAGAGACCTAGGGGAATCCAAGATGGGGTGACTTGTGTGGCTCGGACCAGGTTCTGTTACCCAGAATCCATTGCAAACCTCAAAATTTGGCTAAAAAAACACATGTTCCTCACATTTCTGTGGCAGAAAGTTCTGGAATCTGAGAGGAGCCACAAATTTCCTTCCACCCAGCGTTCCCCCACGTCTCCCGATAAAAATGATACCTCACTTGTGTGGGTAGGCCTAGCGCCCGCGACAGGAAATGCCCCAAAGCGCAACGTGGACACAGCCAAATTTTTGAAGGAAAACAGAGGTGTTTTTTGCTAAGTGCCTACCTGTAGATTTTGGCCTGTAGCTCAGCCGCCACCTAGGGAAACCTACCAAACCTGTGCATTTCTGAAAACTAGAGACCTGGGGGAATCCAAGATGGGGTGACTTGTGTGGCCCGTACCAGGTTCTGTTACCCAGAATCCATTGCAAACCTCAAAATTTGGCTAAAAAAACACATGTTCCTCACATTTCTGTGGCAGAAAGTTCTGAAATCTGAGAGGAGCCACAAATTTCCTTCCACCCAGCGTTGCCCCACGTCTCCGATAAAAATGATACCTCACTTGTGTGGGTAGGCCTAGCGCCCGCAACAGGAAACGCCCCAAAGCGCAACGTAGACACAGCCAAATTTTTGAAGGAAAACAGAGGTGTTTTTTGCAAAGTGCCTACCTGTAGATTTTGGCCTGTAGCTCAGCCGCCACCTAGGGAAACCTACCAAACCTGTGCATTTCTGAAAACTAGAGACCTAGGGGAATCCAAGATGGGGTGACTTGTGTGGCTCGGACCAGGTTCTGTTACCCAGAATCCATTGCAAACCTCAAAATTTGGCTAAAAAAACACATGTTCCTCACATTTCTGTGGCAGAAAGTTCTGGAATCTGAGAGGAACCACACATTTCCTTCCACCCAGCGTTCCCCCATGTCTCCCGATAAAAATGATACCTCTCTTGTGTGGGTAGGCCTACCGCCCGCGACAGGAAACGCCCCAAAGCGCAACGTAGACACAGCCAAATTTTTGAAGGAAAACAGAGGTGTTTTTTGCAAAGTGCCTACCTGTAGATTTTGGCCTGTAGCTCAGCCGCCACCTAGGGAAACCTACCAAACCTGTGCATTTCTGAAAACTAGAGACCTGGGGGAATCCAAGCTGGGGTGACTTGTGTGGCTCGGACCAGGTTCTGTTACCCAGAATCCTTTGCAAACCTCAAAATTTGGCTAAAAAAACACATGTTCCTCACATTTCTGTGGCAGAAAGTTCTGGAATCTGAGAGAAGCCATGAATTTCCTTCCACCCAGCGTTCCCCCACGTCTCCCGATAAAAATGATACCTCACTTGTCTGGGTAGGCCTAGCGCCCGTGACAGGAAATGCCCCAAAGCGCAACGTGGACACAGCCAAATTTTTGAAGGAAAACAGAGGTGTTTTTTGCAAAGTGCCTACCTGTAGCATTTGGCCTGTAGCTGAGCCGCCACCTAGGGAAACCTACCAAACCTGTGCATTTCTGTAAACTAGAGAGCTGGGGGAATCCAAGCTGGGGTGACTTGTGTGGCTCGGACCAGGTTCTGTTACCCAGAATCCTTTGCAAACCTCAAAATTTGGCTAAAAAAACACATGTTCCTCACATTTCTGTGGCAGAAAGTTCTGGAATCTGAGAGGAGCCACGAATTTCCTTCCACCCAGCGTTCCGCCACGTCTCCCGATAAAAATGATACCTCACTTGTGTGGGTAGGCCTAGCACCCGTGACAGGAAATGCCCCAAAGCGCAACGTGGACACAGCCAAATTTTTGAAGGAAAACAGAGGTGTTTTTTGCAAAGTGCCTACCTGTAGATTTTGGCCTGTAGCTCAGCCGCCACCTAGGGAAACCTACCAAACCTGTGCATTTCTAAAAACTAGAGACCTGGGGGAATCCAAGATGGGGTGACTTGTGTGGCTCGGACCAGGTTCTGTTACCCAGAATCCATTGCAAACCTCAATATTTGGCTAAAAAAACACATGTCCCTCACATTTCTGTGGCAGAAAGTTCTGGAATCTGAGAGGAGCCACAAATTTCCTTCCACCCAGCGTTCCCCCACGTCTCCCGATAAAAATGATACCTCACTTGTGTGGGTAGGCCTAGCGCCCGTGACAGGAAATGCCCCAAAGCGCAACGTGGACACAGCCAAATTTTTGAAGGAAAACAGAGGTGTTTTTTGCAAAGTGCCTACCTGTAGATTTTGGCCTGTAGCTCAGCCGCCACCTAGGGAAACCTACCAAATCTGTGCATTTCTGAAAACTAGAGACCTGGGGGAATCCAAGATGGGGTGACTTGTGTGGCTCGGACCAGGTTCTGTTACCCAGAATCCATTGCAAACCTCAAAATTTGGATAAAAAAACACATGTTCCTCACATTTCTGTGGCAGAAAGTTCTGGAATCTGAGAGGAGCCACAAATTTCCTTCCACCCAGCGTTCCCCCACGTCTCCGATAAAAATGATACCTCACTTGTGTGGGTAGGCCTAGCGCCCGCGACAGGAAACGCCCCAAAGTGCAACGTAGACACAGTCAAATTATTGAAGGAAAACAGAGGTGTTTTTTGCAAAGTGCCTACCTGTAGATTTTGGCTTGTAGCTCAGCCGCCACCTAGGGAAACCTACCAAACCTGTGCATTTCTGAAAACTAGAGACCTAGGGGAATCCAAGATGGGGTGACTTGTGTGGCTCGGACCAGGTTCTGTTACCCAGAATCCTTTGCAAACCTCAATATTTGGCTAAAAAAACACATGTTCCTAACATTTCTGTGGCAGAAAGTTCTGGAATCTGAGAGGAGCCACGAATTTCCTTCCACCCAGCGTTCCCCCACGTCTGCCGATAAAAATGATCCCTCACTTGTTTGGGTAGGCCTAGCGCCCGCGACAGGAAACGCCCCAAAGCGCAACGTGGACACAGCCAAATTTTTGAAGGAAAACAGAGGTGTTTTTTGCAAAGTGCCTACCTGTAGATTTTGGCCTGTAGCTCAGCCGCCACCTACGGAAACCTACCAAACCTGTGCATTTCTGAAAACTAGAGACCTAGGGGAATCCAAGATGGGGTGACTTGTGTGGCTCGGACCAGGTTCTGTTACCCAGAATCCTTTGCAAACCTCAAAATTTGGCTAATAAAACACATGTTCCTAACATTTCTGTGGCAGAAAGTTCTGGAATCTGAGAGGAGCCACAAATTTCCTTCCACCCAGCGTTCCCCCACGTCTCCTGATAAAAATGATACCTCACTTGTGTGGGTAGGCCTAGTTCCCGCGACAGAAAACGCCCCAAAGCGCAACGTGGACACAGCCAAATTTGTGAAGGAAAACAGAGGTGTTTTTTGCAAAGTGCCTACCTGTAGATTTTGGCTTGTAGCTCAGCCGCCACCTAGGGAAACCTACCAAACCTGTGCATTTCTGAAAACTAGAGACCTGGGGGAATCCAAGATGGGGTGACTTGTGTGGTCGGACCAGGTTCTGTTACCCAGATTCCATTGGAAACCTCACAATTTGGCTAAAAAAACACATTTTCCAAACATTTCTGTGGCAGAAAGTTCGGGAATCTGAGAGGAGCCACAAATTTCCTTCCACCCAGCGTTCCCCCACGTCTCCCGATAAAAATGATACCTCACTTGTGTGGGTAGGCCTAGCGCCCATGACAGGAAATGCCCCAAAGCGCAACGTGGACACAGCCAAATTTTTGAAGGAAAACAGAGGTGTTTTTTGCAAAGTGCCTACCTGTAGATTTTGGCCTGTAGCTCAGCCGCCACCTAGGGAAACCTACCAAACCTGTGCATTTCTGAAAACTAGAGACCTGGGGGAATCCAAGATGGGGTGACTTGTGTGGCTCGGACCAGGTTCTGTTACCCAGAATCCATTGCAAACCTCAAAATTTGGCTAAAAAAACACATGTTCCCCACATTTCTGTGGCAGAAAGTTCTGGAATCTGAGAGGAGCCACAAATTTCCTTCCACCCAGCGTTCCCTCACGTCTCCCGATAAAAATGATACCTCACTTGTGTGGGTAGGCCTAGCGCCCGTGACAGGAAATGCCCCAAAGCGCAACGTGGACACAGCCACATTTTTTAAGGAAAACAGAGGTGTTTTTTGCAAAGTGTCTACCTGTAGATTTTGGCCTGTAGCTCAGCCGCCACCTAGGGAAACCTACCAAACCTGTGCATTTCTGAAAACTAGAGACCTGGGGGAATCCAAGATGGGGTGACTTGTGTGGCTCGGACCAGGTTCTGTTACCCAGAATCCATTGCAAACCTCAAAATTTGGCTAAAAAAAACACATGTTCCTCACATTTCTGTGGCAGAAAGTTATGGAATCTGAGAGGAGCCACAAATTTCCTTCCACCCAGTGTTCCCCCACGTCTCCAATAAAAATGATACCTCACTTGTGTGGGTAGGCCTAGCGCCCGCGACAGGAAACGCCCCAAAGCGCAACGTAGACACAGCCAAATTATTGAAGGAAAACAGAGGTGTTTTTTACAAAGTGCCTACCTGTAGATTTTGGCTTGTAGCTCAGCCGCCATCTACGGAAACCTACCAAACCTGTGCATTTCTGAAAACTAGAGACCTAGGGGAATCCAAGATGGGGTGACTTGTGTGGCTCGGACCAGGTTCTGTTACCCAGAATCCTTTGCAAACCTCAAAATTTGGCTAGAAAAACACATGTTCCTAACATTTCTGTGGCAGAAAGTTCTGGAATCTGAGAGGAGCCACGAATTTCCATCCACCCAGCGTTCCCCCACGTCTGCCGATAAAAATGATACCTCACTTGTGTGGGTAGGCCTAGCGCCCGCGACAGGAAACACCCCAAAGCGCAACGTGGACACAGCCAAATTTTTGAAGGAAAACAGAGGTGTTTTTTGCAAAGTGCCTACCTGTAGATTTTGGCCTGTAGCTCAGCCGCCACCTACGGAAACCTACCAAACCTGTGCATTTCTGAAAACTAGAGACGAAGGGGAATCCAAGATGGGGTGACTTGTGTGGCTCGGACCAGCTTCTGTTACCCAGAATCCTTTGCAAACCTCAAAATGTGGCTAATAAAACAAATGTTCCTAACATTTCTGTTGCAGAAAGTTCTGGAATCTGGGAGGAGCCACAAATTACCTTCCACCCAGCGTTCCCCCACGTCTCCCGATAAAAATGATACCTCACTTGTGTGGGTAGGCCTAGTGCCCGCGACAGGAAACGCCCCAAAGCGCAACGTGGACACATCCAAATTTGTGAAGGAAAACAGAGGTGTTTTTTGCAAAGTGCCTACCTGTAGATTTTGGCTTGTAGCTCAGCCGCCACCTAGGGAAACCTACCAAACCTGTGCATTTCTGAAAACTAGAGACCTGGGGGAATCCAAGATGGGGTGACTTGTGTGGCTCGGACCAGGTTCTGTTACCCAGAATCCATTGCAAACCTCAAAATTTGGCTAAAAAAACACATGTTCCTCACATTTCTGTGGCAGAAAGTTCTGGAATCTGAGAGGAGCCACAAATTTCCTTCCACCCAGCGTTCCCCCACGTCTCTGATAAAAATGATACCTCACTTGTGTGGGTAGGCCTAGCGCCCGCGACAGGAAACGCCCCAAAGCGCAACGTAGACACAGCCAAATTTTTGAAGGAAAACAGAGGTGTTTTTTGCAAAGTGCCTACCTGTAGATTTTGGCCTGTAGCTCAGCCGTCACCTAGGGAAACCTACCAAACCTGTGCATTTCTGAAAACTAGAGACCTGGGGGAATCCAAGATGGGGTGACTTGTGTGGCTCGGACCAGGTTCTGTTACCCAGAATCCATTGCAAACCTCAAAATTTGGCTAAAAAAACACATGTTCCTCACATTTCTGTGGCAGAATGTTCTGGAATCTGAGAGGAGCCACAAATTTCCTTCCACCCAGCGTTCCCCCACGTCTCCCGATAAAAATGATATCTCACTTGTGTGGGTAGGCCTAGCGCCCATGACAGGAAATGCCCCAAAGCGAAACGTGGACACAGCCAAATTTTTGAAGGAAAACAGAGGTGTTTTTTGCAAAGTGCCTACCTGTAGATTTTGGCCTGTAGCTCAGCCGCCACCTAGGGAAACCTACCAAACCTGTGCATTTCTGAAAACTAGAGACCTGGGGGAATCCAAGATGGGGTGACTAGTGTGGCTCGGACCAGGTTCTGTTACCCAGAATCCATCGCAAACCTCAAAATTTGGCTAAAAAAACACATGTTCCTCACATTTCTGTGGCAGAAAGTTCTGGAATCTGACAGGAGCCACGAATTTCCTTCCACCCAGCGTTCCCCCACGTCTGCCGATAAAAATAATACCTCACTTGTGTGGGTAGGCCTAGCGCCCGCGACAGGAAACGCCCCAAAGCGCAACGTGGACACAGCCAAATTTTTGAAGGAAAACAGAGGTGTTTTTTGCAAAGTGCCTACCTGTAGATTTTGGCCTGTAGCACAGCCGCCACCTACGGAAACCTACCAAACCTGTGCATTTCTGAAAACTAGAGACCTAGGGGAATCCAAGATGGGGTGACTTGTGTGGCTCGGACCAGCTTCTGTTACCCAGAATCCTTTGCAAACCTCAAAATTTGGCTAATAAAACACATGTTCCTAACATTTCTGTGGCAGAAAGTTCTGGAATCTGAGAGGAGCCACAAATTTCCTTCCACCCAGCGTTCCCCCACGTCTCCGATAAAAATGATACCTCACTTGTGTGGGTAGGCCTAGCGCCCGCGACAGGAAATGCCCCAAAGCGCAACGTAGACACAGCCAAATTTTTGAAGGAAAACAGAGGTGTTTTTTGCAAAGTGCCTACCTGTAGATTTTGGCTTGTAGCTCAGCCGCCACCTAGGGAAACCTACCAAACCTGTGCATTTCTGAAAACTAGAGACCTAGGGGAATCCAAGATGGGGTGAGTGGTGTGGCTCGGACCAGGTTCTGTTACCCAGAATCCTTTGCAAACCTCAAAATTTGGCTAAAAAAACACATGTTCCTCACATTTCTGTGGCAGAAAGTTCTGGAATCTGAGAGGAGCCACGAATTTCCTTCCACCCAGCGTTCCCCCACGTCTCCCGATAAAAATGATACCTCAATTGTGTGGGTAGGCCTACCGCCCGCGACAGGAAACGCCCCGAAGCGCAACGTAGACACAGCCAAATTTTTGAAGGAAAACAGAGGTGTTTTTTGCAAAGTGCCTACCTGTAGATTTTGGCTTGTAGCTCAGCCGCCACCTAGGGAAACCTACCAAACCTGTGCATTTCTGAAAACTAGAGACGAAGGGGAATCCAAGATGGGGTGACTTGTGTGGCTCGGACCAGCTTCTGTTACCCAGAATCCTTTGCAAACCTCAAAATGTGGCTAATAAAACAAATGTTCCTAACATTTCTGTTGCAGAAAGTTCTGGAATCTGGGAGGAGCCACAAATTTCCTTCCACCCAGCGTTCCCCCACGTCTCCCGATAAAAATGATACCTCACTTGTGTGGGTAGGCCTAGTGCCCGCGACAGGAAACGCCCCAAAGCGCAACGTGGACACATCCAAATTTGTGAAGGAAAACAGAGGTGTTTTTTGCAAAGTGCCTACCTGTAGATTTTGGCTTGTAGCTCAGCCGCCACCTAGGGAAACCTACCAAACCTGTGCATTTCTGAAAACTAGAGACCTAGGGGAATCCAAGATGGGGTGACTTGTGTGGCTCGGACCAGGTTCTGTTACCCAGAATCCTTTGCAAACCTCAAAATTTGGATAAAAAAACACATGTTCCTAACATTTCTGTGGCAGAAAGTTCTGGAATCTGAGAGGAGCCACAAATTTCCTTCCACCCAGCATTCCCCCACGTCTCCCGATAAAAATGATACCTCACTTGTGTGGGTAGGCCTAGTGCCCGCGACAGAAAACGCCCCAAAGCGCAACGTGGACACATCCAAATTTGTGAAGTAAAACAGAGGTGTTTTTTGCAAAGTGCCTACCTGTAGATTTTGTCTTGTAGCTCAGCCGCCACCTAGGGAAACCTACCAAACCTGTGCATTTCTGAAAACTAGAGACCTAGGGGAATCCAAGATGGGGTGCCTTGTGTGGCTCGGACCAGGTTCTGTTACCCAGAATCCTTTGCAAACCTCAAAATATGGCTAAAAAAACACATGTTACTCACATTTCTGTGGCAGAAAGTTCTGGAATCTGAGAGGAGCCACAAATTTCCTTCCACCCAGCGTTCCCCCATGTCTCCCGATAAAAATGATACCTCACTTGTGTGGGTAGGCCTAGCGCCCGTGACAGGAAATGCCCCAAAGCGCAACGTGGACACAGCCAAATTTTTGAAGGAAAACAGAGGTGTTTTTTGCAAAGTGCCTACCTGTAGCATTTGGCCTGTAGCTCAGCCGCCACCTAGAGAAACCTACCAAACCTGTGCATTTCTGAAAACTAGAGACCTGGGGGAATCCAAGATGGGGTGACTTGTGTGGCTCGGACCAGGTTCTGTTACCCAGAATCCATTGCAAACCTCAAAATTTGGCTAAAAAAACACATGTTCCTCACATTTCTGTGGCAGAAAGTTCTGGAATCTGAGAGGAGCCACAAATTTCCTTCCACCCAGCTTACCCCCACGTCTCCGATAAAAATGATACCTCACTTGTGTGGGTAGGCCTAGCGCCCGCAACAGGAAACGCCCCAAAGCGCAACGTAGACACAGCCAAATTTTTGAAGGAAAACAGAGGTGTTTTTTGCAAAGTGCCTACCTGTAGATTTTGGCTTGTAGCTCAGCCGCCACCTAGGGAAACCTACCAAACCTATGCATTTCTGAAAACTAGAGACCTAGGGGAATCCAAGATGGGGTGACTTGTGTGGCTCGGACCAGGTTCTGTTACCCAGAATCCTTTGCAAACCTCAAAATTTGGCTAAAAAAACACATGTTCCTAACATTTCTGTGGCAGAAAGTTCTGGAATCTGAGAGGAGCCACGAATTTCCTTCCACCCAGCGTTCCCCCACGTCTGCCGATAAAAATGATACCTCACTTGTGTGGGTAGGCCTAGCGCCCGCGACAGGAAACACCCCAAAGCGCAACGTGGACACAGCCAAATTTTTGAAGGAAAACAGAGGTGTTTTTTGCAAAGTGCCTACCTGTAGATTTTGGCCTGTAGCTCAGCCGCCACCTACGGAAACCTACCAAACCTGTGCATTTCTGAAAACTAGAGACGAAGGGGAATCCAAGATGGGTGACTTGTGTGGCTCGGACCAGCTTCTGTTACCCAGAATCCTTTGCAAACCTCAAAATGTGGCTAATAAAACACATGTTCCTAACATTTCTGTGGCAGAAAGTTCTGGAATCTGAGAGGAGCCACAAATTTCCTTCCACCCAGCGTTCCCCCACGTCTCCCGATAAAAATGATACCTCACTTGTGTGGGTAGGCCTAGTGCCCGCGACAGGAAACGCCCCAAAGCGCAACGTGGACACATCCAAATTTGTGAAGGAAAACAGAGGTGTTTTTTGCAAAGTGCCTACCTGTAGATTTTGGCTTGTAGCTCAGCCGCCACCTATGGAAACCTACCAAACCTGTGCATTTCTGAAAACTAGAGACCTGGGGGAATCCAAGATGGGGTGACTTGTGTGGCTCGGACCAGGTTCTGTTACCCAGAATCCATTGCAAACCTCAAAATGTGGCTAAAAAAACACATGTTCCTCACATTTCTGTGGCAGAAAGTTCTGGAATCTGAGAGGAGCCACAAATTTCCTTCCACCCAGCGTTCCCTCACGTCTCCGATAAAAATGATACCTCACTTGTGTGGGTAGGCCTAGCGCCCGCGACAGGAAACGCCCCAAAGCGCAACGTAGACACAGCCAAATTTTTGAAGGAAAACAGAGGTGTTTTTTGCAAAGTGCCTACCTGTAGATTTTGGCCTGTAGCTCAGCCGCCACCTAGGGAAACCTACCAAACCTGTGCATTTCTGAAAACTAGAGACCTGGGGGAATCCAAGATGGGATGACTTGTGTGGCTCGGACCAGGTTCTGTTACCCAGAATCCATTGCAAACCTCAAAATTTGGCTAAAAAAACACATGTTCCTCACATTTCTGTGGCAGAAAGTTCTGGAATCTGAGAGGATCCACGAATTTCCTTCCACCCAGCGTTCCCCCATGTCTCCCGATAAAAATGATACCTCACTTGTGTGGGTAGGCCTAGCGCCCGTGACAGGAAATGCCCCAAAGCGCAACGTGGACACAGCCACATTTTTGAAGGAAAACAGAGGTGTTTTTTGCAAAGTGCCTACCTGTAGCATTTGGCCTGTAGCTCAGCCGCCACCTAGAGAAACCTACCAAACCTGTGCATTTCTGAAAACTAGAGACCTGGGGGAATCCAAGATGGGGTGACTTGTGTGGCTCGGACCAGGTTCTGTTACCCAGAATCCATTGCAAACCTCAAAATTTGGCTAAAAAAACACATGTTCCTCACATTTCTGTGGCAGAAAGTTCTGGAATCTGAGAGGAGCCACAAATTTCCTTCCACCCAGCGTACCCCCACGTCTCCGATAAAAATGATACCTCACTTGTGTGGGTAGGCCTAGCGCCCGCAACAGGAAACGCCCCAAAGCGCAACGTAGACACAGCCACATTTTTGAAGGAAAACAGAGGTGTTTTTAGCAAAGTGCCTACCTGTAGATTTTGGCCTGTAGCTCAGCCGCCACCTAGGGAAACCTATCAAACCTGTGCATTTCTGAAAACTAGAGACCTGGGGGAATCCAAGATGGGGTGACTTGTGTGGCTCGGACCAGGTTCTGTTACCCAGAATCCATTGCAAACCTCAATATTTGGCTAAAAAAACACATGTCCCTCACATTTCTGTGGCAGAAAGTTCTGGAATCTGAGAGGAGCCACAAATTTCCTTCCACCCAGCGTTCCCCCACGTCTCCCGATAAAAATGATACCTCACTTGTGTGGGTAGGCCTAGCGCTCGTGACAGGAAATGCCCCAAAGCGCAACGTGGACACAGCCAAATTTTTGAAGGAAAACAGAGGTGTTTTTTGCAAAGTGCCTACCTGTAGATTTTGGCTTGTAGCTCAGCCGCCACCTAGGGAAACCTACCAAACCTGTGCATTTCTGAAAACTAGAGACCTGGGGGAATCCAAGATGGGGTGACTTGTGTGGCTCGGACCAGGTTCTGTTACCCAGAATCCATTGCAAACCTCAAAATGTGGCTAAAAAAACACATGTTCCTCACATTTCTGTGGCAGAAAGTTCTGGAATCTGAGAGGAGCCACAAATTTCCTTCCACCCAGCGTTCCCCCACGTCTCCGATAAAAATGATACCTCACTTGTGTGGGTAGGCCTAGCGCCCGCGACAGGAAACGCCCCAAAGTGCAACGTAGACACAGTCAAATTATTGAAGGAAAACAGAGGTGTTTTTTGCAAAGTGCCTACCTGTAGATTTTGGCTTGTAGCTCAGCCGCCACCTAGGGAAACCTACCAAACCTGTACATTTCTGAAAACTAGAGACCTAGGGGAATCCAAGATGGGGTGACTTGTGTGGCTCGGACCAGGTTCTGTTACCCAGAATCCTTTGCAAACCTCAAAATTTGGCTAAAAAAAACACATGTTCCTAACATTTCTGTGGCAGAAAGTTCTGGAATCTGAGAGGAGCCACGAATTTCCTTCCACCCAGCGTTCCCCCACGTCTGCCGATAAAAATGATACCTCACTTGTGTGGGTAGGCCTAGCGCCCGCGACAGGAAACACACCAAAGCGCAACGTGGACACAGCCAAATTTTTGAAGGAAAACAGAGGTGTTTTTTGCAAAGTGCCTACCTGTAGATTTTGGCCTGTAGCTCAGCCGCCACCTACGGAAACCTACCAAACCTGTGCATTTCTGAAAACTAGAGACGAAGGGGAATCCAAGATGGGGTGACTTGTGTGGCTCGGACCAGCTTCTGTTACCCAGAATCCTTTGCAAACCTCAAAATGTGGCTAATAAAACACATGTTCCTAACATTTCTGTGGCAGAAAGTTCTGGAATCTGAGAGGAGCCACAAATTTCCTTCCACCCAGCGTTCCCCCACGTCTCCCGATAAAAATGATACCTCACTTGTGTGGGTAGGCCTAGTGCCCGCGACAGGAAATGCCCCAAAGCGCAACGTGGACACATCCAAATTTGTGAAGGAAAACAGAGGTGTTTTTTGCAAAGTGCCTACCTGTAGATTTTGGCTTGTAGCTCAGCCGCCACCTAGGGAAACCTACCAAACCTGTGCATTTCTGAAAACTAGAGACCTGGGGGAATCCAAGATGGGGTGACTTGTGTGGCTCGGACCAGGTTCTGTTACCCAGAATCCATTGCAAACCTCAAAATGTGGATAAAAAAACACATGTTCCTCACATTTCTGTGGCAGAAAGTTCTGGAATCTGAGAGGAGCCACAAATTTCCTTCCACCCAGCGTTCCCTCACGTCTCCGATAAAAATGATACCTCACTTGTGTGGGTAGGCCTAGCGCCCGCGACAGGAAACGCCCCAAAGCGCAACGTAGACACAGCCAAATTTTTTAAGGAAAACAGAGGTGTTTTTTGCAAAGTGCCTACCTGTAGATTTTGGCCTGTAGCTCAGCCGCCACCTAGGGAAACCTACCAAACCTGTGCATTTCTGAAAACTAGAGACCTGGGGGAATCCAAGATGGGATGACTTGTGTGGCTCGGACCAGGTTCTGTTACCCAGAATCCATTGCAAACCTCAAAATTTGGCTAAAAAAACACATGTTCCTCACATTTCTGTGGCAGAAAGTTCTGGAATCTCAGAGGAGCCACGAATTTCCTTCCACCCAGCGTTCCCCCACGTCTCCCGATAAAAATGATACCTCACTTGTGTGGGTAGGCCTAGCGCCCGTGACAGGAAATGCCCCAAAGCGCAACGTAGACACAGCCAAATTTTTGAAGGAAAACAGAGGTGTTTTTTGCAAAGTGCCTACCTGTAGATTTTGGCCTGTAGCTCAGCCGCCACCTAGGGAAACCTACCAAACCTGTGCATTTCTGAAAACTAGAGACATGGGGGAATCCAAGATGGGGTGACTTGTGTGGCTCGGACCAGGTTCTGTTACCCAGAATCCATTGCAAACCTCAAAATTTGGCAAAAAAAACACATGTTCCTCACATTTCTGTGGCAGAAAGTTCCGGAATCTGAGAGGAGCCACAAATTTCCATCCACCCAGCGTTCCCCCACGTCTCCGATAAAAATGATACCTCACTTGTGAGGGTAGGCCTAGCGCCCGCGACAGGAAACGCCCCAAAGCGCAACGTAGACACTGCCAAATTTTTGAAGGAAAACAGAGGTGTTTTTTGCAAAGTGCACACCTGTAGATTTTGGCTTGTAGCTCAGCCGCCACCTAGGGAAACCTACCAAACCTGTGCATTTCTGAAAACTAGAGACCTAGGGGAATCCAAGATGGGGTGACTTGTGTGGCTCGGACCAGGTTCTGTTACCCAGAATCCTTTGCAAACCTCAAAATTTGGCTAAAAAAACACATGTTCCTAACATTTCTGTGGCAGAAAGTTCTGGAATCTGAGAGGAGCCACGAATTTCCTTCCACCCAGCGTTCCCCCACGTCTGCCGATAAAAATGATACCTCACTTGTGTGGGTAGGCCTAGCGCCCGCGACAGGAAACGCCCCAAAGCGCAACGTGGACACAGCCAAATTTTTTAAGGAAAACAGAGGTGTTTTTTGCAAAGTGCCTACCTGTAGATTTTGGCCTGTAGCTCAGCCGCCACCTACGGAAACCTACCAAACCTGTGCATTTCTGAAAACTAGAGACCTAGGGAAATCCAAGATGGGGTGACTTGTGTGGCTCGGACCAGCTTCTGTTACCCAGAATCCTTTGCAAACCTCAAAATTTGGCTAATAAAACACATGTTCCTAACATTTCTGTGGCAGAAAGTTCTGGAATCTGAGAGGAGCCACAAATTTCCTTCCACCCAGCGTTCCCCCACGTCTCCGATAAAAATAATACCTCACTTGTGTGGGTAGGCCTAGCGCCCGCGACAGGAAACGCCCCAAAGCGCAACGTAGACACAGCCAAATTTTTGAAGCAAAACAGAGGTGTTTTTTGCAAAGTGCCTACCTGTAGATTTTGGCTTGTAGCTCAGCCGCCACTCGGGAAACCTACCAAACCTGTGCATTTCTGAAAACTAGAGAAGTAGGGGAATCCAAGATGGGGTGACTTGTGTGGCTCGGACCAGGTTCTGTTACCCAGAATCCTTTGCAAACCTCAAAATTTGTCTAAAAAAACACATGTTCCTCACATTTCTGTGGCAGAAAGTTCTGGAATCTGAGAGGAGCCACGAATTTCCTTCCACCCAGCGTTCCCCCACGTCTCCCGATAAAAATGATACCTCACTTGTGTGGGTAGACCTAGCGCCCGTGACAGGAAATGCCCCAAAGCGCAACGTGGACACAGCCAAATTTTTGAAGGAAAACAGAGGTGTTTTTTGCAAAGTGCCTACCTGTAGCATTTGGCCTGTAGCTCAGCCGCCACCTAGGGAAACCTACCAAACCTGTGCATTTCTGAAAACTAGAGACCTGGGGGAATTCAAGATGGGGTGACTTGTGTGGCTCGGACCAGGTTCTGTTACCCAGAATCCATTGCAAACCTCAAAATTTGGCTAAAAAAACACATGTTCCTCACATTTCTGTGGCAGAAAGTTCTGGAATCTGAGAGGAGCCACAAATTTCCTTCCACCCAGCGTTCCCCCACGTCTCCGATAAAAATGATACCTCACTTGTGTGGGTAGGCCTAGCGCCCGCAACAGGAAACGCCCCAAAGCGCAACGTAGACACAGCCAAATTTTTGAAGGAAAACAGAGGTGTTTTTTGCAAAGTGCCTACCTGTAGATTTTGGCCTGTAGCTCAGCCGCCACCTAGGGAAACCTACCGAACCTGTGCATTTCTGAAAACTAGAGACCTGCGGGAATCCAAGATGGGGTGACTTGTGTGGCTCGGACCAGGTTCTGTTACCCAGAATCCATTGCAAACCACAAAATGTAGCTAAAAAAACACATGTTCCTCACATTTCTGTGGCAGAAAGTTCTGGAATCTGAGAGGAGCCACAAATTTCCTTCCACCCAGCGTTCCCCCACGTCTCCCGATAAAAATGATACCTCACTTGTGTGGGTAGGCCTAGCGCCCGTGACAGGAAATGCCCCAAAGTGCAACGTGGACACAGCCAAATTTTTGAAGGAAAACAGAGGTGTTTTTTGCAAAGTGCCTACCTGTAGATTTTGGCCTGTAGCTCAGCCACCACCTAGGGAAACCTACCAAACCTGTGCATTTCTGAAAACTAGAGACCTGGGGGAATCCAAGATGGGGTGACTTGTGTGGCTCGGACCAGGTTCTGTTACCCAGAATCCATTGCAAACCTAAAAATTTGGCTAAAAAAACACATGTTCCTCACATTTCTGTGGCAGAAAGTTCTGGAATCTGAGAGGAGCCACAAATTTCCTTCCACCCAGCGTTCCCCCACGTCTCCGATAAAAATGATACCTCACTTGTGTGGGTAGGCCTAGCGCCCGCGACAGGAAACGCCCCAAAGTGCAACGTAGACACAGTCAAATTATTGAAGGAAAACAGAGGTGTTTTTTGCAAAGTGCCTACCTGTAGATTTTGGCTTGTAGCTCAGCCGCCACCTAGGGAAACCTACCAAACCTATGCATTTCTGAAAACTAGAGACCTAGGGGAATCCAAGATGGGGTGACTTGTGTGGCTCGGACCAGGTTCTGTTACCCAGAATCCTTTGCAAACCTCAAAATTTGGCTAAAAAAACACATGTTCCTAACATTTCTGTGGCAGAAAGTTCTGGAATCTGAGCGGAGCCACGAATTTCCTTCCACCCAGCGTTCCCCCACGTCTGCCGATAAAAATGATACCTCACTTGTGTGGGTAGGCCTAGCGCCCGCGACAGGAAACACCCCAAAGCGCAACGTGGACACAGCCAAATTTTTGAAGGAAAACAGAGGTGTTTTTTGCAAAGTGCCTACCTGTAGATTTTGGCCTGTAGCTCAGCCGCCACCTACGGAAACCTACCAAACCTGTGCATTTCTGAAAACTAGAGACGAAGGGGAATCCAAGATGGGGTGACTTGTGTGGCTCGGACCAGCTTCTGTTACCCAGAATCCTTTGCAAACCTCAAAATGTGGCTAATAAAACACATGTTCCTAACATTTCTGTGGCAGAAAGTTCTGGAATCTGAGAGGAGCCACAAATTTCCTTCCACCCAGCGTTCCCCCACGTCTCCCGATAAAAATGATACCTCACTTGTGTGGGTAGGCCTAGTGCCCGCGACAGGAAACGCCCCAAAGCGCAACGTGGACACATTCAAATTTGTGAAGGAAAACAGAGGTGTTTTTTGCAAAGTGCCTACCTGTAGATTTTGGCTTGTAGCTCAGCCGCCACCTAGGGAAACCTACCAAACCTGTGCATTTCTGAAAACTAGAGACCTGGGGGAATCCAAGATGGGGTGACTTGTGTGGCTCGGACCAGGTTCTGTTACCCAGAATCCATTGCAAACCTCAAAATGTGGCTAAAAAAACACATGTTCCTCACATTTCTGTGGCAGAAAGTTCTGGAATCTGAGAGGAGCCACAAATTTCCTTCCACCCAGCGTTCCCTCACGTCTCCGATAAAAATGATACCTCACTTGTGTGGGTAGGCCTAGCGCCCGCGACAGGAAACGCCCCAAAGCGCAACGTAGACACAGCCAAATTTTTGAAGGAAAACAGAGGTGTTTTTTGCAAAGTGCCTACCTGTAGATTTTGGCCTGTAGCTCAGCCGCCACCTAGGGAAACCTACCAAACCTGTGCATTTCTGAAAACTAGAGACCTGGGGGAATCCAAGATGGGATGACTTGTGTGGCTCGGACCAGGTTCTGTTACCCAGAATCCATTGCAAACCTCAAAATTTGGCTAAAAAAACACATGTTCCTCACATTTCTGTGGCAGAAAGTTCTGGAATCTGAGAGGATCCACGAATTTCCTTCCACCCAGCGTTCCCCCATGTCTCCCGATAAAAATGATACCTCACTTGTGTGGGTAGGCCTAGCGCCCGTGACAGGAAATGCCCCAAAGCGCAACGTGGACACAGCCAAATTTTTGAAGGAAAACAGAGGTGTTTTTTGCAAAGTGCCTACCTGTAGCATTTGGCCTGTAGCTCAGCCGCCACCTAGAGAAACCTACCAAACCTGTGCATTTCTGAAAACTAGAGACCTGGGGGAATCCAAGATGGGGTGACTTGTGTGGCTCGGACCAGGTTCTGTTACCCAGAATCCATTGCAAACCTCAAAATTTGGCTAAAAAAACACATGTTCCTCACATTTCTGTGGCAGAAAGTTCTGGAATCTGAGAGGAGCCACAAATTTCCTTCCACCCAGCGTACCCCCACGTCTCCGATAAAAATGATACCTCACTTGTGTGGGTAGGCCTAGCGCCCGCAACAGGAAACGCCCCAAAGCGCAACGTAGACACAGCCAAATTTTTGAAGGAAAACAGAGGTGTTTTTAGCAAAGTGCCTACCTGTAGATTTTGGCCTGTAGCTCAGCCGCCACCTAGGGAAACCTATCAAACCTGTGCATTTCTGAAAACTAGAGACCTGGGGGAATCCAAGATGGGGTGACTTGTGTGGCTCGGACCAGGTTCTGTTACCCAGAATCCATTGCAAACCTCAATATTTGGCTAAAAAAACACATGTCCCTCACATTTCTGTGGCAGAAAGTTCTGGAATCTGAGAGGAGCCACAAATTTCCTTCCACCCAGCGTTCCCCCACGTCTCCCGATAAAAATGATACCTCACTTGTGTGGGTAGGCCTAGCGCCCGTGACAGGAAATGCCCCAAAGCGCAACGTGGACACAGCCAAATTTTTGAAGGAAAACAGAGATGTTTTTTGCAAAGTGCCTACCTGTAGATTTTGGCTTGTAGCTCAGCCGCCACCTAGGGAAACCTACCAAACCTGTGCATTTCTGAAAACTAGAGACCTGGGGGAATCCAAGATGGGGTGACTTGTGTGGCTCGGACCAGGTTCTGTTACCCAGAATCCATTGCAAACCTCAAAATGTGGCTAAAAAACCACATGTTCCTCACATTTCTGTGGCAGAAAGTTCTGGAATCTGAGAGGAGCCACAAATTTCCTTCCACCCAGCGTTCCCCCACGTCTCCGATAAAAATGATACCTCACTTTTGTGGGTAGGCCTAGCGCCCGCGACAGGAAACGCCCCAAAGTGCAACGTAGACACAGTCAAATTATTGAAGGAAAACAGAGGTGTTTTTTGCAAAGTGCCTACCTGTAGATTTTGGCTTGTAGCTCAGCCGCCACCTAGGGAAACCTACCAAACCTGTACATTTCTGAAAACTAGAGACCTAGGGGAATGCAAGATGGGGTGACTTGTGTGGCTCGGACCAGGTTCTGTTACCCAGAATCCTTTGCAAACCTCAAAATTTGGCTAAAAAAACACATGTTCCTAACATTTCTGTGGCAGAAAGTTCTGGAATCTGAGAGGAGCCACGAATTTCCTTCCACCCAGCGTTCCCCCACGTCTGCCGATAAAAATGATACCTCACTTGTGTGGGTAGGCCTAGCGCCCGCGACAGGAAACACCCCAAAGCGCAACGTGGACACAGCCAAATTTTTGAAGGAAAACAGAGGTGTTTTTTGCAAAGTGCCTACCTGTAGATTTTGGCCTGTAGCTCAGCCGCCACCTACGGAAACCTACCAAACCTGTGCATTTCTGAAAACTAGAGACGAAGGGGAATCCAAGATGGGGTGACTTGTGTGGCTCGGACCAGCTTCTGTTACCCAGAATCCTTTGCAAACCTCAAAATGTGGCTAATAAAACACATGTTCCTAACATTTCTGTGGCAGAAAGTTCTGGAATCTGAGAGGAGCCACAAATTTCCTTCCACCCAGCGTTCCCCCACGTCTCCCGATAAAAATGATACCTCACTTGTGTGGGTAGGCCTAGTGCCCGCGACAGGAAATGCCCCAAAGCGCAACGTGGACACATCCAAATTTGTGAAGGAAAACAGAGGTGTTTTTTGCAAAGTGCCTACCTGTAGATTTTGGCTTGTAGCTCAGCCGCCACCTAGGGAAACCTACCAAACCTGTGCATTTCTGAAAACTAGAGACCTGGGGGAATCCAAGATGGGGTGACTTGTGTGGCTCGGACCAGGTTCTGTTACCCAGAATCCATTGCAAACCTCAAAATGTGGCTAAAAAAACACATGTTCCTCACATTTCTGTGGCAGAAAGTTCTGGAATCTGAGAGGAGCCACAAATTTCCTTCCACCCAGCGTTCCCTCACGTCTCCGATAAAAATGATACCTCACTTGTGTGGGTAGGCCTAGCGCCCGCGACAGGAAACGCCCCAAAGCGCAACGTAGACACAGCCAAATTTTTGAAGGAAAACAGAGGTGTTTTTTGCAAAGTGCCTACCTGTAGATTTTGGCCGGTAGCTCAGCCGCCACCTAGGGAAACCTACCAAACCTGTGCATTTCTGAAAACTAGAGACCTGGGGGAATCCAAGATGGGATGACTTGTGTGGCTCGGACCAGGTTCTGTTACCCAGAATCCATTGCAAACCTCAAAATTTGGCTAAAAAAACACATGTTCCTCACATTTCTGTGGCAGAAAGTTCTGGAATCTCAGAGGAGCCACGAATTTCCTTCCACCCAGCGTTCCCCCACGTCTCCCGATAAAAATGATACCTCACTTGTGTGGGTAGGCCTAGCGCCCGTGACAGGAAATGCCCCAAAGCGCAACGTAGACACAGCCAAATTTTTGAAGGAAAACAGAGGTGTTTTTTGCAAAGTGCCTACCTGTAGATTTTGGCCTGTAGCTCAGCCGCCACCTAGGGAAACCTACCAAACCTGTGCATTTCTGAAAACTAGAGACATGGGGGAATCCAAGATGGGGTGACT
The DNA here is from genome assembly GCF_031143425.1 of Pleurodeles waltl. Classification (NCBI taxonomy): domain Eukaryota; kingdom Metazoa; phylum Chordata; class Amphibia; order Caudata; family Salamandridae; genus Pleurodeles; species Pleurodeles waltl. The sequence continues at coordinate 685,185,979 of NC_090442.1, forward strand.
TGTGTGGCTCGGACCAGGTTCTGTTACCCAGAATCCATTGCAAACCTCAAAATTTGGCAAAAAAAACACATGTTCCTCACATTTCTGTGGCAGAAAGTTCCGGAATCTGAGAGGAGCCACAAATTTCCATCCACCCAGCGTTCCCCCACGTCTCCGATAAAAATGATACCTCACTTGTGAGGGTAGGCCTAGCGCCCGCGACAGGAAACGCCCCAAAGCGCAACGTAGACACTGCCAAATTTTTGAAGGAAAACAGAGGTGTTTTTTGCAAAGTGCCTACCTGTAGATTTTGGCTTGTAGCTCAGCCGCCACCTAGGGAAACCTACCAAACCTGTGCATTTCTGAAAACTAGAGACCTAGGGGAATCCAAGATGGGGTGACTTGTGTGGCTCGGACCAGGTTCTGTTACCCAGAATCCTTTGCAAACCTCAAAATTTGGCTAAAAAAACACATGTTCCTAACATTTCTGTGGCAGAAAGTTCTGGAATCTGAGAGGAGCCACGAATTTCCTTCCACCCAGCGTTCCCCCACGTCTGCCGATAAAAATGATACCTCACTTGTGTGGGTAGGCCTAGGGCCCGCGACAGGAAACGCCCCAAAGCGCAACGTGGACACAGCCAAATTTTTTAAGGAAAACAGAGGTGTTTTTTGCAAAGTGCCTACCTGTAGATTTTGGCCTGTAGCTCAGCCGCCACCTACGGAAACCTACCAAACCTGTGCATTTCTGAAAACTAGAGACCTAGGGAAATCCAAGATGGGGTGACTTGTGTGGCTCGGACCAGCTTCTGTTACCCAGAATCCTTTGCAAACCTCAAAATTTGGCTAATAAAACACATGTTCCTAACATTTCTGTGGCAGAAAGTTCTGGAATCTGAGAGGAGCCACAAATTTCCTTCCACCCAGCGTTCCCCCACGTCTCCGATAAAAATAATACCTCACTTGTGTGGGTAGGCCTAGCGCCCGCGACAGGAAACGCCCCAAAGCGCAACGTAGACACAGCCAAATTTTTGAAGGAAAACAGAGGTGTTTTTTGCAAAGTGCCTACCTGTAGATTTTGGCTTGTAGCTCAGCCGCCACTCGGGAAACCTACCAAACCTGTGCATTTCTGAAAACTAGAGAAGTAGGGGAATCCAAGATGGGGTGACTTGTGTGGCTCGGACCAGGTTCTGTTACCCAGAATCCTTTGCAAACCTCAAAATTTGTCTAAAAAAACACATGTTCCTCACATTTCTGTGGCAGAAAGTTCTGGAATCTGAGAGGAGCCACGAATTTCCTTCCACCCAGCGTTCCCCCACGTCTCCCGATAAAAATGATACCTCACTTGTGTGGGTAGACCTAGCGCCCGTGACAGGAAATGCCCCAAAGCGCAACGTGGACACAGCCAAATTTTTGAAGGAAAACAGAGGTGTTTTTTGCAAAGTGCCTACCTGTAGCATTTGGCCTGTAGCTCAGCCGCCACCTAGGGAAACCTACCAAACCTGTGCATTTCTGAAAACTAGAGACCTGGGGGAATTCAAGATGGGGTGACTTGTGTGGCTCGGACCAGGTTCTGTTACCCAGAATCCATTGCAAACCTCAAAATTTGGCTAAAAAAACACATGTTCCTCACATTTCTGTGGCAGAAAGTTCTGGAATCTGAGAGGAGCCACAAATTTCCTTCCACCCAGCGTTCCCCCACGTCTCCGATAAAAATGATACCTCACTTGTGTGGGTAGGCCTAGCGCCCGCAACAGGAAACGCCCCAAAGCCCAACGTAGACACAGCCAAATTTTTGAAGGAAAACAGAGGTGTTTTTTGCAAAGTGCCTACCTGTAGATTTTGGCCTGTAGCTCAGCCGCCACCTAGGGAAACCTACCGAACCTGTGCATTTCTGAAAACTAGAGACCTGCGGGAATCCAAGATGGGGTGACTTGTGTGGCTCGGACCAGGTTCTGTTACCCAGAATCCATTGCAAACCACAAAATGTAGCTAAAAAAACACATGTTCCTCACATTTCTGTGGCAGAAAGTTCTGGAATCTGAGAGGAGCCACAAATTTCCTTCCACCCAGCGTTCCCCCACGTCTCCCGATAAAAATGATACCTCACTTGTGTGGGTAGGCCTAGCGCCCGTGACAGGAAATGCCCCAAAGTGCAACGTGGACACAGCCAAATTTTTGAAGGAAAACAGAGGTGTTTTTTGCAAAGTGCCTACCTGTAGATTTTGGCCTGTAGCTCAGCCACCACCTAGGGAAACCTACCAAACCTGTGCATTTCTGAAAACTAGAGACCTGGGGGAATCCAAGATGGGGTGACTTGTGTGGCTGGGACCAGGTTCTGTTACCCAGAATCCATTGCAAACCTAAAAATTTGGCTAAAAAAACACATGTTCCTCACATTTCTGTGGCAGAAAGTTCTGGAATCTGAGAGGAGCCACAAATTTCCTTCCACCCAGCGTTCCCCCACGTCTCCCGATAAAAATGATACCTCACTTGTGTGGGTAGGCCTAGCGCCCGTGACAGAAAATGCCCCAAAGCGCAACGTGGACACAGCCAAATTTTTGAAGGAAAACAGAGGTGTTTTTTGCAAAGTGCCTACCTGTAGATTTTGGCCTGTAGCTCAGCCGCCACCTAGGGAAACCTACCAAACCTGTGCATTTCTGAAAACTAGAGACCTGGGGGAATCCAAGATGGGGTGACTTGTGTGGCTCGGACCAGGTTCTGTTACCCAGAATCCATTGCAAACCTCAAAATTTGGCTAAAAAAACACATGTTCCTCACATTTCTGTGGCAGAAAGTTCTGGAATCTGAGAGGAGCCACAAATTTCCTTCCAGCCAGCGTTCCCCCACGTCTCCGATAAAAATGATACCTCACTTGTGTGGGTAGGCCTAGCGCCCGCGACAGGAAACGCCCCAAAGCGCAACGTGGACACATCCAAATTTGTGAAGGATAACAGAGGTGTTTTTTGCAAAGTGCCTACCTGTAGATTTTGGCTTGTAGCTCAGCCGCCACATAGGGAAACCTACCAAACCTGTGCATTTCTGAAAACTAGAGACCTGGGGGAATCCAAGATGGGGTGACTTGTGTGGCTCGGACCAGGTTCTGTTACCCAGAATCCATTGCAAACCTCAAAATTTGGCTAAAAAAACACATGTTCCTCACATTTCTGTGGCAGAAAGTTCTGGAATCTGAGAGGAGCCACAAATTTCCTTCCACCCAGCGTTTCCCCACGTCTCCGATAAAAATGATACCTCACTTGTGTGGGTAGGCCTAGCGCCCGCGACAGGAAACGCCCCAAAGCGCAACGTAGACACAGCCACATTTTTCAAGTAAAACAGAGATGTTTTTTGCAAAGTGCCTACCTGTAGATTTTGGCCTGTAGCTCAGCCGCCACCTAGGGAAACCTACCAAACCTGTGCATTTCTGAAAACTAGAGACCTGGGGGAATCCAAGATGGGGTGACTTGTGTGGCTCGGACCAGGTTCTGTTACCCAGAATCCATTGCAAACCTCAAAATTTGGCTAAAAAAACACATGTTCCTCACATTTCTGTGGCAGAAAGTTCTGGAATCTGAGAGGAGCCACAAATTTCCTTCCACCCAGCGTTCCCCCACGTCTCCCGATAAAAATGATACCTCACTTGTGTGGGTAGGCCTAGCGCCCGTGACAGAAAATGCCCCAAAGCGCAACGTGGACACAGCCAAATTTTTGAAGGAAAACAGAGGTGTTTTTTGCAAAGTGCCTACCTGTAGATTTTGGCCTGTAGCTCAGCCGCCACCTAGGGAAACCTACCAAACCTGTGCATTTCTGAAAACTAGAGACCTGGGGGAATCCAAGATGGGGTGACTTGTGTGGCTCGGACCAGGTTCTGTTACCCAGAATCCTTTGCAAACCTCAAAATGTGGCTAATAAAACACATGTTCCTAACATTTCTGTGGCAGAAAGTTCTGGAATCTGAGAGGAGCCACAAATTTCCTTCCACCCAGCGTTCCCCCACATCTCCCGATAAAAATGATACCTCACTTGTGTGGGTAGGCCTAGTGCCCGCGACAGGAAACGCCCCAAAGCGCAACGTGGACACATCCAAATTTGTGAAGGATAACAGAGGTGTTTTTTGCAAAGTGCCTACCTGTAGATTTTGGCTTGTAGCTCAGCCGCCACTCGGGAAACCTACCAAACCTGTGCATTTCTGAAAACTAGAGAAGTAGGGGAATCCAAGATGGGGTGACTTGTGTGGCTCGGACCAGGTTCTGTTACCCAGAATCCTTTGCAAACCTCAAAATTTGTCTAAAAAAACACATGTTCCTCACATTTCTGTGGCAGAAAGTTCTGGAATCTGAGAGGAGCCACGAATTTCCTTCCACCCAGCGTTCCCCCACGTCTCCCGATAAAAATGATACCTCACTTGTGTGGGTAGACCTAGCGCCCGTGACAGGAAATGCCCCAAAGCGCAACGTGGACACAGCCACATTTTTGAAGGAAAACAGAGGTGTTTTTTGCAAAGTGCCTACCTGTAGCATTTGGCCTGTAGCTCAGCCGCCACCTAGGGAAACCTACCAAACCTGTGCATTTCTGAAAACTAGAGACCTGGGGGAATTCAAGATGGGGTGACTTGTGTGGCTCGGACCAGGTTCTGTTACCCAGAATCCATTGCAAACCTCAAAATTTGGCTAAAAAAACACATGTTCCTCACATTTCTGTGGCAGAAAGTTCTGGAATCTGAGAGGAGCCACAAATTTCCTTCCACCCAGCGTTCCCCCACGTCTCCGATAAAAATGATACCTCACTTGTGTGGGTAGGCCTAGCGCCCGCAACAGGAAACGCCCCAAAGCGCAACGTAGACACAGCCAAATTTTTGAAGGAAAACAGAGGTGTTTTTTGCAAAGTGCCTACCTGTAGATTTTGGCCTGTAGCTCAGCCGCCACCTAGGGAAACCTACCGAACCTGTGCATTTCTGAAAACTAGAGACCTGCGGGAATCCAAGATGGGGTGACTTGTGTGGCTCGGACCAGGTTCTGTTACCCAGAATCCATTGCAAACCACAAAATGTAGCTAAAAAAACACATGTTCCTCACATTTCTGTGGCAGAAAGTTCTGGAATCTGAGAGGAGCCACAAATTTCCTTCCACCCAGCGTTCCCCCACGTCTCCCGATAAAAATGATACCTCACTTGTGTGGGTAGGCCTAGCGCCCGTGACAGGAAATGCCCCAAAGTGCAACGTGGACACAGCCAAATTTTTGAAGGAAAACAGAGGTGTTTTTTGCAAAGTGCCTACCTGTAGATTTTGGCCTGTAGCTCAGCCATCACCTAGGGAAACCTACCAAACCTGTGCATTTCTGAAAACTAGAGACCTGGGGGAATCCAAGATGGGGTGACTTGTGTGGCTCGGACCAGGTTCTGTTACCCAGAATCCATTGCAAACCTAAAAATTTGGCTAAAAAAACACATGTTCCTCACATTTCTGTGGCAGAAAGTTCTGGAATCTGAGAGGAGCCACAAATTTCCTTCCACCCAGCGTTCCCCCACGTCTCCCGATAAAAATGATACCTCACTTGTGTGGGTAGGCCTAGCGCCCGTGACAGAAAATGCCCCAAAGCGCAACGTGGACACAGCCAAATTTTTGAAGGAAAACAGAGGTGTTTTTTGCAAAGTGCCTACCTGTAGATTTTGGCCTGTAGCTCAGCCGCCACCTAGGGAAACCTACCAAACCTGTGCATTTCTGAAAACTAGAGACCTGGGGGAATCCAAGATGGGGTGACTTGTGTGGCTCGGACCAGGTTCTGTTACCCAGAATCCATTGCAAACCTCAAAATTTGGCTAAAAAAACACATGTTCCTCACATTTCTGTGGCAGAAAGTTCTGGAATCTGAGAGGAGCCACAAATTTCCTTCCACCCAGCGTTCCCCCACGTCTCCGATAAAAATGATACCTCACTTGTGTGGGTAGGCCTAGCGCCCGTGACAGGAAACGCCCCAAAGCGCAACGTAGACACAGCAGAATTATTGAAGGAAAACAGAGGTGTTTTTTGCAAAGTGCCTACCTGTAGATTTTGGCTTGTAGCTCAGCCGCCACCTAGGGAAACCTACCAAACCTGTGCATTTCTGAAAACTAGAGACCTAGGGGATTCCAAGATGGGGTGACTTGTGTGGCTCGGACCAGGTTCTGTTACCCAGAATCCTTTGCAAACCTCAAAATTTGGCTAAAAAAAAAACATGTTCCTAACATTTCTGTGGCAGAAAGTTCTGGAATCTGAGAGGAGCCACAAATTTCCTTCCACCCAGCGTTCCCCCACGTCTGCCGATAAAAATGATACCTCACTTGTGTGGGTAGGCCTAGCGCCCGCGACAGGAAACGCCCCAAAGCGCAACGTGGACACATCCAAATTTGTGAAGGATAACAGAGGTGTTTTTTGCAAAGTGCCTACCTGTAGATTTTGGCTTGTAGCTCAGCCGCCACATAGGGAAACCTACCAAACCTGTGCATTTCTGAAAACTAGAGACCTGGGGGAATCCAAGATGGGGTGACTTGTGTGGCTCGGACCAGGTTCTGTTACCCAGAATCCATTGCAAACCTCAAAATTTGGCTAAAAAAACACATGTTCCTCACATTTCTGTGGCAGAAAGTTCTGGAATCTGAGAGGAGCCACAAATTTCCTTCCACCCAGCGTTCCCCCACGTCTCCCGATAAAAATGATACCTCACTTGTGTGGGTAGGCCTAGCGCCCGTGACAGGAAATGCCCCAAAGTGCAACGTGGACACAGCCAAATTTTTGAAGGAAAACAGAGGTGTTTTTTGCAAAGTGCCTACCTGTAGATTTTGGCCTGTAGCTCAGCCACCACCTAGGGAAACCTACCAAACCTGTGCATTTCTGAAAACTAGAGACCTGGGGGAATCCAAGATGGGGTGACTTGTGTGGCTCGGACCAGGTTCTGTTACCCAGAATCCATTGCAAACCTAAAAATTTGGCTAAAAAAACACATGTTCCTCACATTTCTGTGGCAGAAAGTTCTGGAATCTGAGAGGAGCCACAAATTTCCTTCCACCCAGCGTTCCCCCACGTCTCCCGATAAAAATGATACCTCACTTGTGTGGGTAGGCCTAGCGCCCGTGACAGAAAATGCCCCAAAGCGCAACGTGGACACAGCCAAATTTTTGAAGGAAAACAGAGGTGTTTTTTGCAAAGTGCCTACCTGTAGATTTTGGCCTGTAGCTCAGCCGCCACCTAGGGAAACCTACCAAACCTGTGCATTTCTGAAAACTAGAGACCTGGGGGAATCCAAGATGGGGTGACTTGTGTGGCTCGGACCAGGTTCTGTTACCCAGAATCCATTGCAAACCTCAAAATTTGGCTAAAAAAACACATGTTCCTCACATTTCTGTGGCAGAAAGTTCTGGAATCTGAGAGGAGCCACAAATTTCCTTCCACCCAGCGTTCCCCCACGTCTCCGATAAAAATGATACCTCACTTGTGTGGGTAGGCCTAGCGCCCGTGACAGGAAACGCCCCAAAGCGCAACGTAGACACAGCAGAATTATTGAAGGAAAACAGAGGTGTTTTTTTCAAAGTGCCTACCTGTAGATTTTGGCCTGTAGCTCAGCCGCCACCTACGGAAACCTACCAAACCTGTGCATTTCTGAACACTAGAGACGAAGGGGAATCCACGATGGGGTGACTTGTGTGGCTCGGACCAGCTTCTGTTACCCAGAATCCTTTGCAAACCTCAAAATGTGGCTAATAAAACACATGTTCCTAACATTTCTGTGGCAGAAAGTTCTGGAATCTGAGAGGAGCCACAAATTTCCTTCCACCCAGCGTTCCCCCACATCTCCCGATAAAAATGATACCTCACTTGTGTGGGTAGGCCTAGTGCCCGCGACAGGAAACGCCCCAAAGCGCAACGTGGACACATCCAAATTTGTGAAGGATAACAGAGGTGTTTTTTGCAAAGTGCCTACCTGTAGATTTTGGCTTGTAGCTCAGCCGCCACATAGGGAAACCTACCAAACCTGTGCATTTCTGAAAACTAGAGACCTGGGGGAATCCAAGATGGGGTGACTTGTGTGGCTCGGACCAGGTTCTGTTACCCAGAATCCATTGCAAACCTCAAAATTTGGCTAAAAAAACACATGTTCCTCACATTTCTGTGGCAGAAAGTTCTGGAATCTGAGAGGAGCCACAAATTTCCTTCCACCCAGCGTTTCCCCACGTCTCCGATAAAAATGATACCTCACTTGTGTGGGTAGGCCTAGCGCCCGCGACAGGAAACGCCCCAAAGCGCAACGTAGACAAAGCCACATTTTTGAAGGAAAACAGAGGTGTTTTTTGCAAAGTGCCTACCTGTAGATTTTGGCCTGTAGCTCAGCCGCCACCTAGGGAAACCTACCAAACCTGTGCATTTCTGAAAACTAGAGACCTGGGGGAATCCAAGATGGGGTGACTTGTGTGGCTCAGACCAGGTTCTGTTACCCAGAATCCATTGCAAACCTCAAAATTTGGCTAAAAAAACACATGTTCCTCACATTTCTGTGGCAGAAAGTTCTGGAATCTGAGAGGAGCCACAAATTTCCTTCCACCCAGCGTTCCCCCACGTCTCCCGATAAAAATGATACCTCACTTGTGTGGGTAGGCCTAGCGCCCGTGACAGGAAATGCCCCAAAGCGCAACGTGGACACAGCCAAATTTTTGAAGGAAAACAGAGGTGTTTTTTGCAAAGTGCCTACCTGTAGATTTTGGCCTGTAGCTCAGCCGCCACCTAGGGAAACCTACCAAACCTGTGCATTTCTAAAAACTAGAGACCTGGGGGAATCCAAGATGGGGTGACTTGTGTGGCTCGGACCAGGTTCTGTTACCCAGAATCCATTGCAAACCTCAAAATTTGGCTAAAAAAACACATGTTCCTCACATTTCTGTGGCAGAAAGTTCTGGAATCTGAGAGGAGCCACAAATTTCCTTCCACCCAGCGTTCCCCCACGTCTGCCGATAAAAATGATACCTCACTTGTGTGGGTAGGCCTAGCGCCCGCGACAGGAAACACCCCAAAGCGCAACGTGGACACAGCCAAATTTTTGAAGGAAAACAGAGGTGTTTTTTGCAAAGTGCCTACCTGTAGATTTTGGCTTGTAGCTCAGCCGCCACCTAGGGAAACCTACCAAACCTGTGCATTTCTGAAAACTAGAGACCTAGGGGAATCCAAGATGGGATGACATGTGTGGCTCAGACCAGGTTCTGTTACCCAGAATCCTTTGCAAACCTCAAAATTTGGCTAAAAAAACACATGTTCCTAACATTTCTGTGGCAGAAAGTTCTGGAATCTGAGAGGAGCCACGAATTTCCTTCCACCCAGCGTTCCCCCACGTCTGCCGATAAAAATGATACCTCACTTGTGTGGGTAGGCCTAGCGCCCGCGACAGGAAACGCCCCAAAGCGCAACGTGGACACAGCCAAATTTTTGAAGGAAAACAGAGGTGTTTTTTGCAAACTGCCTACCTGTAGATTTTGGCCTGTAGCTCAGCCGCCACCTACGGAAACCTACCAAACCTGTGCATTTCTGAAAACTAGAGACCTAGGGGAATCCAAGATGGGGTGACTTGTGTGGCTCGGACCAGCTTCTGTTACCCAGAATCCTTTGCAAACCTCAAAATTTTGGCTAATAAAACACATGTTCCTAACATTTCTGTGGCAGAAAGTTCTGGAATCTGAGAGGAGCCACGAATTTCCTTCCACCCAGCGTTCCCCCACGTCTGCCGATAAAAATGATACCTCACTTGTGTGGGTAGGCCTAGCGCCCGCGACAGGAAACGCCCCAAAGCGCAACGTGGACACAGCCAAATTTTTGAAGGAAAACAGAGGTGTTTTTTGCAAACTGCCTACCTGTAGATTTTGGCCTGTAGCTCAGCCGCCACCTACGGAAACCTACCAAACCTGTGCATTTCTGAAAACTAGAGACCTAGGGGAATCCAAGATGGGGTGACTTGTGTGGCTCGGACCAGCTTCTGTTACCCAGAATCCTTTGCAAACCTCAAAATTTTGGCTAATAAAACACATGTTCCTAACATTTCTGTGGCAGAAAGTTCTGGAATCTGAGAGGAGCCACAAATTTCCTTCCACCCAGCGTTCTATCAACGTCTCCGATAAAAATGATACCTCACTTGTGTGGGTAGGCCTAGCGCCCGCGACAGGAAACGCCCCAAAGCGCAACGTAGACACAGTCAAATTATTGAAGGAAAACAGAGGTGTTTTTTGCAAAGTGCCTACCTGTAGATTTTGGCTTGTAGCTCAGCCGCCACCTAGGGAAACCTACCAAACCTGTGTATTTCTGAAAACTAGAGACCTAGGGGAATCCAAGATGGGGTGACTTGTGTGGCTCGGACCAGGTTCTGTTACCCAGAATCCTTTGCAAACCTCAAAATTTGGCTAAAAAAACACATGTTCCTAACATTTCTGTAGCAGAAAATTCTGGAATCTGAGAGGAGCCACGAATTTCCTTCCACCCAGCGTTCCCCCACGTCTCCGATAAAAATGATTCCTCACTTGTGTGGGTAGGCCTAGCGCCCGCGACAGGAAACGCCCCAAAGTGCAACGTAGACACAGTCAAATTATTGAAGGAAAACAGAGGTGTTTTTTGCAAAGTGCCTACCTGTAGATTTTGGCTTGTAGCTCAGCCGCCACCTAGGGAAACCTACCAAACCTGTGTATTTCTGAAAACTAGAGACCTAGGGGAATCCAAGATGGGGTGACTTGTGTGGCTCGGACCAGGTTCTGTTACCCAGAATCCTTTGCAAACCTCAAAATTTGGCTAAAAAAACACATGTTCCTAACATTTCTGTAGCAGAAAATTCTGGAATCTGAGAGGAGCCACGAATTTCCTTCCACCCAGCGTTCCCCCACGTCTGCCGATAAAAATGATACCTCACTTGTTTGGGTAGTCCTAGCGCCCGCGACACGAAACGCCCCAAAGCGCAACGTGGACACAGCCAAATTTTTGAAGGAAAACAGAGGTGTTTTTTGCAAAGTGCCTATCTGTAGATTTTGGCCTGTAGCTCAGCCGCCACCTACGGAAACCTACCAAACCTGTGCATTTCTGAAAACTGGAGACCTAGGGGAATCCAAGATGGGGTGACTTGTGTGGCTCAGACCAGGTTCTGTTACCCAGAATCCATTGCAAACCTCAAAGTTTGGCTAATAAAACACATGTTCCTAACATTTCTGTGGCAGAAAGTTCTGGAATCTGAGAGGAGCCACAAATTTCCTTCCACCCAGCGTTCCCCCATGTCTCCCGATAAAAATGATACCTCACTTGTGTGGGTAGGCCTAGTGCCCGCGACAGAAAACGCCCCAAAGCGCAAGGTGGACACAGCCAAATTTGTGAAGGAAAACAGAGGTGTTTTTTGCAAAGTGCCTACCTGTAGATTTTGGCTTGTAGCTCAGCCGCCACCTAGGAAACCTACCAAACCTGTGCATTTCTGAAAACTAGAGACCTAGGGGAATCCAAGATGGCTTGTGTGGCTCGGACCAGGTTCTGTTACCCAGAATCCTTTGCAAACCTCAAAATTTGGCTAAAAAAACACATGTTCCTCACATTTCTGTGGCAGAAAGTTCTGGAATCTGAGAGGAGCCACGAATTTCCTTCCACCCAGCGTTCCCCCACGTCTGCCGATAAAAATGATACCTCACTTGTGAGGGTAGGCCTAACGCCCGCGACAGGAAACGCCCCAAAGCGCAACGTAGACACAGCCAAATTTTTGAAAGAAAACAGGGGTGTTTTTTGCAAAGTGCCTACCTGTAGATTTTGGCTTGTAGCTCAGCCGCCACCTAGGGAAACCTACCAAACCTGTGCATTTCTGAAAACTAGAGACCTAGGGGAATCCAAGATGGGGTGACTTGTGTGGCTCGGACCAGGTTCTGTTACCCAGAATCCATTGCAAACCTCAAAATTTGGCTAAAAAATCACATGTTCCTCACATTTCTGTGGCAGAAAGTTCTGGAATCTGAGAGGAGCCACAAATTTCCTTCCACCCAGCGATCCCCCACGTCTCCCGATAAAAATTATACCTCACTTGTGTGGGTAGGCCTAGCGCCCGTGACAGGAAATGCCCCAAAGTGCAACATGGACACAGCCACATTTTTGAAGGAAAACAGAGGTGTTTTTTGCAAAGTGCCTACCTGTAGATTTTGGCCTGTAGCTCAGCCGCCACCTAGGGAAACCTACCAAACCTGTGCATTTCTGAAAACTAGAGACCTGGGGGAATCCAAGATGGGGTGACTTGTGTGGCTCGGACCAGGTTCTGTTACCCAGAATCCATTGCAAACCTCAAGATTTGGCTAAAAAAACACATGTTCCTCACATTTCTGTGGCAGAAAGTTCTGGAATCTGAGAGGAGCCACAAATTTCCTTCCACCCAGCGTTCCCCCATGTCTCCGATAAAAATGATACCTCACTTGTGTGGGTAGGCCTAGCGCCCGCAACAGGAAACACCCCAAAGCGCAACGTAGACACAGTCAAATTATTGAAGGAAAACAGAGGTGTTTTTTGCAAAGTGCCTACCTGTAGATTTTGGCTTGTAGCTCAGCCGCCACCTAGGGAAACCTACCAAACCTGTGTATTTCTGAAAACTAGAGACCTAGGGGAATCCAAGATGGGGTGACTTGTGTGGCTCGGACCAGATTCTGTTACCCAGAATCCTTTGCAAACCTCAAAATTTGGCTAAAAAAACACATGTTCCTAACATTTCTGTGGCAGAAAGTTCTGGAATCTGAGAGGAGCCACGAATTTCCTTCCACCCAGCGTTCCCCCACGTCTGCCGATAAAAATGATACCTCACTTGTGTGGGTAGGCCTAGCGCCCGCGACAGGAAACGCCCCAAAGCGCAACGTGGACACAGCCAAATTTTTGAAGGAAAACAGAGGTGTTTTTTGCAAAGTGCCTACCTGTAGATTTTGGCCTGTAGCTCAGCCGCCACCTACGGAAACCTACCAAATCTGTGCATTTCTGAAAACTAGAGACCTAGGGGAATCCAAGATGGGGTGACTTGTGTGGCTCGGACCAGCTCCTGTTACCCAGAATCCTTTGCAAACCTCAAAATTTGACTAATAAAACACATGTTCCTAACATGTCTGTGGCAGAAATTTCTGGTGTCTGAGAGGAGCCACAAATTTCCTTCCACCCAGCGTTCCCCCACGTCTCCGATAAAAATGATACCTCACTTGAGTGGGTAGGCCTAGCGCCCGCGACAGGAAACGCCCCAAAGCGCAACGTAGACACAGCCAAATTTTTGAAGGAAAACAGAGGTGTTTTTTGCAAAGTGCCTACCTGTAGATTTTGGCTTGTAGCTCAGCCGCCACCTAGGGAAACCTACCAAACCTGTGCATTTCTGAAAACTAGAGACCTAGGGGAATCCAAGATGGCTTGTGTGGCTCGGACCAGGTTCTGTTACCCAGAATCCTTTGCAAACCTCAAAATTTGGCTAAAAAAACACATGTTCCTCACATTTCTGTGGCAGAAAGTTCTGGAATCTGAGAGGAGCCACGAATTTCCTTCCACCCAGCGTTCCCCCACGTCTCCCGATAAAAATTATACCTCACTTGTGTGGGTAGGCCTACCGCCCGCGACAGGAAACGCCCCAAAGCTCAACGTAGACACAGCCAAATTTTTGAAAGAAAACAGAGGTGTTTTTTGCAAAGTGCCTACCTGTAGATTTTGGCTTGTAGCTCAGCCGCCACCTAGGGAAACCTACCAAACCTGTGCATTTCTGAAAACTAGAGACCTAGGGGAATCCAAGATGGGGTGATTTGTGTGGCTCGGACCAGGTTCTGTTACCCAGAATCCTTTGCAAACCTCAAAATTTGGCTAAAAAAACACATGTTCCTCACATTTCTGTGGCAGAAAGTTCTGGAATCTGAGAGGAGCCACAAATTTCCTTCCACCAAGCGTTCCCCCACGTCTCCGATAAAAATGATACCTCACTTGTGTGGGTAGGCCTAGCGCCCGCGACAGGAAACGCCCCAAAGTGCAACGTAGACACAGTCAAATTATTGAAGGAAAACAGAGGTGTTTTTTGCAAAGTGCCTACCTGTAGATTTTGGCTTGTAGCTCAGCCGCCACCTAGGGAAACCTACCAAACCTGTGCATTTCTGAAAACTAGAGACGTAGGGGAATCCAAGGTTGGGTGACTTGTGTGGCTCGGACCAGGTTCTGTTACCCAGAATCCTTTGCAAACCTCAAAATTTGGCTAAAAAAACACATGTTCCTAACATTTCTGTGGCAGAAAGTTCTGGAATCTGAGAGGAGCCACGAATTTCCTTCCACCCAGTGTTCCCCCACGTCTGCCGATAAAAATGATACCTCACTTGTGTGGGTAGGCCTAGCGCCCGCGACAGGAAATACCCCAAAGCGCAACGTGGACACAGCCAAATTTTTGAAGGAAAACAGAGGTGTTTTTTGCAAAGTGCCTACCTGTAGATTTTGGCCTGTAGCTCAGCCGCCACCTACGGAAACCTACCAAACCTGTGCATTTCTGAAAACTAGAGACGAAGGGGAATCCAAGATGGGGTGACTTGTGTGGCTCGGACAAGCTTCTGTTACCCAGAATCCTTTGCAAACCTCAAAATGTGGCTAATAAAACACATGTTCCTAACATTTCTGTGGCAGAAAGTTCTGGAATCTGAGAGGAGCCACAAATTTCCTTCCACCCAGCGTTCCCCCACGTCTCCCGATAAAAATGATACCTCACTTGTGTGGGTAGGCCTAGTGCCCGCGACAGGAAACGCGCCAAAGCGCAACGTGGACACATCCAAATTTGTGAAGGAAAACAGAGGTGTTTTTTGCAAAGTGCCTACCTGTAGATTTTGGCTTGTAGCTCAGCCGCCACCTAGGGAAACCTACCAAACCTGTGCATTTCTGAAAACTAGAGACCTGGGGGAATCCAAGATGGGGTGACTTGTGTGGCTCGGACCAGGTTCTGTTACCCAGAATCCATTGCAAACCTCAAAATTTGGCTAAAAAAACACATGTTCCTCACATTTCTGTGGCAGAAAGTTCTGGAATCTGAGAGAAGCCATAAATTTCCTTCCACCCAGCGATCCCCCACGTCTCCCGATAAAAATTATACCTCACTTGTGTGGGTAGGCCTAGCGCCCGTGACAGGAAATGCCCCAAAGTGCAACGTGGACACAGCCACATTTTTGAAGGAAAACAGAGGTGTTTTTTGCAAAGTGCCTACCTGTAGATTTTGGCCTGTAGCTCAGCCGCCACCTAGGGAAACCTACCAAACCTGTGCATTTCTGAAAACTAGAGACCTGGGGGAATCCAAGATGGGGTGACTTGTGTGGCTCGGACCAGGTTCTGTTACCCAGAATCCATTGCAAACCTCAAGATTTGGCTAAAAAAACACATGTTCCTCACATTTCTGTGGCAGAAAGTTCTGGAATCTGAGAGGAGCCACAAATTTCCTTCCACCCAGCGTTCCCCCATGTCTCCGATAAAAATGATACCTCACTTGTGTGGGTAGGCCTAGCGCCCGCGACAGGAAACGCCCCAAAGCGCAACGTAGACACAGTCAAATTATTGAAGGAAAACAGAGGTGTTTTTTGCAAAGTGCCTACCTGTAGATTTTGGCTTGTAGCTCAGCCGCCACCTAGGGAAACCTACCAAACCTGTGTATTTCTGAAAACTAGAGACCTAGGGGAATCCAAGATGGGGTGACTTGTGTGGCTCGGACCAGGTTCTGTTACCCAGAATCCTTTGCAAACCTCAAAATTTGGCTAAAAAAACACATGTTCCTAACATTTCTGTGGCAGAAAGTTCTGGAATCTGAGAGGAGCCACGAATTTCCTTCCACCCAGCGTTCCCCCACGTCTGCCGATAAAAATGATACCTCACTTGTGTGGGTAGGCCTAGCGCCCGCGACAGGAAACGCCCCAAAGCGCAACGTGGACACTGCCAAATTTTTGAAGGAAAATAGAGGTGTTTTTTGCAAAGTGCCTACCTGTAGATTTTGGCCTGTAGCTCAGCCGCCACCTACGGAAACCTACCAAACCTGTGCATTTCTGAAAACTAGAGACCTAGGGGAATCCAAGATGGGGTGACTTATGTGGCTCGGACCAGCTTCTGTTACCCAGAATCCTTTGCAAACCTCAAAATTTGACTAATAAAACACATGTTCCTAACATGTCTGTGGCAGAAATTTCTGGTGTCTGAGAGGAGCCACAAATTTCCTTCCACCCAGCGTTCCCCCACGTCTCCGATAAAAATGATACCTCACTTGTGTGGGTAGGCCTAGCGCCCGCGACAGGAAACGCCCCAAAGCGCAACGTAGACACAGCCAAATTTTTGAAGGAAAACAGAGGTGTTTTTTGCAAAGTGCCTACCTGTAGATTTTGGCTTGTAGCTCAGCCGCCACCTAGGGAAACCTACCAAACCTGTGCATTTCTGAAAACTAGAGACCTAGGGGAATCCAAGATGGCTTGTGTGGCTCGGACCAGGTTCTGTTACCCAGAATCCTTTGCAAACCTCAAAATTTGGCTAAAAAAACACATGTTCCTCACATTTCTGTGGCAGAAAGTTCTGGAATCTGAGAGGAGCCACGAATTTCCTTCCACCCAGCGTTCCCCCACGTCTCCCGATAAAAATTATACCTCACTTGTGTGGGTAGGCCTACCGCCCGCGACAGGAAACGCCCCAAAGCGCAACGTAGACACAGCCAAATTTTTGAAAGAAAACAGAGGTGTTTTTTGCAAAGTGCCTACCTGTAGATTTTGGCTTGTAGCTCAGCCGCCACCTAGGGAAACCTACCAAACCTGTGCATTTCTGAAAACTAGAGACCTAGGGGAATCCAAGATGGGGTGATTTGTGTGGCTCGGACCAGGTTCTGTTACCCAGAATCCTTTGCAAACCTCAAAATTTGGCTAAAAAAACACATGTTCCTCACATTTCTGTGGCAGAAAGTTCTGGAATCTGAGAGGAGCCACAAATTGCCTTCCACCAAGCGTTCCCCCACGTCTCCGATAAAAATGATACCTCACTTGTGTGGGTAGGCCTAGCGCCCGCGACAGGAAACGCCCCAAAGTGCAACGTAGACACAGTCAAATTATTGAAGGAAAACAGAGGTGTTTTTTGCAAAGTGCCTACCTGTAGATTTTGGCTTGTAGCTCAGCCGCCACCTAGGGAAACCTACCAAACCTGTGCATTTCTGAAAACTAGAGACGTAGGGGAATCCAAGATGGGGTGACTTGTGTGGCTCGGACCAGGTTCTGTTACCCAGAATCCTTTGCAAACCTCAAAATTTGGCTAAAAAAACACATGTTCCTAACATTTCTGTGGCAGAAAGTTCTGGAATCTGAGAGGAGCCACGAATTTCCTTCCACCCAGCGTTCCCCCACGTCTGCCGATAAAAATGATACCTCACTTGTGTGGGTAGGCCTAGCGCCCGCGACAGGAAATACCCCAAAGCGCAACGTGGACACAGCCAAATTTTTGAAGGAAAACAGAGGTGTTTTTTGCAAAGTGCCTACCTGTAGATTTTGGCCTGTAGCTCAGCCGCCACCTACGGAAACCTACCAAACCTGTGCATTTCTGAAAACTAGAGACGAAGGGGAATCCAAGATGGGGTGACTTGTGTGGCTCGGACAAGCTTCTGTTACCCAGAATCCTTTGCAAACCTCAAAATGTGGCTAATAAAACACATGTTCCTAACATTTCTGTGGCAGAAAGTTCTGGAATCTGAGAGGAGCCACAAATTTCCTTCCACCCAGCGTTCCCCCACGTCTCCCGATAAAAATGATACCTCACTTGTGTGGGTAGGCCTAGTGCCCGCGACAGGAAACGCCCCAAAGCGCAACGTGGACACATCCAAATTTGTGAAGGAAAACAGAGGTGTTTTTTGCAAAGTGCCTACCTGTAGATTTTGGCTTGTAGCTCAGCCGCCACCTAGGGAAACCTACCAAACCTGTGCATTTCTGAAAACTAGAGACCTGGGGGAATCCAAGATGGGGTGACTTGTGTGGCTCGGACCAGGTTCTGTTACCCAGAATCCATTGCAAACCTCAAAATTTGGCTAAAAAAACACATGTTCCTCACATTTCTGTGGCAGAAAGTTCTGGAATCTGAGAGAAGCCATAAATTTCCTTCCACCCAGCGTTCCCCCACGTCTCCGATAAAAATGATACCTCACTTGTGTGGGTAGGCCTAGCGCCCGCGACAGGAAACGCCCCAAAGTGCAACGTAGACACAGTCAAATTATTGAAGGAAAACAGAGGTGTTTTTTGCAAAGTGCCTACCTGTAGATTTTGGCTTGTAGCTCAGCCGCCACCTAGGGAAACCTACCAAACCTGTGCATTTCTGAAAACTAGAGACCTAGGGGAATCCAAGATGGGGTGACTTGTGTGGCTCGGACCAGGTTCTGTTACCCAGAATCCTTTGCAAACCTCAAAATTTGGCTAAAAAAACACATGTTCCTAACATTTCTGTGGCAGAAAGTTCTGGAATCTGAGAGGAGCCACGAATTTCCTTCCACCCAGCGTTCCCCCATGTCTGCCGATAAAAATGATACCTCACTTGTGTGGGTAGGCCTAGCGCCCGCGACAGGAAACACCCCAAAGCACAACGTGGACACAGCCAAATTTTTGAAGGAAAACAGAGGTGTTTTTTGCAAAGTGCCTACCTGTAGATTTTGGCTTGTAGCTCAGCCGCCACCTAGGGAAACCTACCAAACCTGTGCATTTCTGAAAACTAGAGACGAAGGGGAATCCAAGATGGGGTGACTTGTGTGGCTCGGACCAGCTTCTGTTACCCAGAATCCTTTGCAAACCTCAAAATTTGGCTAATAAAACACATGTTCCTAACATTTCTGTGGCAGAAAGTTCTGGAATCTGAGAGGAGCCACAAATTTCCTTCCACCCAGCGTTCCCCCACGTCTCCCGATAAAAATGATACCTCACTTGTGTGGGTAGGCCTAGTGCCCGCGACAGGAAACGCCCCAAAGCGCAACGTGGACACATCCAAATTTGTGAAGGAAAACAGAGGTGTTTTTTGCAAAGTGCCTACCTGTAGATTTTGGCTTGTAGCTCAGCCGCCACCTAGGTAAACCTACCAAACCTGTGCATTTCTGAAAACTAGAGACCTGGGGGAATCCAAGATGGGGTGACTTGTGTGGCTCGGACCAGGTTCTGTTACCCAGAATCCATTGCAAACCTCAAAATTTGGCTAAAAAAACACATGTTCCTCACATTTCTGTGGCAGAAAGTTCTGGAATCTGAGAGGAGCCACAAATTTCCTTCCACCCAGCGTTCCCCCACGTCTCCGATAAAAATGATACCTCACTTGTGTGGGTAGGCCTAGCGCCCGCGACAGGAAACGCCCCAAAGTGCAACGTAGACACAGTCAAATTATTGAAGGAAAACAGAGGTGTTTTTTACAAAGTGCCTACCTGTAGATTTTGGCTTGTAGCTCAGCCGCCACCTAGGGAAACCTACCAAACCTGTGCATTTCTGAAAACTAGAGACCTAGGGGAATCCAAGATGGGGTGACTTGTGTGGCTCGGACCAGGTTCTGTTACCCAGAATCCTTTGCAAACCTCAAAATTTGGCTAAAAAAACACATGTTCCTAACATTTCTGTGGCAGAAAGTTCTGGAATCTGAGAGGAGCCACGAATTTCCTTCCACCCAGCGTTCCCCCACGTCTGCCGATAAAAATGACACCTCACTTGTGTGGGTAGGCCTAGCGCCCGCGACAGGAAACACCCCAAAGCGCAACGTGGAAACAGCCAAATTTTTGAAAGAAAACAGAGGTGTTTTTTGCAAAGTGCCTACCTGTAGATTTTGGCCTGTAGCTCAGCCGCCACCTACGGAAACCTACCAAACCTGTGCATTTCTGAAAACTAGAGTCGAAGGGGAATCCAAGATGGGGAGACTTGTGTGGCTCGGACCAGCTTCTGTTACCCAGAATCCTTTGCAAACCTCAAAATGTGGCTAATAAAACACATGTTCCTAACATTTCTGTGGCAGAAAGTTCTGGAATCTGAGAGGAGCCACAAATGTCCTTCCACCCAGGGTTCCCCCACGTCTCCCGATAAAAATGATACCTCACTTGTGTGGGTAGGCCTAGTGCCCGCGACAGGAAACGCCCCAAAGCGCAACGTGGACACATCCAAATTTGTGAAGGAAAACAGAGGTGTTTTTTGCAAAGTGCCTACCTGTAGATTTTGTCTTGTAGCTCAGCCGCCACCTAGGGAAACCTACCAAACCTGTGCATTTCTGAAAACTAGAGACGTAGGGGAATCCAAGATGGGGTGACTTGTGTGGCTCGGACCAGGTTCTGTTACCCAGAATCCTTTGCAAACCTCAAAATTTGTCTAAAAAAACACATGTTCCTAACATTTCTATGGCAGAAAGTTCTGGAATCTGAGAGGAGCCACGAATTTCCTTCCACCCAGCGTTCCCCCACATCTCCCGATAAAAATGATACCTCACTTGTGTGGGTAGGCCTACCGCCCGCGACAGGAAACGCCCCAAAGCGCAACGTAGACACAGCCAAATTTTTGAAAGAAAACAGGGGTGTTTTTTGCAAAGTGCCTACCTGTAGATTTTGGCTTGAAGCTCAGCCGCCACCTAGGGAAACCTACCAAACCTGTGCATTTCTGAAAACTAGAGACGGAGGGGAATCCAAGATGGGGTGACTTGAGTGGCTCGGACCAGGTTCTGTTACCCAGAATCCATTGCAAACCTCAAAATTTGGCTAAAAAATCACATGTTCCTCACATTTCTGTGGCAGAAAGTTCTGGAATCTGAGAGGAGCCACAAATTTCCTTCCACCCAGCGATCCCCCACGTCTCCCGATAAAAATTATACCTCACTTGTGTGGGTAGGCCTAGCGCCCGTGACAGGAAATGCCCCAAAGTGCAACGTGGACACAGCCACATTTTTGAAGGAAAACAGAGGTGTTTTTTGCAAAGTGCCTACCTGTAGATTTTGGCTTGTAGCTCAGCCGCCACCTAGGGAAACCTACCAAACCTGTGCATTTCTGAAAACTAGAGACCTGGGGGAATCCAAGATGGGGTGACTTGTGTGGCTCGGACCAGGTTCTGTTACCCAGAATCCATTGCAAACCTCAAGATTTGGCTAAAAAAACACATGTTCCTCACATTTCTGTGGCAGAAAGTTCTGGAATCTGAGAGGAGCCACAAATTTCCTTCCACCCAGCGTTCCCCCATGTCTCCGATAAAAATGATACCTCACTTGTGTGGGTAGGCCTAGCGCCCGCGACAGGAAACGCCCCAAAGCGCAACGTAGACACAGTCAAATTATTGAAGGAAAACAGAGGTGTTTTTTGCAAAGTGCCTACCTGTAGATTTTGGCTTGTAGCTCAGCCGCCACCTAGGGAAACCTACCAAACCTGTGTATTTCTGAAAACTAGAGACCTAGGGGAATCCAAGATGGGGTGACTTGTGTGGCTCGGACCAGGTTCTGTTACCCAGAATCCTTTGCAAACCTAAAAATTTGGCTAAAAAAACACATGTTCCTAACATTTCTGTGGCATAAAGTTCTGGAATCTGAGAGGAGCCACGAATTTCCTTCCACCCAGCGTTCCCCCACGTCTGCCGATAAAAATGATACCTCACTTGTGTGGGTAGGCCTAGCGCCCGCGACAGGAAACGCCCCAAAGCGCAACGTGGACACAGCCAAATTTTTGAAGGAAAACAGAGGTGTTTTTTGCAAAGTGCCTACCTGTAGATTTTGGCCTGTAGCTCAGCCGCCACCTACGGAAACCTACCAAACCTGTGCATTTCTGAAAACTAGAGACCTAGGGGAATCCAAGATGGGGTGACTTGTGTGGCTCGGACCAGCTTCTGTTACCCAGAATCCTTTGCAAACCTCAAAATTTGACTAATAAAACACATGTTCCTAACATGTCTGTGGCAGAAATTTCTGGTGTCTGAGAGGAGCCACAAATTTCCTTCCCCCCAGCGTTCCCCCACGTCTCCGATAAAAATGATACCTCACTTGTGTGGGTAGGCCTAGCGCCCGCGACAGGAAACGCCCCAAAGCGCAACGTAGACACAGCCAAATTTTTGAAGGAAAACAGAGGTGTTTTTTGCAAAGTGCCTACCTGTAGATTTTGGCTTGTAGCTCAGCCGCCACCTAGGGAAACCTACCAAACCTGTGCATTTCTGAAAACTAGAGACCTAGGGGAATCCAAGATGGCTTGTGTGGCTCGGACCAGGTTCTGTTACCCAGAATCCTTTGCAAACCTCAAAATTTGGCTAAAAAAACACATGTTCCTCACATTTCTGTGGCAGAAAGTTCTGGAATCTGAGAGGAGCCACGAATTTCCTTCCACCCAGCGTTCCCCCACGTCTCCCGATAAAAATTATACCTCACTTGTGTGGGTAGGCCTACCGCCCGCGACAGGAAACGCCCCAAAGCGCAACGTAGACACAGCCAAATTTTTGAAAGAAAACAGAGGTGTTTTTTGCAAAGTGCCTACCTGTAGATTTTGGCTTGTAGCTCAGCCGCCACCTAGGGAAACCTACCAAACCTGTGCATTTCTGAAAACTAGAGACCTAGGGGAATCCAAGATGGGGTGACTTGTGTGGCTCGGACCAGGTTCTGTTACCCAGAATCCTTTGCAAACCTCAAAATTTGGCTAAAAAAACACATGTTCCTAACATTTCTGTGGCAGAAAGTTCTGGAATCTGAGAGGAGCCACGAATTTCCTTCCACCCAGCGTTCCCCCACGTCTGCCGATAAAAATGATACCTCACTTGTGTGGGTAGGCCTAGCGCCCGCGACAGGAAATACCCCAAAGCGCAAAGTGGACACAGCCAAATTTTTGAAGGAAAACAGAGGTGTTTTTTGCAAAGTGCCTACCTGTAGATTTTGGCCTGTAGCTCAGCCGCCACCTACGGAAACCTACCAAACCTGTGCATTTCTGAAAACTAGAGACGAAGGGGAATCCAAGATGGGGTGACTTGTGTGGCTCGGACAAGCTTCTGTTACCCAGAATCCTTTGCAAACCTCAAAATGTGGCTAATAAAACACATGTTCCTAACATTTCTGTGGCAGAAAGTTCTGGAATCTGAGAGGAGCCACAAATTTCCTTCCACCCAGCGTTCCCCCACGTCTCCCGATAAAAATGATACCTCACTTGTGTGGGTAGGCCTAGTGCCCGCGACAGGAAACGCCCCAAAGCGCAACGTGGACACATCCAAATTTGTGAAGGAAAACAGAGGTGTTTTTTGCAAAGTGCCTACCTGTAGATTTTGGCTAGTAGCTCAGCCGCCACCTAGGGAAACCTACCAAACCTGTGCATTTCTGAAAACTAGAGACCTGGGGGAATCCAAGATGGGGTGACTTGTGTGGCTCGGACCAGGTTCTGTTACCCAGAATCCATTGCAAACCTCAAGATTTGGCTAAAAAAACACATGTTCCTCACATTTCTGTGGCAGAAAGTTCTGGAATCTGAGAGGAGCCACAAATTTCCTTCCACCCAGCGTTCCCCCATGTCTCCGATAAAAATGATACCTCACTTGTGTGGGTAGGCCTAGCGCCCGCGACAGGAAACGCCCCAAAGCGCAACGTAGACACAGTCAAATTATTGAAGGAAAACAGAGGTGTTTTTTGCAAAGTGCCTACCTGTAGATTTTGGCTTGTAGCTCAGCCGCCACCTAGGGAAACCTACCAAACCTGTGTATTTCTGAAAACTAGAGACCTAGGGGAATCCAAGATGGGGTGACTTGTGTGGCTCGGACCAGGTTCTGTTACCCAGAATCCTTTGCAAACCTAAAAATTTGGCTAAAAAAACACATGTTCCTAACATTTCTGTGGCAGAAAGTTCTGGAATCTGAGAGGAGCCACGAATTTCCTTCCACCCAGCGTTCCCCCACGTCTGCCGATAAAAATGATACCTCACTTGTGTGGGTAGGCCTAGCGCCCGCGACAGGAAACGCCCCAAAGCGCAACGTGGACACAGCCAAATTTTTGAAGGAAAACAGAGGTGTTTTTTGCAAAGTGCCTACCTGTAGATTTTGGCCTGTAGCTCAGCCGCCACCTACGGAAACCTACCAAACCTGTGCATTTCTGAAAACTAGAGACCTAGGGGAATCCAAGATGGGGTGACTTGTGTGGCTCGGACCAGCTTCTGTTACCCAGAATCCTTTGCAAACCTCAAAATTTGACTAATAAAACACATGTTCCTAACATGTCTGTGGCAGAAATTTCTGGTGTCTGAGAGGAGCCACAAATTTCCTTCCCCCCAGCGTTCCCCCACGTCTCCGATAAAAATGATACCTCACTTGTGTGGGTAGGCCTAGCGCCCGCGACAGGAAACGCCCCAAAGCGCAACGTAGACACAGCCAAATTTTTGAAGGAAAACAGAGGTGTTTTTTGCAAAGTGCCTACCTGTAGATTTTGGCTTGTAGCTCAGCCGCCACCTAGGGAAACCTACCAAACCTGTGCATTTCTGAAAACTAGAGACCTAGGGGAATCCAAGATGGCTTGTGTGGCTCGGACCAGGTTCTGTTACCCAGAATCCTTTGCAAACCTCAAAATTTGGCTAAAAAAACACATGTTCCTCACATTTCTGTGGCAGAAAGTTCTGGAATCTGAGAGGAGCCACGAATTTCCTTCCACCCAGCGTTCCCCCACGTCTCCCGATAAAAATTATACCTCACTTGTGTGGGTAGGCCTACCGCCCGCGACAGGAAACGCCCCAAAGCGCAACGTAGACACAGCCAAATTTTTGAAAGAAAACAGAGGTGTTTTTTGCAAAGTGCCTACCTGTAGATTTTGGCTTGTAGCTCAGCCGCCACCTAGGGAAACCTACCAAACCTGTGCATTTCTGAAAACTAGAGACCTAGGGGAATCCAAGATGGGGTGACTTGTGTGGCTCGGACCAGGTTCTGTTACCCAGAATCCTTTGCAAACCTCAAAATTTGGCTAAAAAAACACATGTTCCTAACATTTCTGTGGCAGAAAGTTCTGGAATCTGAGAGGAGCCACGAATTTCCTTCCACCCAGCGTTCCCCCACGTCTGCCGATAAAAATGATACCTCACTTGTGTGGGTAGGCCTAGCGCCCGCGACAGGAAATACCCCAAAGCGCAAAGTGGACACAGCCAAATTTTTGAAGGAAAACAGAGGTGTTTTTTGCAAAGTGCCTACCTGTAGATTTTGGCCTGTAGCTCAGCCGCCACCTACGGAAACCTACCAAACCTGTGCATTTCTGAAAACTAGAGACGAAGGGGAATCCAAGATGGGGTGACTTGTGTGGCTCGGACAAGCTTCTGTTACCCAGAATCCTTTGCAAACCTCAAAATGTGGCTAATAAAACACATGTTCCTAACATTTCTGTGGCAGAAAGTTCTGGAATCTGAGAGGAGCCACAAATTTCCTTCCACCCAGCGTTCCCCCACGTCTCCCGATAAAAATGATACCTCACTTGTGTGGGTAGGCCTAGTGCCCGCGACAGGAAACGCCCCAAAGCGCAACGTGGACACATCCAAATTTGTGAAGGAAAACAGAGGTGTTTTTTGCAAAGTGCCTACCTGTAGATTTTGGCTTGTAGCTCAGCCGCCACCTAGGGAAACCTACCAAACCTGTGCATTTCTGAAAACTAGAGACCTGGGGGAATCCAAGATGGGGTGACTTGTGTGGCTCGGACCAGGTTCTGTTACCCAGAATCCATTGCAAACCTCAAAATTTGGCTAAAAAACACATGTTCCTCACATTTCTGTGGCAGAAAGTTCTGGAATCTGAGAGGAGCCATAAATTTCCTTCCACCCAGCGTTCCCCCACGTCTCCGATAAAAATGATACCTCACTTGTGTGGGTAGGCCTACCGCCCGCGACAGGAAACGCCCCAAAGTGCAACGTAGACACAGTCAAATTATTGAAGGAAAACAGAGGTGTTTTTTGCAAAGTGCCTACCTGTAGATTTTGGCTTGTAGCTCAGCCGCCACCTAGGGAAACCTACCAAACCTATGCATTTCTGAAAACTAGAGACCTAGGGGAATCCAAGATGGGGTGACTTGTGTGGCTCGGACCAGGTTCTGTTACCCAGAATCCTTTGCAAACCTCAAAATTTGGCTAAAAAAACACATGTTCCTAACATTTCTGTGGCAGAAAGTTCTGGAATCTGAGAGGAGCCACGAATTTCCTTCCACCCAGCGTTCCCCCACGTCTGCCGATAAAAATGATACCTCACTTGTGTGGGTAGGCCTAGCGCCCGCAACAGGAAACACCCCAAAGCGCAACGTGGAAACAGCCAAATTTTTGAAGGAAAACAGAGGTGTTTTTTGCAAAGTGCCTACCTGTAGATTTTGGCCTGTAGCTCAGCCGCCACCTACGGAAACCTACCAAACCTGTGCATTTCTGAAAACTAGAGACCTAGGGGAATCCAAGATGGGGTGACTTGTGTGGCTCGGACCAGCTTCTGTTACCCAGAATCCTTTGCAAACCTCAAAATTTGACTAATAAAACACATGTTCCTAACATGTCTGTGGCAGAAATTTCTGGTGTCTGAGAGGAGCCACAAATTTCCTTCCACCCAGCGTTCCCCCACGTCTCCGATAAAAATGATACCTCACTTGTGTGGGTAGGCCTAGCGCCCGCGACAGGAAACGCCCCAAAGCGCAACGTAGACACAGCCAAATTTTTGAAGGAAAACAGAGGTGTTTTTTGCAAAGTGCCTACCTGTAGATTTTGGCTTGTAGCTCAGCCGCCACCTAGGGAAACCTACCAAACCTGTGCATTTCTGAAAACTAGAGACCTAGGGGAATCCAAGATGGCTTGTGTGGCTCGGACCAGGTTCTGTTACCCAGAATCCTTTGCAAACCTCAAAATTTGGCTAAAAAAACACATGTTCCTCACATTTCTGTGGCAGAAAGTTCTGGAATCTGAGAGGAGCCACGAATTTCCTTCCACCCAGCGTTCCCCCACGTCTCCCGATAAAAATTATACCTCACTTGTGTGGGTAGGCCTACCGCCCGCGACAGGAAACGCCCCAAAGCGCAACGTAGACACAGCCAAATTTTTGAAAGAAAACAGAGGTGTTTTTTGCAAAGTGCCTACCTGTAGATTTTGGCTTGTAGCTCAGCCGCCACCTAGGGAAACCTACCAAACCTGTGCATTTCTGAAAACTAGAGACCTAGGGGAATCCAAGATGGGGTGACTTGTGTGGCTCGGACCAGGTTCTGTTACCCAGAATCCTTTGCAAACCTCAAAATTTGGCTAAAAAAACACATGTTCCTAACATTTCTGTGGCAGAAAGTTCTGGAATCTGAGAGGAGCCACGAATTTCCTTCCACCCAGCGTTCCCCCACGTCTGCCGATAAAAATGATACCTCACTTGTGTGGGTAGGCCTAGCGCCCGCGACAGGAAATACCCCAAAGCGCAACGTGGACACAGCCAAATTTTTGAAGGAAAACAGAGGTGTTTTTTGCAAAGTGCCTACCTGTAGATTTTGGCCTGTAGCTCAGCCGCCACCTACGGAAACCTACCAAACCTGTGCATTTCTGAAAACTAGAGACGAAGGGGAATCCAAGATGGGGTGACTTGTGTGGCTCGGACAAGCTTCTGTTACCCAGAATCCTTTGCAAACCTCAAAATGTGGCTAATAAAACACATGTTCCTAACATTTCTGTGGCAGAAAGTTCTGGAATCTGAGAGGAGCCACAAATTTCCTTCCACCCAGCGTTCCCCCACGTCTCCCGATAAAAATGATACCTCACTTGTGTGGGTAGGCCTAGTGCCCGCGACAGGAAACGCCCCAAAGCGCAACGTGGACACATCCAAATTTGTGAAGGAAAACAGAGGTGTTTTTTGCAAAGTGCCTACCAGTAGATTTTGGCTTGTAGCTCAGCCGCCACCTAGGGAAACCTACCAAACCTGTGCATTTCTGAAAACTAGAGACCTGGGGGAATCCAAGATGGGGTGACTTGTGTGGCTCGGACCAGGTTCTGTTACCCAGAATCCATTGCAAACCTCAAAATTTGGCTAAAAAACACATGTTCCTCACATTTCTGTGGCAGAAAGTTCTGGAATCTGAGAGGAGCCATAAATTTCCTTCCACCCAGCGTTCCCCCACGTCTCCGATAAAAATGATACCTCACTTGTGTGGGTAGGCCTACCGCCCGCGACAGGAAACGCCCCAAAGTGCAACGTAGACACAGTCAAATTATTGAAGGAAAACAGAGGTGTTTTTTGCAAAGTGCCTACCTGTAGATTTTGGCTTGTAGCTCAGCCGCCACCTAGGGAAACCTACCAAACCTGTGCATTTCTGAAAACTAGAGACCTAGGGGAATCCAAGATGGGGTGACTTGTGTGGCTCGGACCAGGTTCTGTTACCCAGAATCCTTTGCAAACCTCAAAATTTGGCTAAAAAAACACATGTTCCTAACATTTCTGTGGCAGAAAGTTCTGGAATCAGAGAGGAGCCACGAATTTCCTTCCACCCAGCGTTCCCCCACGTCTGCCGATAAAAATGATACCTCACTTGTGTGGGTAGGCCTAGCGCCCGCAACAGGAAACACCCCAAAGCGCAACGTGGAAACAGCCAAATTTTTGAAGGAAAACAGAGGTGTTTTTTGCAAAGTGCCTACCTGTAGATTTTGGACTGTAGCTCAGCCGCCACCTACGGAAACCTACCAAACCTGTGCATTTCTGAAAACTAGAGTCGAAGGGGAATCCAAGATGGGGTGACTTGTGTGGCTCGGACCAGCTTCTGTTACCCAGAATCCTTTGCAAACCTCAAAATGTGGCTAATAAAACACATGTTCCTAACATTTCTGTGGCAGAAAGTTCTGGAATCTGAGAGGAGCCACAAATGTCCTTCCACCCAGCGTTCCCCCACGTCTCCCGATAAAAATGATACCTCACTTGTGTGGGTAGGCCTAGTGCCCGCGACAGGAAACGCCCCAAAGCGCAACGTGGACACATCCAAATTTGTGAAGGAAAACAGAGGTGTTTTTTGCAAAGTGCCTACCTGTAGATTTTGTCTTGTAGCTCAGCCGCCACCTAGGGAAACCTACCAAACCTGTGCATTTCTGAAAACTAGAGACGTAGGGGAATCCAAGATGGGGTGACTTGTGTGGCTCGGACCAGGTTCTGTTACCCAGAATCCTTTGCAAACCTCAAAATTTGTCTAAAAAAACACATGTTCCTAACATTTCTGTGGCAGAAAGTTCTGGAATCTGAGAGGAGCCACGAATTTCCTTCCACCCAGCGTTCCCCCACGTCTGCCGATAAAAATGATACCTCACTTGTGTGGGTAGGCCTAGCGCCCGCGACAGGAAACACCCCAAAGCGCAACGTGGACACAGCCAAATTTTTGAAGGAAAACAGAGGTGTTTTTTGAAAAGTGCCTACCTGTAGATTTTGGCCTGTAGCTCAGCCGCCACCTACGGAAACCTACCAAACCTGTGCATTTCTGAAAACTAGAGACGAAGGGGAATCCAAGATGGGGTGACTTGTGTGGCTCGGACCAGCTTCTGTTACCCAGAATACTTTGCAAACCTCAAAATGTGGCTAATAAAACACATGTTCCTAACATTTCTGTGGCAGAAAGTTCTGGAATCTGAGAGGAGCCACAAATTTCCTTCCACCCAGCGTTCCCCCACGTCTCCCGATAAAAATGATACCTCACTTGTGTGGGTAGGCCTAGTGCCCGCGACAGGAAACGCCCCAAAGCGCAACGTGGACACATCCAAATTTGTGAAGGAAAACAGAGGTGTTTTTTGCAAAGTGCCTACCTGTAGATTTTGGCTTGTAGCTCAGCCGCCACCTAGGGAAACCTACCAAACCTGTGCATTTCTGAAAACTAGAGACCTGGGGGAATCCAAGATGGGGTGACTTGTGTGGCTCGGACCAGGTTCTGTTACCCAGAATCCATTGCAAACCTCAAAATTTGGCTAAAAAAACACATGTTCCTCACATTTCTGTGGCAGAAAGTTCTGGAATCTGAGAGGAGCCACAAATTTCCTTCCACCCAGCGTTCCCCCACGTCTCCGATAAAAATGATACCTCACTT
Organism: Pleurodeles waltl; assembly: GCF_031143425.1. NCBI lineage: Eukaryota > Metazoa > Chordata > Amphibia > Caudata > Salamandridae > Pleurodeles > Pleurodeles waltl. Next base: position 685,215,972 of record NC_090442.1, read on the forward strand.
GTGTGGGTAGGCCTAGCGCCCACGACAGGAAACGCCCCAAAGTGCAACGTAGACACAGTCAAATTATTGAAGGAAAACAGAGGTGTTTTTTACAAAGTGCCTACCTGTAGATTTTGGCTTGTAGCTCAGCCGCCACCTAGGGAAACCTACCAAACCTGTGCATTTCTGAAAACTAGAGACCTAGGGGAATCCAAGATGGGGTGACTTGTGTGGCTCGGACCAGGTTCTGTTACCCAGAATCCTTTGCAAACCTCAAAATTTGGCTAAAAAAACACATGTTCCTAACATTTCTGTGGCAGAAAGTTCTGGAATCTGAGAGGAGCCACGAATTTCCTTCCACCCAGCGTTCCCCCACGTCTGCCGATAAAAATGATACCTCACTTGTGTGGGTAGGCCTAGCGCCCGCGACAGGAAATACCCCAAAGCGCAACGTGGACACAGCCAAATTTTTGAAGGAAAACAGAGGTGTTTTTTGCAAAGTGCCTACCTGTAGATTTTGGCCTGTAGCTCAACCGCCACCTACGGAAACCTACCAAACCTGTGCATTTCTGAAAACTAGAGACGAAGGGGAATCCAAGATGGGGTGACTTGTGTGGCTCGGACAAGCTTCTGTTACCCAGAATCCTTTGCAAACCTCAAAATGTGGCTAATAAAACACATGTTCCTAACATTTCTGTGGCAGAAAGTTCTGGAATCTGAGAGGAGCCACAAATTTCCTTCCACCCAGCGTTCCCCCACGTCTCCCGATAAAAATGATACCTCACTTGTGTGGGTAGGCCTAGTGCCCGCGACAGGAAACGCCCCAAAGCGCAACGTGGACACATCCAAATTTGTGAAGGAAAACAGAGGTGTTTTTTGCAAAGTGCCTACCTGTAGATTTTGGCTTGTAGCTCAGCCGCCACCTAGGGAAACATACCAAACCTGTGCATTTCTGAAAACTAGAGACCTGGGGGAATCCAAGATGGGGTGACTTGTGTGGCTCGGACCAGGTTCTGTTACCCAGAATCCATTGCAAACCTCAAAATTTGGCTAAAAAAACACATGTTCCTCACATTTCTGTGGCAGAAAGTTCTGGAATCTGAGAGGAGCCATGAATTTCCTTCCACCCAGCGTTCCCCCACGTCTCCGATAAAAATGATACCTCACTTGTGTGGGTAGGCCTAGCGCCCGCGACAGGAAACGCCCCAAAGTGCAACGTAGACACAGTCAAATTATTGAAGGAAAACAGAGGTGTTTTTTGCAAAGTGCCTACCTGTAGATTTTGGCTTGTAGCTCAGCCGCCACCTAGGGAAACCTACCAAACCTGTGCATTTCTGAAAACTAGAGACCTAGGGGAATCCAAGATGGGGTGACTTGTGTGGCTCGGACCAGGTTCTGTTACCCAGAATCCTTTGCAAACCTCAAAATTTGGCTAAAAAAACACATGTTCCTAACATTTCTGTGGCAGAAAGTTCTGGAATCTGAGAGGAGCCACGAATTTCCTTCCACCCAGCGTTCCCCCACGTCTGCCGATAAAAATGATACCTCACTTGTGTGGGTAGGCCTAGCGCCCGCAACAGGAAACACCCCAAAGCGCAACGTGGAAACAGCCAAATTTTTGAAGGAAAACAGAGGTGTTTTTTGCAAAGTGCCTACCTGTAGATTTTGGCCTGTAGCTCAGCCGCCACCTACGGAAACCTACCAAACCTGTGCATTTCTGAAAACTAGAGTCGAAGGGGAATCCAAGATGGGGTGACTTGTGTGGCTCGGACCAGCTTCTGTTACCCAGAATCCTTTGCAAACCTCAAAATGTGGCTAATAAAACACATGTTCCTAACATTTCTGTGGCAGAAAGTTCTGGAATCTGAGAGGAGCCACAAATGTCCTTCCACCCAGCGTTCCCCCACGTCTCCCGATAAAAATGATACCTCACTTGTGTGGGTAGGCCTAGTGCCCGCGACAGGAAACGCCCCAAAGCGCAACGTGGACACATCCAAATTTGTGAGGGAAAACAGAGGTGTTTTTTGCAAAGTGCCTACCTGTAGATTTTGTCTTGTAGCTCAGCCGCCACCTAGGGAAACCTACCAAACCTGTGCATTTCTGAAAACTAGAGACGTAGGGGAATCCAAGATGGGGTGACTTGTGTGGCTCGGACCAGCTTCTGTTACCCAGAATCCTTTGCAAACCTCAAAATGTGGCTAATAAAACACATGTTCCTAACATTTCTGTGGCAGAAAGTTCTGGAATCTGAGAGGAGCCACAAATTTCCTTCCACCCAGCGTTCCCCCACGTCTCCCGATAAAAATGATACCTCACTTGTGTGGGTAGGCCTAGTGCCCGCGACAGGAAACGCCCCAAAGCGCAACGTGGACACATCCAAATTTGTGAAGGAAAACAGAGGTGTTTTTTGCAAAGTGCCTACCTGTAGATTTTGGCTTGTAGCTCAGCCGCCACCTAGGGAAACCTACCAAACCTGTGCATTTCTGAAAACTAGAGACCTGGGGGAATCCAAGATGGGGTGACTTGTGTGGCTCGGACCAGGTTCTGTTACCCAGAATCCATTGCAAACCTCAAAATTTGGCTAAAAAAACACATGTTCCTCACATTTCTGTGGCAGAAAGTTCTGGAATCTGAGAGGAGGCACAAATTTCCTTCCACCCAGCGTTCCCCCACGTCTCCGATAAAAATGATACCTCACTTGTGTGGGTAGGCCTAGCGCCCGCGACAGGAAACGCCCCAAAGTGCAACGTAGACACAGTCAAATTATTGAAGGAAAACAGAGGTGTTTTTTGCAAAGTGCCTACCTGTAGATTTTGGCTTGTAGCTCAGCCGCCACCTAGGGAAACCTACCAAACCTGTGCATTTCTGAAAACTAGAGACCTAGGGGAATCCACGATGGGGTGACTTGTGTGGCTCGGACCAGGTTCTGTTACCCAGAATCCTTTGCAAACCTCAAAATTTGGCTAAAAAAACACATGTTCCTAACATTTCTGTGGCAGAAAGTTCTGGAATCTGAGAGGAGCCACGAATTTCCTTCCACCCAGCGTTCCCCCACGTCTGCCGATAAAAATGATACCTCACTTGTGTGGGTAGGCCTAGCGCCCGCGACAGGAAACACCCCAAAACGCAACGTGGACACAGCCAAATTTTTGAAGGAAAACAGAGGTGTTTTTTGCAAAGTGCCTACCTGTAGATTTTGGCTTGTAGCTCAGCCGCCACCTACGGAAACCTACCAAACCTGTGCATTTCTGAAAACTAGAGACGAAGGAGAATCCAAGATGGGGTGACTTGTGTGGCTCGGACCAGCTTCTGTTACCCAGAATCCTTTGCAAACCTCAAAATTTGGCTAATAAAACACATGTTCATAACATTTCTGTGGCAGAAAGTTCTGGAATCTGAGAGGAGCCACAAATTTCCTTCCACCCAGCGTTCCCCCACGTCTCCCGATAAAAATGATACCTCACTTGTGTGGGTAGGCCTAGTGCCCGCGACAGGAAACGCCCCAAAGCGCAACGTGGACACATCCAAATTTGTGAAGGAAAACAGAGGTGTTTTTTGCAAAGTGCCTACCTGTAGATTTTGGCTTGTAGCTCAGTCGCCACCTAGGGAAACCTACCAAACCTGTGCATTTCTGAAAACTAGAGACCTGGGGGAATCCAAGATGGGGTGACTTGTGTGGCTCGGACCAGGTTCTGTTACCCAGAATCCATTGCAAACCTCAAAATTTGGCTAAAAAAACACATGTTCCTCACATTTCTGTGGCAGAAAGTTCTGGAATCTGAGAGGAGCCACAAATTTCCTTCCACCCAGCGTTCCCCCACGTCTCCGATAAAAATGATACCTCACTTGTGTGGGTAGGCCTAGCGTCCGCGACAGGAAACGCCCCAAAGTGCAACGTAGACACAGTCAAATTATTGAAGGAAAACAGAGGTGTTTTTTACAAAGTGCCTACCTGTAGATTTTGGCTTGTAGCTCAGCCGCCACCTAGGGAAACCTACCAAACCTGTGCATTTCTGAAAACTAGAGACCTAGGGGAATCCAAGATGGGGTGACTTGTGTGGCTCGGACCAGGTTCTGTTATCCAGAATCCTTTGCAAACCTCAAAATTTGGCTAAAGAAACACATGTTCCTAACATTTCTGTGGCAGAAAGTTCTGGAATCTGAGAGGAGCCACGAATTTCCTTCCACCCAGCGTTCCCCCACGTCTGCCGATAAAAATGATACCTCACTTGTGTGGGTAGGCCTAGCGCCCGCGACAGGAAACACCCCAAAGCGCAACGTGGACACAGCCAAATTTTTGAAGGAAAACAGAGGTGTTTTTTGCAAAGTGCCTACCTGTAGATTTTGGCCTGTAGCTCAGCCGCCACCTACGAAAACCTACCAAACCTGTGCATTTCTGAAAACTAGAGTCGAAGGGGAATCCAAGATGGGGTGACTTGTGTGGCTCGGACCAGCTTCTGTTACCCAGAATCCTTTGCAAACCTCAAAATGTGGCAAATAAAACACATGTTCCTAACATTTCTGTGGCAGAAAGTTCTGGAATCTGAGAGGAGCCACAAATGTCCTTCCACCCAGCGTTCCCCCACGTCTCCCGATAAAAATGATACCTCACTTGTGTGGGTAGGCCTAGTGCCCGCGACAGGAAACGCCCCAAAGCGCAACGTGGACACATCCAAATTTGTGAAGGAAAACAGAGGTGTTTTTTGCAAAGTGCCTACCTGTAGATTTTGTCTTGTAGCTCAGCCGCCACCTAGGGAACCCTACCAAGCCTGTGCATTTCTGAAAACTAGAGACCTGGGGGAATCCAAGATGGGGTGACTTGTGTGGCTCAGACCAGGTTCTGTTACCCAGAATCCTTTGCAAACCTCAAAATGTGGCTAAAAAAACACATGTTCCTAACATTTCTGTGGCAGAAAGTTCTGGAATCTGAGAGGAGCCACGAATTTCCTTCCACCCAGCGTTCCCCCACGTCTGCCAATAAAAATGATACCTCACTTGTGTGGGTAGGCCTAGCGCCCGCGACAGGAAACGCCCCAAAGAGCAACGTGGACACAGCCAAATTTTTTAAGGAAAACAGAGGTGTTTTTTGCAAAGTGCCTACCTGTAGATTTTGGCCTGTAGCTCAGCCGCCACCTACGGAAACCTACCAAACCTGTGCATTTCTGAAAACTAGAGACCTAGGGGAATCCAAGATGGGGTGACTTGTGTGGCTCGGACCAGCTTCTGTTACCCAGAATCCTTTGCAAACCTCAAAATTTGGCTAATAAAACACATGTTCCTAACATTTCTGTGGCAGAAAGTTCAGGAATCTGAGAGGAGCCACAAATTTCCTTCCACCCAGCGTTCCCCCACGTCTCCGATAAAAATGATACCTCACTTGTGTGGGTAGGCCTAGCGCCCGCGACAGGAAACGCCCCAAAGCGCAACGTAGACACAGCCAAATTTTTGAAGGAAAACAGAGGTGTTTTTTGCAAAGTGCCTACCTGTAGATTTTGGCTTGTAGCTCAGCCGCCACCTAGGGAAACCTACCAAACCTGTGCATTTCTGAAAACTAGAGACCTAGGGGAATCCAAGATGGGGTGACTTGTGTGGCTCGGACCAGGTTCTGTTACCCAGAATCCTTTGCAAACCTCAAAATTTGTCTAAAAAAACACATGTTCCTCACATTTCTGTGGCAGAAAGTTCTGGAATCTGAGAGGAGCCACGAATTTCCTTCCACCCAGCGTTCCCCCACGTCTCCCGATAAAAATGATACCTCACTTGTGTGGGTAGGCCTACCGCCCGCGACAGGAAACGCCCCAAAGCGCAACGTAGACACAGCCAAATTTTTGAAGGAAAACAGAGGTGTTTTTTGCAAAGTGCCTACCTGTAGATTTTGGCTTGTAGCTCAGCCGCCACCTAGGGAAACCTACCAAACCTGTGCATTTCTGAAAACTAGAGACCTAGGGGAATCCAAGATGGGGTGACTTGTGTGGCTCGGACCAGGTTCTGTTACCCAGAATCCTTTGCAAACCTCAAAATTTGGCTAAAAAAACACATGTTCCTAACATTTCTGTGGCAGAAAGTTCTGGAATCTGAGAGGAGCCACAAATTTCCTTCCACCCAGCGTTCCCCCACGTCTCCCGATAAAAATGATACCTCACTTGTGTGGGTAGGCCTAGTGCCCGCGACAGAAAACGCCCCAAAGCGCAACGTGGACACATTCAAATTTGTGAAGGAAAACAGAGGTGTTTTTTGCAAAGTGCCTACCTGTAGATTTTGGCTTGTAGCTCAGCCGCCACCTAGAGAACCCTACCAAACCTGAGCATTTCTGAAAACTAGAGACCTAGGGGAATCCAAGATGGGGTGACTTGTGTGGCTCGGACCAGGTTCTGTTACCCAGAATCCTTTGCAAACCTCAAAATTTGGCTAAAAAAACACATGTTCCTCACATTTCTGTGGCAGAAAGTTCTGGAATCTGAGAGGAGCCACGAATTTCCTTCCACCCAGCGTTCCCCCACGTCTCCCGATAAAAATGATACCTCACTTGTGTGGGTAGGCCTAGCGCCCGTGACAGGAAATGCCCCAAAGCGCAACGTGGACACAACCAAATTTTTGAAGGAAAACAGAGGTGTTTTTTGCAAAGTGCCTACCTGTAGCATTTGGCCTGTAGCTCAGCCGCCACCTAGGGAAACCTACCAAACCTGTGCATTTCTGAAAACTAGAGACAAGGGGGAATTCAAGATGGGGTGACTTGTGTGGCTCGGACCAGGTTCTGTTACCCAGAATCCATTGCAAACCTCAAAATTTGGCTAAAAAAACACATGTTCCTCACATTTCTGTGGCAGAAAGTTCTGGAATCTGAGAGGAGCCACAAATTTCCTTCCACCCAGCGTTCCCCCACGTCTCCGATAAAAATGATACCTCACTTGTGTGGGTAGGCCTAGCGCCCGCAACAGGAAACGACCCAAAGCGCAACGTAGACACAGCCAAATTTTTTAAGGAAAACAGAGGTGTTTTTTGCAAAGTGCCTACCTGTAGATTTTGGCCTGTAGCTCAGCCGCCACCTACGGAAACCTACCAAACCTGTGCATTTCTGAAAACTAGAGACCTAGGGGAATCCAAGATGGGGTGACTTGTGTGGCTCGGACCAGGTTCTGTTACCCAGAATCCTTTGCAAACCTCAAAATATGTCTAAAAAAACACATGTTCCTCACATTTCTGTGGCAGAAAGTTCTGGAATCTGAGAGGAGCCACGAATTTCCTTCCACCCAGCGTTCCCCCACGTCTCCCGATAAAAATGATACCTCACTTGTGTGGGTAGGCCTACCGCCCGCGACAGGAAACGCCCCAAAGCGCAACGTAGACACAGCCAAATTTTTGAAGGAAAACAGAGGTGTTTTTTGCAAAGTGCCTACCTGTAGATTTTGGCTTGTAGCTCAGCCGCCACCTAGGGAAACCTACCAAACCTGTGCATTTCTGAAAACTAGAGACCTAGGGGAATCCAAGATGGGGTGACTTGTGTGGCTCGGACCAGGTTCTGTTACCCAGAATCCTTTGCAAACCTCAAAATTTGGCTAAAAAAACACATGTTCCTAACATTTCTGTGGCAGAAAGTTCTGGAATCTGAGAGGAGCCACAAATTTCCTTCCACCCAGCGTTCCCCCACGTCTCCCGATAAAAATGATACCTCACTTGTGTGGGTAGGCCTAGTGCCCGCGACAGAAAACGCCCCAAAGCGCAACGTGGACACATTCAAATTTGTGAAGGAAAACAGAGGTGTTTTTTGCAAAGTGCCTACCTGTAGATTTTGGCTTGTAGCTCAGCCGCCACCTAGAGAACCCTACCAAACCTGAGCATTTCTGAAAACTAGAGACCTAGGGGAATCCAAGATGGGGTGACTTGTGTGGCTCGGACCAGGTTCTGTTACCCAGAATCCTTTGCAAACCTCAAAATTTGGCTAAAAAAACACATGTTCCTCACATTTCTGTGGCAGAAAGTTCTGGAATCTGAGAGGAGCCACGAATTTCCTTCCACCCAGCGTTCCCCCACGTCTCCCGATAAAAATGATACCTCACTTGTGTGGGTAGGCCTAGCGCCCGTGACAGGAAATGCCCCAAAGCGCAACGTGGACACAGCCAAATTTTTGAAGGAAAACAGAGGTGTTTTTTGCAAAGTGCCTACCTGTAGCATTTGGCCTGTAGCTCAGCCGCCACCTAGGGAAACCTACCAAACCTGTGCATTTCTGAAAACTAGAGACAAGGGGGAATTCAAGATGGGGTGACTTGTGTGGCTCGGACCAGGTTCTGTTACCCAGAATCCATTGCAAACCTCAAAATTTGGCTAAAAAAACACATGTTCCTCACATTTCTGTGGCAGAAAGTTCTGGAATCTGAGAGGAGCCACAAATTTCCTTCCACCCAGCGTTCCCCCACGTCTCCGATAAAAATGATACCTCACTTGTGTGGGTAGGCCTAGCGCCCGAAACAGGAAACGACCCAAAGCGCAACGTAGACACAGCCAAATTTTTTAAGGAAAACAGAGGTGTTTTTTGCAAAGTGCCTACCTGTAGATTTTGGCCTGTAGCTCAGCCGCCACCTACGGAAACCTACCAAACCTGTGCATTTCTGAAAACTAGAGACCTAGGGGAATCCAAGATGGGGTGACTTGTGTGGCTCGGACCAGCTTCTGTTACCCAGAATCCTTTGCAAACCTCAAAATTTGGCTAATAAAACACATTTTCCTAACATTTCTGTGGCAGAAAGTTCTGGAATCTGAGAGGAGCCACAAATTTCCTTCCACCCAGCGTTCCCCCACGTCTCCGATAAAAATGATACCTCACTTGTGTGGGTAGGCCTAGCGCCCGCGACAGGAAACGCCCCAAAGCGCAACGTAGACACAGCCAAATTTTTGAAGGAAAACAGAGGTGTTTTTTGCAAAGTGCCTACCTGTAGATTTTGGCTTGTAGCTCAGCCGCCACCTAGGGAAACCTACCAAACCTGTGCATTTCTGAAAACTAGAGACCTAGGGGAATCCAAGATGGGGTGACTTGTGTGGCTCGGACCAGGTTCTGTTACCCAGAATCCTTTGCAAACCTCAAAATTTGTCTAAGAAAACACATGTTCCTCACATTTCTGTGGCAGAAAGTTCTGGAATCTGAGAGGAGCCACGAATTTCCTTCCACCCAGCGTTCCCCCACGTCTCCCGATAAAAATGATACCTCACTTGTGTGGGTAGGCCTACCGCCCGCGACAGGAAACGCCCCAAAGCGCAACGTAGACACAGCCAAATTTTTGAAGGAAAACAGAGGTGTTTTTTGCAAAGTGCCTACCTGTAGATTTTGGCTTGTAGCTCAGCCGCCACCTAGGGAAACCTACCAAACCTGTGCATTTCTGAAAACTAGAGACCTAGGGGAATCCAAGATGGGGTGACTTGTGTGGCTCGGACCAGGTTCTGTTACCCAGAATCCTTTGCAAACCTCAAAATTTGGCTAAAAAAACACATGTTCCTAACATTTCTGTGGCAGAAAGTTCTGGAATCTGAGAGGAGCCACAAATTTCCTTCCACCCAGCGTTCCCCCACGTCTCCCGATAAAAATGATACCTCACTTGTGTGGGTAGGCCTAGTGCCCGCGACAGAAAACGCCCCAAAGCGCAACGTGGACACATTCAAATTTGTGAAGGAAAACAGAGGTGTTTTTTGCAAAGTGCCTACCTGTAGATTTTGGCTTGTAGCTCAGCCGCCACCTAGAGAACCCTACCAAACCTGAGCATTTCTGAAAACTAGAGACCTAGGGGAATCCAAGATGGGGTGACTTGTGTGGCTCGGACCAGGTTCTGTTACCCAGAATCCTTTGCAAACCTCAAAATTTGGCTAAAAAAACACATGTTCCTCACATTTCTGTGGCAGAAAGTTCTGGAATCTGAGAGGAGCCACGAATTTCCTTCCACCCAGCGTTCCCCCACGTCTCCCGATAAAAATGATACCTCACTTGTGTGGGTAGGCCTAGCGCCCGTGACAGGAAATGCCCCAAAGCGCAACGTGGACACAGCCAAATTTTTGAAGGAAAACAGAGGTGTTTTTTGCAAAGTGCCTACCTGTAGCATTTGGCCTGTAGCTCAGCCGCCACCTAGGGAAACCTACCAAACCTGTGCATTTCTGAAAACTAGAGACAAGGGGGAATTCAAGATGGGGTGACTTGTGTGGCTCGGACCAGGTTCTGTTACCCAGAATCCATTGCAAACCTCAAAATTTGGCTAAAAAAACACATGTTCCTCACATTTCTGTGGCAGAAAGTTCTGGAATCTGAGAGGAGCCACAAATTTCCTTCCACCCAGTGTTCCCCCACGTCTCCGATAAAAATGATACCTCACTTGTGTGGGTAGGCCTAGCGCCCGCAACAGGAAACGACCCAAAGCGCAACGTAGACACAGCCAAATTTTTGAAGGAAAACAGAGGTGTTTTTTGCAAAGTGCCTACCTGTAGATTTTGGCCTGTAGCTCAGCCGCCACCTAGGGAAACATACCAAACCTGTGCATTTCTGAAAACTAGAGACCTGGGGGAATCCAAGATGGGGTGACTTGTGTGGCTCGGACCAGGTTCTGTTACCCAGAATCCATTGCAAACCTCAAAATGTAGCTAAAAAAACACATGTTCCTCACATTTCTGTGGCAGAAAGTTCTGGAATCTGAGAGGAGCCACAAATTTCCTTCCACCCAGCGTTCCCCCACGTCTCCGATAAAAATGATACCTCACTTGTGTGGGTAGGCCTAGCGCCCGCGACAGGAAGCGCCCCAAAGCGCAACGTAGACACAGCAGAATTATTGAAGGAAAACAGAGGTGTTTTTTGCAAAGTGCCTACCTGTAGATTTTGGCTTGTAGCTCAGCCGCCACTTAGGGAAACCTACCAAACCTGTGCATTTCTGAAAACTAGAGACCTAGGGGAATCCAAGATGGGGTGACTTGTGTGGCTCGGACCAGTTTCTGTTACCCAGAATCCTTTGCAAACCTCAAAATTTGGCTAAAAAAACACATGCTCCTAACATTTCTGTGGCAGAAAGTTCTGGAATGTGAGAGGAGCCACGAATTTCCTTCCACCCAGCGTTCCCCCACGTCTGCCGATAAAAATGATACCTCACTTGTGTGGGTAGGCCTAGCGCCCGCGACAGGAAGCACCCCAAAGCGCAACGTGGACACAGCCAAATTTTTGAAGGAAAACAGAGGTGTTTTTCGCAAAGTGCCTACCTGTAGATTTTGGCTTGTAGCTCAGCCGCCACCTAGGGAAACCTACCAAACCTGAGCATTTCTGAAAACTAGAGACGAAGGGGAATCCAAGATGGGGTGACTTGTGTGGCTCGGACCAGCTTCTGTTACCCAGAATCCTTTGCAAACCTCAAAATTTGGCTAAAAAAACACATGTTCCTCACATTTCTGTGGCAGAAAGTTCTGGAATCTGAGAGGAGCCACGAATTTCCTTCCACCCAGCGTTCCCCCACGTCTCCCGATAAAAATTATACCTCACTTGTGTGGGTAGGCCTACCGCCCGCGACAGGAAACGCCCCAAAGCGCAACGTAGACACAGCCAAATTTTTGAAAGAAAACAGAGGTGTTTTTTGCAAAGTGCCTACCTGTAGATTTTGGCTTGTAGCTCAGCCGCCACCTAGGGAAACCTACCAAACCTGTGCATTTCTGAAAACTAGAGACCTAGGGGAATCCAAGATGGGGTGATTTGTGTGGCTCGGACCAGGTTCTGTTACCCAGAATCCATTGCAAACCTCAAAATTTGGCTAAAAAAACACATGTTCCTCACATTTCTGTGGCAGAAAGTTCTGGAATCTGAGAGGAGCCACAAATTTCCTTCCACCAAGCGTTCCCCCACGTCTCCGATAAAAATGATACCTCACTTGTGTGGGTAGGCCTAGCGCCCACGACAGGAAACGCCCCAAAGTGCAACGTAGACACAGTCAAATTATTGAAGGAAAACAGAGGTGTTTTTTGCAAAGTGCCTACCTGTAGATTTTGGCTTGTAGCTCAGCCGCCACCTAGGGAAACCTACCAAACCTGTGCATTTCTGAAAACTAGAGACGTAGGGGAATCCAAGATGGGGTGACTTGTGTGGCTCGGACCAGGTTCTGTTACCCAGAATCCTTTGCAAACCTCAAAATTTGGCTAAAAAAACACATGTTCCTAACATTTCTGTGGCAGAAAGTTCTGGAATCTGAGAGGAGCCACGAATTTCCTTCCACCCAGCGTTCCCCCACGTCTGCCGATAAATATGATACCTCACTTGTGTGGGTAGGCCTAGCGCCCGCGACAGGAAATACCCCAAAGCGCAACGTGGACACAGCCAAATTTTTGAAGGAAAACAGAGGTGTTTTTTGCAAAGTGCCTACCTGTAGATTTTGGCCTGTAGCTCAGCCGCCACCTACGGAAACCTACCAAACCTGTGCATTTCTGAAAACTAGAGACGAAGGGGAATCCAAGATGGGGTGACTTGTGTGGCTCGGACAAGCTTCTGTTACCCAGAATCCTTTGCAAACCTCAAAATGTGGCTAATAAAACACATGTTCCTAACATTTCTGTGGCAGAAAGTTCTGGAATCTGAGAGGAGCCACAAATTTCCTTCCACCCAGCGTTCCCCCACGTCTCCCGATAAAAATGATACCTCACTTGTGTGGGTAGGCCTAGTGCCCGCGACAGGAAACGCCCCAAAGCGCAACGTGGACACATCCAAATTTGTGAAGGAAAACAGAGGTGTTTTTTGCAAAGTGCCTACCTGTAGATTTTGGCTTGTAGCTCAGCCGCCACCTAGGGAAACCTACCAAACCTGTGCATTTCTGAAAACTAGAGACCTGGGGGAATCCAAGATGGGGTGACTTGTGTGGCTCGGACCAGGTTCTGTTACCCAGAATCCATTGCAAACCTCAAAATTTGGCTAAAAAAACACATGTTCCTCACATTTCTGTGGCAGAAAGTTCTGGAATCTGAGAGGAGCCATAAATTTCCTTCCACCCAGCGTTCCCCCACGTCTCCGATAAAAATGATACCTCACTTGTGTGGGTAGGCCTAGCGCCCGCGACAGGAAACGCCCCAAAGTGCAACGTAGACACAGTCAAATTATTGAAGGAAAACAGAGGTGTTTTTTGCAAAGTGCCTACCTGTAGATTTTGGCTTGTAGCTCAGCCGCCACCTAGGGAAACCTACCAAACCTGTGCATTTCTGAAAACTAGAGACCTAGGGGAATCCAAGATGGGGTGACTTGTGTGTCTCGGACCAGGTTCTGTTACCCAGAATCCTTTGCAAACCTCAAAATTTGGCTAAAAAAACACATGTTCCTAACATTTCTGTGGCAGAAAGTTCTGGAATCTGAGAGGAGCCACAAATTTCCTTCCACCCAGCGTTCCCCCATGTCTGCCGATAAAAATGATACCTCACTTGTGTGGGTAGGCCTAGCGTCCGCGACAGGAAACGCCCCAAAGCGCAACGTAGACACAGCTAAATTTTTGAACGAAAACAGAGGTGTTTTTTGCAAAGTGCCTACCTGTAGATTTTGGCTTGTAGCTCAGCCGCCACCTAGGGAAACCTACCAAACCTGTGCATTTCTGAAAACTAGAGACGAAGGGGAATCCAAGATAGGGTGACTTGTGTGGCTCGGACCAGCTTCTGTTACCCAGAATCCTTTGCAAACCTCAAAATCTGGCTAATAAAACACATGTTCCTAACATTTCTGTGGCAGAAAGTTCTGGAATCTGAGAGGAGCCACAAATTTCCTTCCACCCAGCGTTCCCCCACGTCTCCCGATAAAAATGATACCTCACTTGTGTGGGTAGGCCTAGTGCCCGCGACAGGAAACGCCCCAAAGCGCAACGTGGACACATCCAAATTTGTGAAGGAAAACAGAGGTGTTTTTTGCAAAGTGCCTACCTGTAGATTTTGGCTTGTAGCTCAGCCGCCACCTAGGGAAACCTACCAAACCTGTGCATTTCTGAAAACTAGAGACCTGGGGGAATCCAAGATGGGGTGACTTGTGTGGCTCGGACCAGGTTCTGTTACCCAGAATCCATTGCAAACCTCAAAATTTGGCTAAAAAAACACATGTTCCTCACATTTCTGTGGCAGAAAGTTCTGGAATCTGAGAGGAGCCACAAATTTCCTTCCACCCAGCGTTCCCCCACGTCTCCGATAAAAATGATACCTCACTTGTGTGGGTAGGCCTAGCGCCCGCGACAGGAAACGCCCCAAAGTGCAAAGTAGACACAGTCAAATTATTGAAGGAAAACAGAGGTGTTTTTTACAAAGTGCCTACCTGTAGATTTTGGCTTGTAGCTCAGCCGCCACCTAGGGAAACCTACCAAACCTGTGCATTTCTGAAAACTAGAGACCTAGGGAATCCAAGATGGGGTGACTTGTGTGGCTCGGACCAGGTTCTGTTACCCAGAATCCTTTGCAAACCTCAAAATTTGGCTAAAAAAACACATGTTCCTAACATTTCTGTGGCAGAAAGTTCTGGAATCTGAGAGGAGCCACGAATTTCCTTCCACCCAGCGTTCCCCCACGTCTGCCGATAAAAACGATACCTCACTTGTGTGGGTAGGCCTAGCGCCCGCGACAGGAAACACCCCAAAGCGCAACGTGGAAACAGCCAAATTTTTGAAGGAAAACAGAGGTGTTTTTTGCAAAGTGCCTACCTGTAGATTTTGGCCTGTAGCTCAGCCGCCACCTACGGAAACCTACCAAACCTGTGCATTTCTGAAAACTAGAGTCGAAGGGGAATCCAAGATGGGGTGACTTGTGTGGCTCGGACCAGCTTCTGTTACCCAGAATCCTTTGCAAACCTCAAAATGTGGCTAATAAAACACATGTTCCTAACATTTCTGTGGCAGAAAGTTCTGGAATCTGAGAGGAGCCACAAATGTCCTTCCACCCAGCGTTCCCCCACGTCTCCCGATAAAAATGATACCTCACTTGTGTGGGTAGGCCTAGTGCCCGCGACAGGAAACGCCCCAAAGCGCAACGTGGACACATCCAAATTTGTGAAGGAAAACAGAGGTGTTTTTTGCAAAGTGCCTACCTGTAGATTTTGTCTTGTAGCTCAGCCGCCACCTAGGGAAACCTACCAAACCTGTGCATTTCTGAAAACTAGAGACGTAGGGGAATCCAAGATGGGGTGACTTGTGTGGCTCGGACCAGGTTCTGTTACCCAGAATCCTTTGCAAACCTCAAAATTTGTCTAAAAAAACACATGTTCCTAACATTTCTGTGGCAGAAAGTTCTGGAATCTGAGAGGAGCCACGAATTTCCTTCCACCCAGCGTTCCCCCACGTCTGCCGATAAAAATGATACCTCACTTGTGTGGGTAGGCCTAGCGCCCGCGACAGGAAACACCCCAAAGCGCAACGTGGACACAGCCAAATTTTTGAAGGAAAACAGAGGTGTTTTTTGCAAAGTGCCTACCTGTAGATTTTGGCCTGTAGCTCAGCCGCCACCTACGGAAACCTACCAAACCTGTGCATTTCTGAAAACTAGAGACGAAGGGGAATCCAAGATGGGGTGACTTGTGTGGCTCGGACCAGCTTCTGTTACCCAGAATCCTTTGCAAACCTCAAAATGTGGCTAATAAAACACATGTTCCTAACATTTCTGTGGCAGAAAGTTCTGGAATCTGAGAGGAGCCACGAATTTCCTTCCACCCAGCGTTCCCCCACGTCTGCCGATAAAAATGATACCTCACTTGTGTGGGTAGGCCTAGCGCCCGCGACAGGAAGCACCCCAAAGCGCAACGTGGACACAGCCAAATTTTTGAAGGAAAACAGAGGTGTTTTTTGCAAAGTGCCTACCTGTAGATTTTGGCTTGTAGCTCAGCCGCCACCTAGGGAAACCTACCAAACCTGAGCATTTCTGAAAACTAGAGACGAAGGGGAATCCAAGATGGGGTGACTTGTGTGGCTCGGACCAGCTTCTGTTACCCAGAATCCTTTGCAAACCTCAAAATTTGGCTAAAAAAACACATGTTCCTCACATTTCTGTGGCAGAAAGTTCTGGAATCTGAGAGGAGCCACGAATTTCCTTCCACCCAGCGTTCCCCCACGTCTCCCGATAAAAATTATACCTCACTTGTGTGGGTAGGCCTACCGCCCGCGACAGGAAACGCCCCAAAGCGCAACGTAGACACAGCCAAATTTTTGAAAGAAAACAGAGGTGTTTTTTGCAAAGTGCCTACCTGTAGATTTTGGCTTGTAGCTCAGCCGCCACCTAGGGAAACCTACCAAACCTGTGCATTTCTGAAAACTAGAGACCTAGGGGAATCCAAGATGGGGTGATTTGTGTGGCTCGGACCAGGTTCTGTTACCCAGAATCCATTGCAAACCTCAAAATTTGGCTAAAAAAACACATGTTCCTCACATTTCTGTGGCAGAAAGTTCTGGAATCTGAGAGGAGCCACAAATTTCCTTCCACCAAGCGTTCCCCCACGTCTCCGATAAAAATGATACCTCACTTGTGTGGGTAGGCCTAGCGCCCACGACAGGAAACGCCCCAAAGTGCAACGTAGACACAGTCAAATTATTGAAGGAAAACAGAGGTGTTTTTTGCAAAGTGCCTACCTGTAGATTTTGGCTTGTAGCTCAGCCGCCACCTAGGGAAACCTACCAAACCTGTGCATTTCTGAAAACTAGAGACGTAGGGGAATCCAAGATGGGGTGACTTGTGTGGCTCGGACCAGGTTCTGTTACCCAGAATCCTTTGCAAACCTCAAAATTTGGCTAAAAAAACACATGTTCCTAACATTTCTGTGGCAGAAAGTTCTGGAATCTGAGAGGAGCCACGAATTTCCTTCCACCCAGCGTTCCCCCACGTCTGCCGATAAATATGATACCTCACTTGTGTGGGTAGGCCTAGCGCCCGCGACAGGAAATACCCCAAAGCGCAACGTGGACACAGCCAAATTTTTGAAGGAAAACAGAGGTGTTTTTTGCAAAGTGCCTACCTGTAGATTTTGGCCTGTAGCTCAGCCGCCACCTACGGAAACCTACCAAACCTGTGCATTTCTGAAAACTAGAGACGAAGGGGAATCCAAGATGGGGTGACTTGTGTGGCTCGGACAAGCTTCTGTTACCCAGAATCCTTTGCAAACCTCAAAATGTGGCTAATAAAACACATGTTCCTAACATTTCTGTGGCAGAAAGTTCTGGAATCTGAGAGGAGCCACAAATTTCCTTCCACCCAGCGTTCCCCCACGTCTCCCGATAAAAATGATACCTCACTTGTGTGGGTAGGCCTAGTGCCCGCGACAGGAAACGCCCCAAAGCGCAACGTGGACACATCCAAATTTGTGAAGGAAAACAGAGGTGTTTTTTGCAAAGTGCCTACCTGTAGATTTTGGCTTGTAGCTCAGCCGCCACCTAGGGAAACCTACCAAACCTGTGCATTTCTGAAAACTAGAGACCTGGGGGAATCCAAGATGGGGTGACTTGTGTGGCTCGGACCAGGTTCTGTTACCCAGAATCCATTGCAAACCTCAAAATTTGGCTAAAAAAACACATGTTCCTCACATTTCTGTGGCAGAAAGTTCTGGAATCTGAGAGGAGCCATAAATTTCCTTCCACCCAGCGTTCCCCCACGTCTCCGATAAAAATGATACCTCACTTGTGTGGGTAGGCCTAGCGCCCGCGACAGGAAACGCCCCAAAGTGCAACGTAGACACAGTCAAATTATTGAAGGAAAACAGAGGTGTTTTTTGCAAAGTGCCTACCTGTAGATTTTGGCTTGTAGCTCAGCCGCCACCTAGGGAAACCTACCAAACCTGTGCATTTCTGAAAACTAGAGACCTAGGGGAATCCAAGATGGGGTGACTTGTGTGTCTCGGACCAGGTTCTGTTACCCAGAATCCTTTGCAAACCTCAAAATTTGGCTAAAAAAACACATGTTCCTAACATTTCTGTGGCAGAAAGTTCTGGAATCTGAGAGGAGCCACAAATTTCCTTCCACCCAGCGTTCCCCCATGTCTGCCGATAAAAATGATACCTCACTTGTGTGGGTAGGCCTAGCGTCCGCGACAGGAAACGCCCCAAAGCGCAACGTAGACACAGCTAAATTTTTGAACGAAAACAGAGGTGTTTTTTGCAAAGTGCCTACCTGTAGATTTTGGCTTGTAGCTCAGCCGCCACCTAGGGAAACCTACCAAACCTGTGCATTTCTGAAAACTAGAGACGAAGGGGAATCCAAGATAGGGTGACTTGTGTGGCTCGGACCAGCTTCTGTTACCCAGAATCCTTTGCAAACCTCAAAATCTGGCTAATAAAACACATGTTCCTAACATTTCTGTGGCAGAAAGTTCTGGAATCTGAGAGGAGCCACAAATTTCCTTCCACCCAGCGTTCCCCCACGTCTCCCGATAAAAATGATACCTCACTTGTGTGGGTAGGCCTAGTGCCCGCGACAGGAAACGCCCCAAAGCGCAACGTGGACACATCCAAATTTGTGAAGGAAAACAGAGGTGTTTTTTGCAAAGTGCCTACCTGTAGATTTTGGCTTGTAGCTCAGCCGCCACCTAGGGAAACCTACCAAACCTGTGCATTTCTGAAAACTAGAGACCTGGGGGAATCCAAGATGGGGTGACTTGTGTGGCTCGGACCAGGTTCTGTTACCCAGAATCCATTGCAAACCTCAAAATTTGGCTAAAAAAACACATGTTCCTCACATTTCTGTGGCAGAAAGTTCTGGAATCTGAGAGGAGCCACAAATTTCCTTCCACCCAGCGTTCCCCCACGTCTCCGATAAAAATGATACCTCACTTGTGTGGGTAGGCCTAGCGCCCGCGACAGGAAACGCCCCAAAGTGCAAAGTAGACACAGTCAAATTATTGAAGGAAAACAGAGGTGTTTTTTACAAAGTGCCTACCTGTAGATTTTGGCTTGTAGCTCAGCCGCCACCTAGGGAAACCTACCAAACCTGTGCATTTCTGAAAACTAGAGACCTAGGGAATCCAAGATGGGGTGACTTGTGTGGCTCGGACCAGGTTCTGTTACCCAGAATCCTTTGCAAACCTCAAAATTTGGCTAAAAAAACACATGTTCCTAACATTTCTGTGGCAGAAAGTTCTGGAATCTGAGAGGAGCCACGAATTTCCTTCCACCCAGCGTTCCCCCACGTCTGCCGATAAAAACGATACCTCACTTGTGTGGGTAGGCCTAGCGCCCGCGACAGGAAACACCCCAAAGCGCAACGTGGAAACAGCCAAATTTTTGAAGGAAAACAGAGGTGTTTTTTGCAAAGTGCCTACCTGTAGATTTTGGCCTGTAGCTCAGCCGCCACCTACGGAAACCTACCAAACCTGTGCATTTCTGAAAACTAGAGTCGAAGGGGAATCCAAGATGGGGTGACTTGTGTGGCTCGGACCAGCTTCTGTTACCCAGAATCCTTTGCAAACCTCAAAATGTGGCTAATAAAACACATGTTCCTAACATTTCTGTGGCAGAAAGTTCTGGAATCTGAGAGGAGCCACAAATGTCCTTCCACCCAGCGTTCCCCCACGTCTCCCGATAAAAATGATACCTCACTTGTGTGGGTAGGCCTAGTGCCCGCGACAGGAAACGCCCCAAAGCGCAACGTGGACACATCCAAATTTGTGAAGGAAAACAGAGGTGTTTTTTGCAAAGTGCCTACCTGTAGATTTTGTCTTGTAGCTCAGCCGCCACCTAGGGAAACCTACCAAACCTGTGCATTTCTGAAAACTAGAGACGTAGGGGAATCCAAGATGGGGTGACTTGTGTGGCTCGGACCAGGTTCTGTTACCCAGAATCCTTTGCAAACCTCAAAATTTGTCTAAAAAAACACATGTTCCTAACATTTCTGTGGCAGAAAGTTCTGGAATCTGAGAGGAGCCACGAATTTCCTTCCACCCAGCGTTCCCCCACGTCTGCCGATAAAAATGATACCTCACTTGTGTGGGTAGGCCTAGCGCCCGCGACAGGAAACACCCCAAAGCGCAACGTGGACACAGCCAAATTTTTGAAGGAAAACAGAGGTGTTTTTTGCAAAGTGCCTACCTGTAGATTTTGGCCTGTAGCTCAGCCGCCACCTACGGAAACCTACCAAACCTGTGCATTTCTGAAAACTAGAGACGAAGGGGAATCCAAGATGGGGTGACTTGTGTGGCTCGGACCAGCTTCTGTTACCCAGAATCCTTTGCAAACCTCAAAATGTGGCTAATAAAACACATGTTCCTAACATTTCTGTGGCAGAAAGTTCTGGAATCTGAGAGGAGCCACAAATTTCCTTCCACCCAGCGTTCCCCCACGTCTCCCGATAAAAATGATACCTCACTTGTGTGGGTAGGCCTAGTGCCCGCGACAGGAAACGCCCCAAAGCGCAACGTGGACACATCCAAATTTGTGAAGGAAAACAGAGGTGTTTTTTGCAAAGTGCCTACCTGTAGATTTTGGCTTGTAGCTCAGCCGCCACCTAGAGAACCCTACCAAACCTGAGCATTTCTGAAAACTAGAGACCTAGGGGAATCCAAGATGGGGTGACTTGTGTGGCTCGGACCAGGTTCTGTTACCCAGAATCCTTTGCAAACCTCAAAATTTGGCTAAAAAAACACATGTTCCTAACATTTCTGTGGCAGAAAGTTCTGGAATCTGAGAGGAGCCACGAATTTCCTTCCACCCAGCGTTCCCCCACGTCTGCCGATAAAAATGATACCTCACTTGTGTGGGTAGGCCTAGCGCCCGCAACAGGAAACACCCCAAAGCGCAACGTGGAAACAGCCAAATTTTTGAAGGAAAACAGAGGTGTTTTTTGCAAAGTGCCTACCTGTAGATTTTGGCCTGTAGCTCAGCCGCCACCTACGGAAACCTACCAAACCTGTGCATTTCTGAAAACTAGAGACGAAGGGGAATCCAAGATGGGGTGACTTGTGTGGCTCGGACAAGCTTCTGTTACCCAGAATCCTTTGCAAACCTCAAAATGTGGCTAATAAAACACATGTTCCTAACATTTCTGTGGCAGAAAGTTCTGGAATCTGA
The DNA here is from genome assembly GCF_031143425.1 of Pleurodeles waltl. Classification (NCBI taxonomy): domain Eukaryota; kingdom Metazoa; phylum Chordata; class Amphibia; order Caudata; family Salamandridae; genus Pleurodeles; species Pleurodeles waltl. Next base: position 685,236,953 of record NC_090442.1, read on the forward strand.
GAGGAGCCACAAATTTCCTTCCACCCAGCGTTCCCCCACGTCTCCCGATAAAAATGATACCTCACTTGTGTGGGTAGGCCTAGTGCCCGCGACAGGAAACGCCCCAAAGCGCAACGTGGACACATCCAAATTTGTGAAGGAAAACAGAGGTGTTTTTTGCAAAGTGCCTACCTGTAGATTTTGGCTTGTAGCTCAGCCGCCACCTAGGGAAACCTACCAAACCTGTGCATTTCTGAAAACTAGAGACCTGGGGGAATCCAAGATGGGGTGACTTGTGTGGCTCGGACCAGGTTCTGTTACCCAGAATCCATTGCAAACCTCAAAATTTGGCTAAAAAAACACATGTTCCTCACATTTCTGTGGCAGAAAGTTCTGGAATCTGAGAGGAGCCATAAATTTCCTTCCACCCAGTGTTCCCCCACGTCTCCGATAAAAATGATACCTCACTTGTGTGGGTAGGCCTAGCGCCCGCGACAGGAAACGCCCCAAAGTGCAACGTAGACACAGTCAAATTATTGAAGGAAAACAGAGGTGTTTTTTGCAAAGTGCCTACCTGTAGATTTTGGCTTGTAGCTCAGCCGCCACCTAGGGAAACCTACCAAACCTGTGCATTTCTGAAAACTAGAGACCTAGGGGAATCCAAGATGGGGTGACTTGTGTGGCTCGGACCAGGTTCTGTTACCCAGAATCCTTTGCAAACCTCAAAATTTGGCTAAAAAAACACATGTTCCTAACATTTCTGTGGCAGAAAGTTCTGGAATCTGAGAGGAGCCACGAATTTCCTTCCACCCAGCGTTCCCCCATGTCTGCCGATAAAAATGATACCTCACTTGTGTGGGTAGGCCTAGCGCCCGCGACAGGAAACGCCCCAAAGCGCAACGTAGACACAGCCAAATTTTTGAAGGAAAACAGAGGTGTTTTTTGCAAAGTGCCTACCTGTAGATTTTGGCTTGTAGCTCAGCCGCCACCTAGGGAAACCTACCAAACCTGTGCATTTCTGAAAACTAGAGACGAAGGGGAATCCAAGATGGGGTGACTTGTGTGGCTCGGACCAGCTTCTGTTACCCAGAATCCTTTGCAAACCTCAAAATGTGGCTAATAAAACACATGTTCCTAACATTTCTGTGGCAGAAAGTTCTGGAATCTGAGAGGAGCCACAAATTTCCTTCCACCCAGCGTTCCCCCACGTCTCCCGATAAAAATGATACCTCACTTGTGTGGGTAGGCCTAGTGCCCGCGACAGGAAACGCCCCAAAGCGCAACGTGGACACATCCAAATTTGTGAAGGAAAACAGAGGTGTTTTTTGCAAAGTGCCTACCTGTAGATTTTGGCTTGTAGCTCAGCCGCCACCTAGGGAAACCTACCAAACCTGTGCATTTCTGAAAACTAGAGACCTGGGGGAATCCAAGATGGGGTGACTTGTGTGGCTCGGACCAGGTTCTGTTACCCAGAATCCATTGCAAACCTCAAAATTTGGCTAAAAAAACACATGTTCCTCACATTTCTGTGGCAGAAAGTTCTGGAATCTGAGAGGAGCCACAAATTTCCTTCCACCCAGCGTTCCCCCACGTCTCCGATAAAAATGATACCTCACTTGTGTGGGTAGGCCTAGCGCCCGCGACAGGAAACGCCCCAAAGTGCAACGTAGACACAGTCAAATTATTGAAGGAAAACAGAGGTGTTTTTTACAAAGTGCCTACCTGTAGATTTTGGCTTGTAGCTCAGCCGCCACCTAGGGAAACCTACCAAACCTGTGCATTTCTGAAAACTAGAGACCTAGGGAATCCAAGATGGGGTGACTTGTGTGGCTCGGACCAGGTTCTGTTACCCAGAATCCTTTGCAAACCTCAAAATTTGGCTAAAAAAACACATGTTCCTAACATTTCTGTGGCAGAAAGTTCTGGAATCTGAGAGGAGCCACGAATTTCCTTCCACCCAGCGTTCCCCCACGTCTGCCGATAAAAACGATACCTCACTTGTGTGGGTAGGCCTAGCGCCCGCGACAGGAAACACCCCAAAGCGCAACGTGGAAACAGCCAAATTTTTGAAGGAAAACAGAGGTGTTTTTTGCAAAGTGCCTACCTGTAGATTTTGGCCTGTAGCTCAGCCGCCACCTACGGAAACCTACCAAACCTGTGCATTTCTGAAAACTAGAGTCGAAGGGGAATCCAAGATGGGGTGACTTGTGTGGCTCGGACCAGCTTCTGTTACCCAGAATCCTTTGCAAACCTCAAAATGTGGCTAATAAAACACATGTTCCTAACATTTCTGTGGCAGAAAGTTCTGGAATCTGAGAGGAGCCACAAATGTCCTTCCACCCAGCGTTCCCCCACGTCTCCCGATAAAAATGATACCTCACTTGTGTGGGTAGGCCTAGCGCCCGCGACAGGAAACGCCCCAAAGTGCAACGTAGACACAGTCAAATTATTGAAGGAAAACAGAGGTGTTTTTTGCAAAGTGCCTACCTGTAGATTTTGGCTTGTAGCTCAGCCGCCACCTAGGGAAACCTACCAAACCTGTGCATTTCTGAAAACTAGAGACCTAGGGGAATCCAAGATGGGGTGACTTGTGTGGCTCGGACCAGGTTCTGTTACCCAGAATCCTTTGCAAACCTCAAAATTTGGCTAAAAAAACACATGTTCCTAACATTTCTGTGGCAGAAAGTTCTGGAATCTGAGAGGAGCCACGAATTTCCTTCCACCCAGCGTTCCCCCATGTCTGCCGATAAAAATGATACCTCACTTGTGTGGGTAGGCCTAGTGCCCGCGACAGGAAACGCCCCAAAGCGCAACGTGGACACATCCAAATTTGTGAAGGAAAACAGAGGTGTTTTTTGCAAAGTGCCTACCTGTAGATTTTGTCTTGTAGCTCAGCCGCCACCTAGGGAAACCTACCAAACCTGTGCATTTCTGAAAACTAGAGACGTAGGGGAATCCAAGATGGGGTGACTTGTGTGGCTCGGACCAGGTTCTGTTACCCAGAATCCTTTGCAAACCTCAAAATTTGTCTAAAAAAACACATGTTCCTAACATTTCTGTGGCAGAAAGTTCTGGAATCTGAGAGGAGCCACGAATTTCCTTCCACCCAGCGTTCCCCCACGTCTGCCGATAAAAATGATACCTCACTTGTGTGGGTAGGCCTAGCGCCCGCGACAGGAAACACCCCAAAGCGCAACGTGGACACAGCCAAATTTTTGAAGGAAAACAGAGGTGTTTTTTGCAAAGTGCCTACCTGTAGATTTTGGCCTGTAGCTCAGCCGCCACCTACGGAAACCTACCAAACCTGTGCATTTCTGAAAACTAGAGACGAAGGGGAATCCAAGAAGGGGTGACTTGTGTGGCTCGGACCAGCTTCTGTTACCCAGAATCCTTTGCAAACCTCAAAATGTGGCTAATAAAACACATGTTCCTAACATTTCTGTGGCAGAAAGTTCTGGAATCTGAGAGGAGCCACGAATTTCCTTCCACCCAGCGTTCCCCCACGTCTCCCGATAAAAATGATACCTCACTTGTGTGGGTAGGACTAGTGCCCGCGACAGGAAACGCCCCAAAGCGCAACGTGGACACATCCAAATTTGTGAAGGAAAACAGAGGTGTTTTTTGCAAAGTGCCTACCTGTAGATTTTGGCTTGTAGCTCAGCCGCCACCTAGGGAAACCTACCAAACCTGTGCATTTCTGAAAACTAGAGACCTGGGGGAATCCAAGATGGGGTGACTTGTGTGGCTCGGACCAGGTTCTGTTACCCAGAATCCATTGCAAACCTCAAAATTTGGCTAAAAAAACACATGTTCCTCACATTTCTGTGGCAGAAAGTTCTGGAATCTGAGAGGAGCCACAAATTTCCTTCCACCCAGCGTTCCCCCACGTCTCCGATAAAAATGATACCTCACTTGTGTGGGTAGGCCTAGCGCCCGCGACAGGAAACGCCCCAAAGTGCAACGTAGACACAGTCAAATTATTGAAGGAAAACAGAGGTGTTTTTTGCAAAGTGCCTACCTGTAGATTTTGGCTTGTAGCTCAGCCGCCACCTAGGGAAACCTACCAAACCTGTGCATTTCTGAAAACTAGAGACCTAGGGGAATCCACGATGGGGTGACTTGTGTGGCTCGGACCAGGTTCTGTTACCCAGAATCCTTTGCAAACCTCAAAATTTGGCTAAAAAAACACATGTTGCTAACATTTCTGTGGCAGAAAGTTCTGGAATCTGAGAGGAGCCACGTATTTCCTTCCACCCAGCGTTCCCCCACGTCTGCCGATAAAAATGATACCTCACTTGTGTGGGTAGGCCTAGCGCCCGCGACAGGAAACACCCCAAAACGCAACGTGGACACAGCCAAATTTTTGAAGGAAAACAGAGGTGTTTTTTGCAAAGTGCCTACCTGTAGATTTTGGCTTCTAGCTCAGCCGCCACCTACGGAAACCTACCAAACCTGTGCATTTCTGAAAACTAGAGACGAAGGGGAATCCAAGATGGGGTGACTTGTGTGGCTCGGACCAGCTTCTGTTACCCAGAATCCTTTGCAAACCTCAAAATTTGGCTAATAAAACACATGTTCCTAACATTTCTGTGGCAGAAAGTTCTGGAATCTGAGAGGAGCCACAAATTTCCTTCCACCCAGCGTTCCCCCACGTCTCCCGATAAAAATGATACCTCACTTGTGTGGGTAGGCCTAGTGCCCGCGACAGGAAACGCCCCAAAGCGCAACGTGGACACATCCAAATTTGTGAAGGTAAACAGAGGTGTTTTTTGCAAAGTGCCTACCTGTAGATTTTGGCTTGTAGCTCAGCCGCCACCTAGGGAAACCTACCAAACCTGTGCATTTCTGAAAACTAGAGACCTGGGGGAATCCAAGATGGGGTGACTTGTGTGGCTCGGACCAGGTTCTGTTACCCAGAATCCATTGCAAACCTCAAAATTTGGCTAAAAAAACACATGTTCCTCACATTTCTGTGGCAGAAAGTTCTGGAATCTGAGAGGAGCCATAAATTTCCTTCCACCCAGCGTTCCCCCACGTCTCCGATAAAAATGATACCTCACTTGTGTGGGTAGGCCTAGCGCCCGCGACAGGAAACGCCCCAAAGTGCAACGTAGACACAGTCAAATTATTGAAGGAAAACAGAGGTGTTTTTTGCAAAGTGCCTACCTGTAGATTTTGGCTTGTAGCTCAGCCGCCACCTAGGGAAACCTACCAAACCTGTGCATTTCTGAAAACTAGAGACCTAGGGGAATCCAAGATGGGGTGACTTGTGTGGCTCGGACCAGGTTCTGTTACCCAGAATCCTTTGCAAACCTCAAAATTTGGCTAAAAAAACACATGTTCCTAACATTTCTGTGGCAGAAAGTTCTGGAATCTGAGAGGAGCCACGAATTTCCTTCCACCCAGCGTTCCCCCATGTCTGCCGATAAAAATGATACCTCACTTGTGTGGGTAGGCCTAGCGCCCGCGACAAGAAACGCCCCAAAGCGCAACGTAGACACAGCCAAATTTTTGAAGGAAAACAGAGGTGTTTTTTGCAAAGTGCCTACCTGTAGATTTTGGCTTGTAGCTCAGCCGCCACCTAGGGAAACCTACCAAACCTGTGCATTTCTGAAAACTAGAGACCTGGGGGAATCCAAGATGGGGTGACTTGTGTGGCTCGGACCAGGTTCTGTTACCCAGAATCCATTGCAAACCTCAAAATTTGGCTAAAAAAACACATGTTCCTCACATTTCTGTGTCAGAAAGTTCTGGAATCTGAGAGAAGCCACAAATTTCCTTCCACCCAGCGTTCCCCCACGTCTCCGATAAAAATGATACCTCACTTGTGTGGGTAGGCCTAGCGCCCGCGACAGGAAACGCCCCAAAGTGCAACGTAGACACAGTCAAATTATTGAAGGAAAACAGAGGTGTTTTTTGCAAAGTGCCTACCTGTAGATTTTGGCTTGTAGCTCAGCCGCCACCTAGGGAAACCTACCAAACCTGTGCATTTCTGAAAACTAGAGACCTAGGGGAATCCACGATGGGGTGACTTGTGTGGCTCGGACCAGGTTCTGTTACCCAGAATCCTTTGCAAACCTCAAAATTTGGCTAAAAAAACACATGTTGCTAACATTTCTGTGGCAGAAAGTTCTGGAATCTGAGAGGAGCCACGTATTTCCTTCCACCCAGCGTTCCCCCACGTCTGCCGATAAAAATGATACCTCACTTGTGTGGATAGGCCTAGCGCCCGCGACAGGAAACACCCCAAAACGCAACGTGGACACAGCCAAATTTTTGAAGGAAAACAGAGGTGTTTTTTGCAAAGTGCCTACCTGTAGATTTTGGCTTCTAGCTCAGCCGCCACCTACGGAAACCTACCAAACCTGTGCATTTCTGAAAACTAGAGACGAAGGGGAATCCAAGATGGGGTGACTTGTGTGGCTCGGACCAGCTTCTGTTACCCAGAATCCTTTGCAAACCTCAAAATTTGGCTAATAAAACACATGTTCCTAACATTTCTGTGGCAGAAAGTTCTGGAATCTGAGAGGAGCCACAAATTTCCTTCCACCCAGCGTTCCCCCACGTCTCCCGATAAAAATGATACCTCACTTGTGTGGGTAGGCCTAGTGCCCGCGACAGGAAACGCCCCAAAGCGCAACGTGGACACATCCAAATTTGTGAAGGAAAACAGAGGTGTTTTTTGCAAAGTGCCTACCTGTAGATTTTGGCTTGTAGCTCAGCCGCCACCTAGGGAAACCTACCAAACCTGTGCATTTCTGAAAACTAGAGACCTGGGGGAATCCAAGATGGGGTGACTTGTGTGGCTCGGACCAGGTTCTGTTACCCAGAATCCATTGCAAACCTCAAAATTTGGCTAAAAAAACACATGTTCCTCACATTTCTGTGGCAGAAAGTTCTGGAATCTGAGAGGAGCCACAAATTTCCTTCCACCCAGCGTTCCCCCACGTCTCCGATAAAAATGATACCTCACTTGTGTGGGTAGGCCTAGCGCCCGCGACAGGAAACGCCCCAAAGTGCAACGTAGACACAGTCAAATTATCGAAGGAAAACAGAGGTGTTTTTTACAAAGTGCCTACCTGTAGATTTTGGCTTGTAGCTCAGCCGCCACCTAGGGAAACCTACCAAACCTGTGCATTTCTGAAAACTAGAGACCTAGGGGAATCCAAGATGGGGTGACTTGTGTGGCTCGGACCAGGTTCTGTTACCCAGAATCCTTTGCAAACCTCAAAATTTGGCTAAAAAAACACATGTTCCTAACATTTCTGTGGCAGAAAGTTCTGGAATCTGAGAGGAGCCACGAATTTCCTTCCACCCAGCGTTCCCCCACGTCTGCCGATAAAAATGATACCTCACTTGTGTGGGTAGGCCTAGCGCCCGCGACAGGAAGCACCCAAAAGCGCAACGTGGACACAGCCAAATTTTTGAAGGAAAACAGAGGTGTTTTTTGCAAAGTGCCTACCTGTAGATTTTGGCCTGTAGCTCAGCCGCCACCTACGGAAACCTACCAAACCTGTGCATTTCTGAAAACTAGAGACAAAGGGGAATCCAAGATGGGGTGACTTGTGTGGCTCGGACCAGCTTCTGTTACCCAGAATCCTTTGCAAACCTCAAAATGTGGCTAATAAAACACATGTTCCTAACATTTCTGTGGCAGAAAGTTCTGGAATCTGAGAGGAGCCACAAATTTCCTTCCACCCAGCGTTCCCCCACATCTCCCGATAAAAATGATACCTCACTTGTGTGGGTAGGCCTAGTGCCCGCGACAGGAAACGCCCCAAAGCGCAACGTGGACACATCCAAATTTGTGAAGGAAAACAGAGGTGTTTTTTGCAAAGTGCCTACCTGTAGATTTTGGCTTGTAGCTCAGCCGCCACCTAGGGAAACCTACCAAACCTGTGCATTTCTGAAAACTAGAGACCTGGGGGAATCCAAGATGGGGTGACTTGTGTGGCTCGGACCAGGTTCTGTTACCCAGAATCCATTGCAAACCTCAAAATTTGGCAAAAAAAACACATGTTCCTCACATTTCTGTGGCAGACAGTTCTGAAATCTGAGAGGAGCCACAAATTTCCTTCCACCCAGCGTTCCCCCACATCTCCGATAAAAATGATACCTCACTTGTGTTGGTAGGCCTAGCGCCCGCGACAGGAAGCGCCCCAAAGCGCAACGTAGACACAGCCACATTTTTGAAGGAAAACAGAGGTGTTTTTTGCAAAGTGCCTACCTGTAGATTTTGGCCTGTAGCTCAGCCGCCACCTAGGGAAACCTACCAAACCTGTGCATTTCTGAAAACTAGAGACCTGGGGGAATCCAAGATGGGGTGACTTGTGTGGCTCGGACCAGCTTCTGTTACCCAGAATCCTTTGCAAACCTCAAAATTTGGCTAATAAAACACATGTTCCTAACATTTCTGTGGCAGAAAGTTCGGGAATCTGAGAGGAGCCACAAATTTCCTTCCACCCAGCGTTCCCCCACGTCTCCAATAAAAATGATACCTCACTTGTGTGGGTAGGCCTAGCGCCCGCAACAGGAAACGCCCCAAAGCGCAACGTAGACACAGCCAAATTTTTGAAGGAAACCAGAGGAGTTTTTTGCAAAGTGCCTACCTGTAGATTTTGGCCTGTAGCTCAGCCGCCACCTAGGGAAACCTACCAAACCTGTGCATTTCTGAAAACTAGAGACCTGGGGGAATCCAAGATGGGGTGACTTGTGTGGCTCGGACCAGGTTCTGTTACCCGGAATCCATTGCAAACCTAAAAATGTAGCTAAAAAAACACATGTTCCTCACATTTCTGTGGCAGAAAGTTCTGGAATCTGAGAGGAGCCACAAATTTCCTTCCACCCAGCGTTCCCCCACGTCTCCCGATAAAAATGATACCTCACTTGTGTGGGTAGGCCTAGCGCCCGTGACAGGAAATGCCCCAAAGTGCAACGTGGACACAGCCAAATTTTTGAAGGAAAACAGAGGTGTTTTTTGCAAAGTGCCTACCTGTAGATTTTGGCCTGTAGCTCAGCCACCACCTAGGGAAACCTACCAAACCTGTGCATTTCTGAAAACTAGACACCTGGGGGAATCCAAGATGGGGTGACTTGTGTGGCTCGGACCAGGTTCTGTTACCCAGAATCCATTGCAAACCTCAAAATTTGGCTAAAAAAACACATGTTCCTCACATTTCTGTGGCAGAAAGTTCTGGAATCTGAGAGGAGTCGCAAATTTCCTTCCACCCAGCGTTCCCCCACGTCTCCTGATAAAAATGATACCTCACTTGTGTGGGTAGGCCTACCGCCCGTGACAGGAAATGCCCCAAAGCGCAACGTGGACACAGCCAAATTTTTGAAGGAAAACAGAGGTGTTTTTTGCAAAGTGCCTACCTGTAGATTTTGGCCTGTAGCTCAGCCGCCACCTAGGGAAACCTACCAAACCTGTGCATTTCTGAAAACTAGAGACCTGGGGGAATCCAAGATGGGGTGACTTGTGTGGCTCGGACCAGGTTCTGTTACCCAGAATCCATTGCAAACCTCAAAATTTGGCTAAAAAAACACATGTTCCTCACATTTCTGTGGCAGAAAGTTCTGGAATCTGAGAGGAGCCACAAATTTCCTTCCACCCAGCGTTCCCCCACGTCTCCGATAAAAATGATACCTCACTTGTGTGGGTAGGCCTAGCGCCCGCGACAGGAAACGCCCCAAAGCGCAACGTAGACACAGCAGAATTATTGAAGGAAAACAGAGGTGTTTTTTGCAAAGTGCCTACCTGTAGATTTTGGCTTGTAGCTCAGCCGCCACCTAGGGAAACCTACCAAACCTGTGCATTTCTGAAAACTAGAGACCTAGGGGAATCCAAGATGGGGTGACTTGTGTGGCTCGGACCAGGTTCTGTTACCCAGAATCCATTGCAAACCTCAAAATTTGGCTAAAAAAACACATGTTCCTCACATTTCTGCGGCAGAAAGTTCTGGAATCTGAGAGGAGCCACAAATTTCCTTCCACCCAGCGTTCCCCCACGTCTCCGATAAAAATGATACCTCACTTGTGAGGGTAGGCCTAGCGCCCGCGACAGGAAACGCCCCAAAGCGCAACGTAGACACAGCCAAATTTTTGAAGGAAAACAGAGGTGTTTTTTGCAAAGTGCCTACCTGTAGATTTTGGCTTGTAGCTCAGCCGCCACCTAGGGAAACCTACCAAACCTGTGCATTTCTGAAAACTAGAGACCTAGGGGAATCCAAGATGGGGTGACTTGTGTGGATCGGACCAGGTTCTGTTACCCAGAATCCTTTGCAAACCTCAAAATGTGGCTAAAAAAACACATGTTCCTAACATTTCTGTGGCAGAAAGTTCTGGAATCTGAGAGGAGCCACGAATTTCCTTCCACCCAGCGTTCCCTCACGTCTGCCGATAAAAATGATACCTCACTTGTGTGGGTAGGCCTAGCGCCCGCGACAGGAAACGCCCCAAAGCGCAACGTGGACACAGCCAAATTTTTTAAGGAAAACAGAGGTGTTTTTTGCAAAGTGCCTACCTGTAGATTTTGGCCTGTAGCTCAGCCGCCACCTACGGAAACCTACCAAACCTGTGCATTTCTGAAAACTAGAGACCTAGGGGAATCCAAGATGGGGTGACTTGTGTGGCTCGGACCAGCTTCTGTTACCCAGAATCCTTTGCAAACCTCAAAATTTGGCTAATAAAACACATGTTCCTAACATTTCTGAGGCAGAAAGTTCTGGAATCTGAGAGGAGCCACAAATTTCCTTCCACCCAGCGTTCCCCCACGTCTCCGATAAAAATGATACCTCACTTGTGTGGGTAGGCCTAGCGACCGCGACAGGAAACGCCCCAAAGCGCAACGTAGACACAGCCAAATTTTTGAAGGAAAACAGAGGTGTTTTTTGCAAAGTGCCTACGTGTAGATTTTGGCTTGTAGCTCAGCCGCCACCTAGGGAAACCTACCAAACCTGTGCATTTCTGAAAACTAGAGACGTAGGGGAATCCAAGATGGGGTGACTTGTGTGGCTCGGACCAGGTTCTGTTACCCAGAATCCTTTGCAAACCTCAAAATTTGTCTAAAAAAACACATGTTCCTCACATTTCTGTGGCAGAAAGTTCTGGAATCTGAGAGGAGCCACGAATTTCCTTCCACCCAGCGTTCCCCCACGTCTCCCGATAAAAATGATACCTCACTTGTGTGGGTAGGCCTACCGCCCGCGACAGGAAACGCCCCAAAGCGCAACGTAGACACAGCCAAATTTTTGAAGGAAAACAGAGGTGTTTTTTGCAAAGTGCCTACCTGTAGATTTTGGCTTGTAGCTCAGCCGCCACCTAGGGAAACCTACCAAACCTGTGCATTTCTGAAAACTAGAGACGTAGGGGAATCCAAGATGGGGTGACTTGTGTGGCTCGGACCAGGTTCTGTTACCCAGAATCCTTTGCAAACCTCAAAATTTGTCTAAAAAAACACATGTTCCTAACATTTCTGTGGCAGAAAGTTCTGGAATCTGAGAGGATCCACGAATTTCCTTCCACCCAGCGTTCCCCCACGTCTGCCGATAAAAATGATACCTCACTTGTGTGGGTAGGCCTAGCGCCCGCGACAGGAAACACCGCAAAGCGCAACGTGGACACAGCCAAATTTTTGAAGGAAAACAGAGGTGTTTTTTGCAAAGTGCCTACCTGTAGATTTTGGCCTGTAGCTCAGCCGCCACCTACGGAAACCTACCAAACCTGTGCATTTCTGAAAACTAGAGACGAAGGGGAATCCAAGATGGGGTGACTTGTGTGGCTCGGACCAGCTTCTGTTACCCAGAATCCTTTGCAAACCTCAAAATGTGGCTAATAAAACACATGTTCCTAACATTTCTGTGGCAGAAAGTTCTGGAATCTGAGAGGAGCCACAAATTTCCTTCCACCCAGCGTTCCCCCACGTCTCCCGATAAAAATGATACCTCACTTGTGTGGGTAGGCCTAGTGCCCGCGACAGGAAACGCCCCAAAGCGCAACGTGGACACAGCCAAATTTTTGAAGGAAAACAGAGGTGTTTTTTGCAAAGTGCCTACCTGTAGATTTTGGCTTGTAGCTCAGCCGCCACCTAGGGAAACCTACCAAACCTGTGCATTTCTGAAAACTAGAGACCTAGAGGAATCGAAGATGGGGTGACTTGTGTGGCTCGGACCAGGTTCTGTTACCCAGAATCCTTTGCAAACCTCAAAATTTGGCTAAAAAAACACATGTTCCTAACATTTCTGTGGCAGAAAGTTCTGGAATCTGAGAGGAGCCACAAATTTCCTTCCTCCCAGCGTTCCCCCACGTCTCCCGATAAAAATGATACCTCACTTGTGTGGGTAGGCCTAGTGCCCGCGACAGAAAACGCCCCAAAGCGCAACGTGGACACATCCAAATTTGTGAAGGAAAACAGAGGTGTTTTTTGCAAAGTGCCTACCTGTAGATTTTGGCTTGTAGCTCAGCCGCCACCTAGGGAAACCTACCAAACCTGTGCATTTCTGAAAACTAGAGACCTGGGGGAATCCAAGATGGGGTGACTTGTGTGGCTCGGACCAGGTTCTGTTACCCAGAATCCATTGCAAACCTCAAAATTTGGCTAAAAAAACACATGTTCCTCACATTTCTGTGGCAGACAGTTCTGAAATCTGAGAGGAGCCACAAATTTCCTTCCACCCAGCGTTCCCCCATGTCTCCGATAAAAATGATACCTCACTTGTGTTGGTAGGCCTAGCGCCCGCGACAGGAAGCGCCCCAAAGCGCAACGTAGACACAGCCACATTTTTGAAGGAAAACAGAGGTGTTTTTTGCAAAGTGCCTAACTGTAGATTTTGGCCTGTAGCTCAGCCGCCACCTAGGGAAACCTACCAAACCTGTGCATTTCTGAAAACTAGAGACCTGGGGGAATCCAAGATGGGGTGACTTGTGTGGCTCGGACCAGCTTCTGTTACCCAGAATCCTTTGCAAACCTCAAAATTTGGCTAATAAAACACATGTTCCTAACATTTCTGTGCGAGAAAGTTCTGGAATCTGAGAGGAGCCACAAATTTCCTTCCACCCAGCGTTCCCCCACGTCTCCGATAAAAATGATACCTCACTTGTGTGGGTAGGCCTAGCGCCCGCAACAGGAAACGCCCCAAAGCGCAACGTAGACACAGCCAAATTTTTGAAGGAAAACAGAGGTGTTTTTTGCAAAGTGCCTACCTGTAGATTTTGGCCTGTAGCTCAGCCGCCACCTAGGGAAACCTACCAAACCTGTGCATTTCTGAAAACTAGAGACCTGGGGGAATCCAAGATGGGGTGACTTGTGTGGCTCGGACCAGGTTCTGTTACCCAGAATCCATTGCAAACCTCAAAATGTAGCTAAAAAAACACATGTTCCTCACATTTCTGTGGCAGAAAGTTCTGGAATCTGAGAGGAGCCACAAATTTCCTTCCACCCAGCGTTCCCCCACGTCTCCGATAAAAATGATACCTCACTTGTGTGGGTAGGCCTAGCGCCCGCGAGAGGAAACGCCCCAAATCACAACGTAGACACAGCAGAATTATTGAAGGAAAACAGAGGTGTTTTTTGCAAAGTGCCTACCTGTAGATTTTGGCTTGTAGCTCAGCCGCCACCAAGGGAAACCTACCAAACCTGTGCATTTCTGAAAACTAGAGACCTAGGGGAATCCAAGATGGGGTGACTTGTGTGGCTCGGACTAGGTTCTGTTACCCAGAATCCTTTGCAAACCTCAAAATTTGGCTAAAAAAACACATGTTCCTAACATTTCTGTGGCAGAAAGTTCTGGAATTTGAGAGGAGCCACGAATTTCCTTCCACCCAGCGTTCCCCCACATCTGCCGATAAAAATGATACCTCACTTGTGTGGGTAGGCCTAGCGCCCGAGACAGGAAGCACCCCAAAGCGCAACGTGGACACAGCCAAATTTTTGAAGGAAAACAGAGGTGTTTTTTGCAAAGTGCCTACCTGTAGATTTTGGCCTGTAGCTCAGCCGCCACCTACGGAAACCTACCAAACCTGTGCATTTCTGAAAACTAGAGACGAAGGGGAATCCAAGATGGGGTGACTTGTGTGGCTCGGATCAGCTTCTGTTACCCAGAATCCTTTGCAAACCTCAAAATGTGGCTAATAAAACACATGTTCCTAACATTTCTGTGGCAGAAAGTTCTGGAATCTGAGAGGAGCCACAAATTTCCTTCCACCCAGCGTTCCCCCACGTCTCCGATAAAAATGATACCTCACTTGTGTGGGTAGGCCTAGCGCCCGCGACAGGAAACGCCCCAAAGTGCAACGTAGACACAGCCAAATTTTTGAAGGAAAACAGAGGTGTTTTTTGCAAAGTGCCTACCTGTAGATTTTGGCTTGTAGCTCAGCCGCCACCTAGGGAAACCTACCAAACCTGTGCATTTCTGAAAACTAGAGACCTAGGGGAATCCAAGATGGGGTGACTTGTGTGGCTCGGACCAGGTTCTGTTACCCAGAATCCTTTGCAAACCTCAAAATTTGTCTAAAAAAACACATGTTCCTCACATTTCTGTGGCAGAAAGTTCTGGAATCTGAGAGGAGCCACGAATTTCCTTCCACCCAGCGTTCCCCCACGTCTCCCGATAAAAATGATACCTCACTTGTGTGGGTAGGCCTACCGCCCACGACAGGAAACGCCCCAAAGCGCAACGTAGAAACAGCCAAATTTTTGAAGGAAAACAGAGGTGTTTTTTGCAAAGTGCCTACCTGTAGATTTTGGCTTGTAGCTCAGCCGCCACCTAGGGAAACCTACCAAACCTGTGCATTTCTGAAAACTAGAGACCTAGGGGAATCCAAGATGGGGTGACTTGTGTGGCTCGGACCAGGTTCTGTTACCCAGAATCCTTTGCAAACCTCAAAATTTGGCTAAAAAAACACATGTTCCTAACATTTCTGTGGCAGAAAGTTCTGGAATCTGAGAGGAGCCACAAATTTCCTTCCACCCAGCGTTCCCCCACGTCTCCCGATAAAAATGATACCTCACTTGTGTGGGTAGGCCTAGCGCCCGCGACAGGAAACACCCCAAAACGCAACGTGGACACAGCCAAATTTTTTAAGGAAAACAGAGGTGTTTTTTGCAAAGTGCCTACCTGTAGATTTTGGCCTGTAGCTCAGCCGCCACCTACGGAAACCTACCAAACCTGTGCATTTCTGAAAACTAGAGACCTAGGGGAATCCAAGATGGGGTGACTTGTGTGGCTCGGACCAGCTTCTGTTACCCAGAATCCTTTGCAAACCTCAAAATTTGGCTAATAAAACACATGTTCCTAACATTTCTGAGGCAGAAAGTTCTGGAATCTGAGAGGAGCCACAAATTTCCTTCCACCCAGCGTTCCCCCACGTCTCCGATAAAAATGATACCTCACTTGTGTGGGTAGGCCTAGCGACCGCGACAGGAAACGCCCCAAAGCGCAACGTAGACACAGCCAAATTTTTGAAGGAAAACAGAGGTGTTTTTTGCAAAGTGCCTACGTGTAGATTTTGGCTTGTAGCTCAGCCGCCACCTAGGGAAACCTACCAAACCTGTGCATTTCTGAAAACTAGAGACGTAGGGGAATCCAAGATGGGGTGACTTGTGTGGCTCGGACCAGGTTCTGTTACCCAGAATCCTTTGCAAACCTCAAAATTTGTCTAAAAAAACACATGTTCCTCACATTTCTGTGGCAGAAAGTTCTGGAATCTGAGAGGAGCCACGAATTTCCTTCCACCCAGCGTTCCCCCACGTCTCCCGATAAAAATGATACCTCACTTGTGTGGGTAGGCCTACCGCCCGCGACAGGAAACGCCCCAAAGCGCAACGTAGACACAGCCAAATTTTTGAAGGAAAACAGAGGTGTTTTTTGCAAAGTGCCTACCTGTAGATTTTGGCTTGTAGCTCAGCCGCCACCTAGGGAAACCTACCAAACCTGTGCATTTCTGAAAACTAGAGACGTAGGGGAATCCAAGATGGGGTGACTTGTGTGGCTCGGACCAGGTTCTGTTACCCAGAATCCTTTGCAAACCTCAAAATTTGTCTAAAAAAACACATGTTCCTAACATTTCTGTGGCAGAAAGTTCTGGAATCTGAGAGGAGCCACGAATTTCCTTCCACCCAGCGTTCCCCCACGTCTGCCGATAAAAATGATACCTCACTTGTGTGGGTAGGCCTAGCGCCCGCGACAGGAAACACCGCAAAGCGCAACGTGGACACAGCCAAATTTTTGAAGGAAAACAGAGGTGTTTTTTGCAAAGTGCCTACCTGTAGATTTTGGCCTGTAGCTCAGCCGCCACCTACGGAAACCTACCAAACCTGTGCATTTCTGAAAACTAGAGACGAAGGGGAATCCAAGATGGGGTGACTTGTGTGGCTCGGACCAGCTTCTGTTACCCAGAATCCTTTGCAAACCTCAAAATGTGGCTAATAAAACACATGTTCCTAACATTTCTGTGGCAGAAAGTTCTGGAATCTGAGAGGAGCCACAAATTTCCTTCCACCCAGCGTTCCCCCACGTCTCCCGATAAAAATGATACCTCACTTGTGTGGGTAGGCCTAGTGCCCGCGACAGGAAACGCCCCAAAGCGCAACGTGGACACAGCCAAATTTTTGAAGGAAAACAGAGGTGTTTTTTGCAAAGTGCCTACCTGTAGATTTTGGCTTGTAGCTCAGCCGCCACCTAGGGAAACCTACCAAACCTGTGCATTTCTGAAAACTAGAGACCTAGAGGAATCGAAGATGGGGTGACTTGTGTGGCTCGGACCAGGTTCTGTTACCCAGAATCCTTTGCAAACCTCAAAATTTGGCTAAAAAAACACATGTTCCTAACATTTCTGTGGCAGAAAGTTCTGGAATCTGAGAGGAGCCACAAATTTCCTTCCTCCCAGCGTTCCCCCACGTCTCCCGATAAAAATGATACCTCACTTGTGTGGGTAGGCCTAGTGCCCGCGACAGAAAACGCCCCAAAGCGCAACGTGGACACATCCAAATTTGTGAAGGAAAACAGAGGTGTTTTTTGCAAAGTGCCTACCTGTAGATTTTGGCTTGTAGCTCAGCCGCCACCTAGGGAAACCTACCAAACCTGTGCATTTCTGAAAACTAGAGACCTGGGGGAATCCAAGATGGGGTGACTTGTGTGGCTCGGACCAGGTTCTGTTACCCAGAATCCATTGCAAACCTCAAAATTTGGCTAAAAAAACACATGTTCCTCACATTTCTGTGGCAGACAGTTCTGAAATCTGAGAGGAGCCACAAATTTCCTTCCACCCAGCGTTCCCCCATGTCTCCGATAAAAATGATACCTCACTTGTGTTGGTAGGCCTAGCGCACGCGACAGGAAGCGCCCCAAAGCGCAACGTAGACACAGCCACATTTTTGAAGGAAAACAGAGGTGTTTTTTGCAAAGTGCCTAACTGTAGATTTTGGCCTGTAGCTCAGCCGCCACCTAGGGAAACCTACCAAACCTGTGCATTTCTGAAAACTAGAGACCTGGGGGAATCCAAGATGGGGTGACTTGTGTGGCTCGGACCAGCTTCTGTTACCCAGAATCCTTTGCAAACCTCAAAATTTGGCTAATAAAACACATGTTCCTAACATTTCTGTGCGAGAAAGTTCTGGAATCTGAGAGGAGCCACAAATTTCCTTCCACCCAGCGTTCCCCCACGTCTCCGATAAAAATGATACCTCACTTGTGTGGGTAGGCCTAGCGCCCGCAACAGGAAACGCCCCAAAGCGCAACGTAGACACAGCCAAATTTTTGAAGGAAAACAGAGGTGTTTTTTGCAAAGTGCCTACCTGTAGATTTTGGCCTGTAGCTCAGCCGCCACCTAGGGAAACCTACCAAACCTGTGCATTTCTGAAAACTAGAGACCTGGGGGAATCCAAGATGGGGTGACTTGTGTGGCTCGGACCAGGTTCTGTTACCCAGAATCCATTGCAAACCTCAAAATGTAGCTAAAAAAACACATGTTCCTCACATTTCTGTGGCAGAAAGTTCTGGAATCTGAGAGGAGCCACAAATTTCCTTCCACCCAGCGTTCCCCCACGTCTCCGATAAAAATGATACCTCACTTGTGTGGGTAGGCCTAGCGCCCGCGAGAGGAAACGCCCCAAATCGCAACGTAGACACAGCAGAATTATTGAAGGAAAACAGAGGTGTTTTTTGCAAAGTGCCTACCTGTAGATTTTGGCTTGTAGCTCAGCCGCCACCAAGGGAAACCTACCAAACCTGTGCATTTCTGAAAACTAGAGACCTAGGGGAATCCAAGATGGGGTGACTTGTGTGGCTCGGACTAGGTTCTGTTACCCAGAATCCTTTGCAAACCTCAAAATTTGGCTAAAAAAACACATGTTCCTAACATTTCTGTGGCAGAAAGTTCTGGAATTTGAGAGGAGCCACGAATTTCCTTCCACCCAGCGTTCCCCCACATCTGCCGATAAAAATGATACCTCACTTGTGTGGGTAGGCCTAGCGCCCGAGACAGGAAGCACCCCTAAGCGCAACGTGGACACAGCCAAATTTTTGAAGGAAAACAGAGGTGTTTTTTGCAAAGTGCCTACCTGTAGATTTTGGCCTGTAGCTCAGCCGCCACCTACGGAAACCTACCAAACCTGTGCATTTCTGAAAACTAGAGACGAAGGGGAATCCAAGATGGGGTGACTTGTGTGGCTCGGATCAGCTTCTGTTACCCAGAATCCTTTGCAAACCTCAAAATGTGGCTAATAAAACACATGTTCCTAACATTTCTGTGGCAGAAAGTTCTGGAATCTGAGAGGAGCCACAAATTTCCTTCCACCCAGCGTTCCCCCACGTCTCCGATAAAAATGATACCTCACTTGTGTGGGTAGGCCTAGCGCCCGCGACAGGAAACGCCCCAAAGTGCAACGTAGACACAGCCAAATTTTTGAAGGAAAACAGAGGTGTTTTTTGCAAAGTGCCTACCTGTAGATTTTGGCTTGTAGCTCAGCCGCCACCTAGGGAAACCTACCAAACCTGTGCATTTCTGAAAACTAGAGACCTAGGGGAATCCAAGATGGGGTGACTTGTGTGGCTCGGACCAGGTTCTGTTACCCAGAATCCTTTGCAAACCTCAAAATTTGTCTAAAAAAACACATGTTCCTCACATTTCTGTGGCAGAAAGTTCTGGAATCTGAGAGGAGCCACGAATTTCCTTCCACCCAGCGTTCCCCCACGTCTCCCGATAAAAATGATACCTCACTTGTGTGGGTAGGCCTACCGCCCACGACAGGAAACGCCCCAAAGCGCAACGTAGAAACAGCCAAATTTTTGAAGGAAAACAGAGGTGTTTTTTGCAAAGTGCCTACCTGTAGATTTTGGCTTGTAGCTCAGCCGCCACCTAGGGAAACCTACCAAACCTGTGCATTTCTGAAAACTAGAGACCTAGGGGAATCCAAGATGGGGTGACTTGTGTGGCTCGGACCAGGTTCTGTTACCCAGAATCCTTTGCAAACCTCAAAATTTGGCTAAAAAAACACATGTTCCTAACATTTCTGTGGCAGAAAGTTCTGGAATCTGAGAGGAGCCACAAATTTCCTTCCACCCAGCGTTCCCCCACGTCTCCCGATAAAAATGATACCTCACTTGTGTGGGTAGGCCTAGTGCCCGCGACAGAAAACGCCCCAAAGCGCAACGTGGACACATTCAAATTTGTGAAGGAAAACAGAGGTGTTTTTTGCAAAGTGCCTACCTGTAGATTTTGGCTTGTAGCTCAGCCGCCACCTAGAGAAACCTACCAAACCTGAGCATTTCTGAAAACTAGAGACCTAGGGGAATCCAAGATGGGGTGACTTGTGTGGCTCGGAACAGGTTCTGTTACCCAGAATCCTTTGCAAACCTCAAAATTTGGCTAAAAAAACACATGTTCCTCACATTTCTGTGGCAGAAAGTTCTGGAATCTGAGAGGAGCCACGAATTTCCTTCTACCCAGCGTTCCCCCACGTCTCCCGATAAAAATGATACCTCACTTGTGTGGGTAGGCCTAGCGCCCGTGACAGGAAATGCCCCAAAGCGCAACGTGGACACAGCCAAATTTTTGAAGGAAAACAGAGGTGTTTTTTGCAAAGTGCCTACCTGTCGCATTTGGCCTGTAGCTCAGCCGCCACCTAGGGAAACCTACCAAACCTGTGCATTTCTGAAAACTAGAGACAAGGGGGAATTCAAGATGGGGTGACTTGTGTGGCTCGGACCAGGTTCTGTTACCCAGAATCCATTGCAAACCTCAAAATTTGGCTAAAAAAACACATGTTCCTCACATTTCTGTGGCAGAAAGTTCTGGAATCTGAGAGGAGCCACGAATTTCCTTCCACCCAGCGTTCCCCCACGTCTGCCGATAAAAATGATACCTCACTTGTGTTGGTAGGCCTAGCGCCCGCGACAGGAAACACCCCAAAGCGCAACGTGGACACAGCCAAATTTTTGAAGGAAAACAGAGGTGTTTTTTGCAAAGTGCCTACCTGTAGATTTTGGCCTGTAGCTCAGCCGCCACCTACGATAACCTACCAAACCTGTGCATTTCTGAAAACTAGAGACGAAGGGGAATCCAAGATGGGGTGACTTGTGTGGCTCGGACCAGCTTCTGTTACCCAGAATCCTTTGCAAACCTCAAAATGTGGCTAATAAAACACATGTTCCTAACATTTCTGTGGCAGAAAGTTCTGGAATCTGAGAGGAGCCACAAATTTCCTTCCACCCAGCGTTCCCCCACATCTCCCGATAAAAATGATACCTCACTTGTGTGGGTAGGCCTAGTGCCCGCGACAGGAAACGCCCCAAAGCGCAACGTGGACACATCCAAATTTGTGAAGGAAAACAGAGGTGTTTTTTGCAAAGTGCCTACCTATAGATTTTGGCCTGTAGCTCAGCCGCCACCAAGGGAAACCTACCAAACCTGTGCATTTCTGAAAACTAGAGACCTGGGGGAATCCAAGATGGGGTGACTTGTGTGGCTCGGACCAGGTTCTGTTACCCAGAATCCATTGCAAACCTCAAAATTTGGCTAAAAAAACACATGTTCCTCACATTTCTGTGGCAGAAAGTTCTGGAATCTGAGAGGAGCAACGAATTTCCTTCCACCCAGCGTTCCCCCACGTCTCCCGATAAAAATGATACCTCACTTGTGTGGGTAGGCCTAGCGCCCGTGACAGGAAATGCCCCAAAGCGCAACGTGGACACAGCCAAATTTTTGAAGGAAAACAGAGGTGTTTTTTGCAAAGTGCCTACCTGTAGATTTTGGCTTGTAGCTCAGCCGCCACCTAGGGAAACCTACCAAACCTGTGCATTTCTGAAAACTAGAGACCTAGGGGAATCCAAGATGGGGTGACTGGTGTGGCTCGGACCAGGTTCTGTTACCCAGAATCCTTTGCAAACCTCAAAATGTGGCTAAAAAAACACATGTTCCTAACATTTCTGTGGCAGAAAGTTCTGGAATCTGAGAGGAGCCACGAATTTCCGTCCACCCAGCGTTCCCCCACGTCTGCCGATAAAAATGATACCTCACTTGTGTGGGTAGGCCTAGCGCCCGCGACAGGAAACGCCCCAAAGCGCAACGTGGACACAGCCAAATTTTTTAAGGAAAACAGAGGTGTTTTTTGCAAAGTGCTTACCTGTAGATTTTGGCCTGTAGCTCAGCCGCCACCTACGGAAACCTACCAAACCTGTGCATTTCTGAAAACTAGAGACCTAGGGGAATCCAAGATGGGGTGACTTGTGTGGCTCGGACCAGCTTCTGTTACCCAGAATCCTTTGCAAACCTCAAAATTTGGCTAATAAAACACATGTTCCTAACATTTCTGTGGCAGAAAGTTCTGGAATCTGAGAGGAGAAACAAATTTCCTTCCACCCAGCATTCCCCCACGTCTCCGATAAAAATGATACCTCACTTGTGTGGGTAGGCCTAGCGCCCGCGACAGGAAACGCCCCAAAGCGCAACGTAGACACAGCCAAATTTTTGAAGGAAAACAGAGGTGTTTTTTGCAAAGTGCCTACCTGTAGATTTTGGCTTGTAGCTCAGCCGCCACCTAGGGAAACCTACCAAACCTGTGCATTTCTGAAAACTAGAGACCTAGGGGAATCCAAGATGGGGTGACTTGTGTGGCTCGGACCAGGTTCTGTTACCCAGAATCCTTTGCAAACCTCAAAATTTGTCTAAAAAAACACCTGTTCCTCACATTTCTGTGGCAGAAAGTTCTGGAATCTGAGAGGAGCCACGAATTTCCTTCCACCCAGCGTTCCCCCACGTCTCCCGATAAAAATGATACCTCACTTGTGTGGGTAGGCCTACCGCCCGCGACAGGAAACGCCCCAAAGCGCAACTTAGACACAGCCAAATTTTTGAAGGAAAACAGAGGTGTTTTTTGCAAAGTGCCTACCTGTAGATTTTGGCTTGTAGCTCAGCCGCCACCTAGGGAAACCTACCAAACCTGTGCATTTCTGAAAACTAGAGACCTAGGGGAATCCAAGATGGGGTGACTTGTGTGGCTCGGACCAGGTTCTGTTACCCAGAATCCTTTGCAAACCTCAAAATTTGGCTAAAAAAACACATGTTCCTAACATTTCTGTGGCAGAAAGTTCTGGAATCTGAGAGGAGCCACAAATTTCCTTCCACCCAGCGTTCCCCCACGTCTCCCGATAAAAATGATACCTCACTTGTGTGGGTAGGCCTAGTGCCCGCGACAGAAAACGCCCCAAAGCGCAACGTGGACACATTCAAATTTGTGAAGGAAAACAGAGGTGTTTTTTGCAAAGTGCCTACCTGTAGATTTTGGCTTGTAGCTCAGCCGCCACCTAGGGAAACCTACCAAACCTGAGCATTTCTGAAAACTAGAGACCTAGGGAAATCCAAGATGGGGTGACTTGTGTGGCTCGGACCAGGTTCTGTTACCCAGAATCCTTTGCAAACCTCAAAATTTGGCTAAAAAAACACATGTTCCTCACATTTCTGTGGCAGAAAGTTCTGGAATCTGAGAGGAGCCACAAATTTCCTTCCACCCAGCGTTCCCCCACGTCTCCAATAAAAATGATACCTCACTTGTGTGGGTAGGCCTAGCGCCCGCAACAGGAAACGCCCCAAAGCGCAACGTAGACACAGCCAAATTTTTGATGGAAACCAGAGGAGTTTTTTGCAAAGTGCCTACCTGTAGATTTTGGCCTGTAGCTCAGCCGCCACCTAGGGAAACCTACCAAACCTGTGCATTTCTGAAAACTAGAGACCTGGGGGAATCCAAGATGGGGTGACTTGTGTGGCTCGGACCAGGTTCTGTTACCCGGAATCCATTGCAAACCTAAAAATGTAGCTAAAAAAACACATGTTCCTCACATTTCTGTGGCAGAAAGTTCTGGAATCTGAGAGGAGCCACAAATTTCCTTCCACCCAGCGTTCCCCCACGTCTCCCGATAAAAATGATACCTCACTTGTGTGGGTAGGCCTAGCGCCCGTGACAGGAAATGCCCCAAAGTGCAACGTGGACACAGCCAAATTTTTGAAGGAAAACAGAGGTGTTTTTTGCAAAGTGCCTACCTGTAGATTTTGGCCTGTAGCTCAGCCACCACCTAGGGAAACCTACCAAACCTGTGCATTTCTGAAAACTAGACACCTGGGGGAATCCAAGATGGGGTGACTTGTGTGGCTCGGACCAGGTTCTGTTACCCAGAATCCATTGCAAACCTCAAAATTTGGCTAAAAAAACACATGTTCCTCACATTTCTGTGGCAGAAAGTTCTGGAATCTGAGAGGAGTCGCAAATTTCCTTCCACCCAGCGTTCCCCCACGTCTCCTGATAAAAATGATACCTCACTTGTGTGGGTAGGCCTACCGCCCGTGACAGGAAATGCCCCAAAGCGCAACGTGGACACAGCCAAATTTTTGAAGGAAAACAGAGGTGTTTTTTGCAAAGTGCCTACCTGTAGATTTTGGCCTGTAGCTCAGCCGCCACCTAGGGAAACCTACCAAACCTGTGCATTTCTGAAAACTAGAGACCTGGGGGAATCCAAGATGGGGTGACTTGTGTGGCTCGGACCAGGTTCTGTTACCCAGAATCCATTGCAAACCTCAAAATTTGGCTAAAAAAACACATGTTCCTCACATTTCTGTGGCAGAAAGTTCTGGAATCTGAGAGGAGCCACAAATTTCCTTCCACCCAGCGTTCCCCCACGTCTCCGATAAAAATGATACCTCACTTGTGTGGGTAGGCCTAGCGCCCGCGACAGGAAACGCCCCAAAGCGCAACGTAGACACAGCAGAATTATTGAAGGAAAACAGAGGTGTTTTTTGCAAAGTGCCTACCTGTAGATTTTGGCTTGTAGCTCAGCCGCCACCTAGGGAAACCTACCAAACCTGTGCATTTCTGAAAACTAGAGACCTAGGGGAATCCAAGATGGGGTGACTTGTGTGGCTCGGACCAGGTTCTGTTACCCAGAATCCATTGCAAACCTCAAAATTTGGCTAAAAAAACACATGTTCCTCACATTTCTGCGGCAGAAAGTTCTGGAATCTGAGAGGAGCCACAAATTTCCTTCCACCCAGCGTTCCCCCACGTCTCCGATAAAAATGATACCTCACTTGTGAGGGTAGGCCTAGCGCCCGCGACAGGAAACGCCCCAAAGCGCAACGTAGACACAGCCAAATTTTTGAAGGAAAACAGAGGTGTTTTTTGCAAAGTGCCTACCTGTAGATTTTGGCTTGTAGCTCAGCCGCCACCTAGGGAAACCTACCAAACCTGTGCATTTCTGAAAACTAGAGACCTAGGGGAATCCAAGATGGGGTGACTTGTGTGGCTCGGACCAGGTTCTGTTACCCAGAATCCTTTGCAAACCTCAAAATGTGGCTAAAAAAACACATGTTCCTAACATTTCTGTGGCAGAAAGTTCTGGAATCTGAGAGGAGCCACGAATTTCCTTCCACCCAGCGTTCCCTCACGTCTGCCGATAAAAATGATACCTCACTTGTGTGGGTAGGCCTAGCGCCCGCGACAGGAAACGCCCCAAAGCGCAACGTGGACACAGCCAAATTTTTTAAGGAAAACAGAGGTGTTTTTTGCAAAGTGCCTACCTGTAGATTTTGGCCTGTAGCTCAGCCGCCACCTACGGAAACCTACCAAACCTGTGCATTTCTGAAAACTAGAGACCTAGGGGAATCCAAGATGGGGTGACTTGTGTGGCTCGGACCAGCTTCTGTTACCCAGAATCCTTTGCAAACCTCAAAATTTGGCTAATAAAACACATGTTCCTAACATTTCTGAGGCAGAAAGTTCTGGAATCTGAGAGGAGCCACAAATTTCCTTCCACCCAGCGTTCCCCCACGTCTCCGATAAAAATGATACCTCACTTGTGTGGGTAGGCCTAGCGACCGCGACAGGAAACGCCCCAAAGCGCAACGTAGACACAGCCAAATTTTTGAAGGAAAACAGAGGTGTTTTTTGCAAAGTGCCTACGTGTAGATTTTGGCTTGTAGCTCAGCCGCCACCTAGGGAAACCTACCAAACCTGTGCATTTCTGAAAACTAGAGACGTAGGGGAATCCAAGATGGGGTGACTTGTGTGGCTCGGACCAGGTTCTGTTACCCAGAATCCTTTGCAAACCTCAAAATTTGTCTAAAAAAACACATGTTCCTCACATTTCTGTGGCAGAAAGTTCTGGAATCTGAGAGGAGCCACGAATTTCCTTCCACCCAGCGTTCCCCCACGTCTCCCGATAAAAATGATACCTCACTTGTGTGGGTAGGCCTACCGCCCGCGACAGGAAACGCCCCAAAGCGCAACGTAGACACAGCCAAATTTTTGAAGGAAAACAGAGGTGTTTTTTGCAAAGTGCCTACCTGTAGATTTTGGCTTGTAGCTCAGCCGCCACCTAGGGAAACCTACCAAACCTGTGCATTTCTGAAAACTAGAGACGTAGGGGAATCCAAGATGGGGTGACTTGTGTGGCTCGGACCAGGTTCTGTTACCCAGAATCCTTTGCAAACCTCAAAATTTGTCTAAAAAAACACATGTTCCTAACATTTCTGTGGCAGAAAGTTCTGGAATCTGAGAGGAGCCACGAATTTCCTTCCACCCAGCGTTCCCCCACGTCTGCCGATAAAAATGATACCTCACTTGTGTGGGTAGGCCTAGCGCCCGCGACAGGAAACACCGCAAAGCGCAACGTGGACACAGCCAAATTTTTGAAGGAAAACAGAGGTGTTTTTTGCAAAGTGCCTACCTGTAGATTTTGGCCTGTAGCTCAGCCGCCACCTACGGAAACCTACCAAACCTGTGCATTTCTGAAAACTAGAGACGAAGGGGAATCCAAGATGGGGTGACTTGTGTGGCTCGGACCAGCTTCTGTTACCCAGAATCCTTTGCAAACCTCAAAATGTGGCTAATAAAACACATGTTCCTAACATTTCTGTGGCAGAAAGTTCTGGAATCTGAGAGGAGCCACAAATTTCCTTCCACCCAGCGTTCCCCCACGTCTCCCGATAAAAATGATACCTCACTTGTGTGGGTAGGCCTAGTGCCCGCGACAGGAAACGCCCCAAAGCGCAACGTGGACACAGCCAAATTTTTGAAGGAAAACAGAGGTGTTTTTTGCAAAGTGCCTACCTGTAGATTTTGGCTTGTAGCTCAGCCGCCACCTAGGGAAACCTACCAAACCTGTGCATTTCTGAAAACTAGAGACCTAGAGGAATCGAAGATGGGGTGACTTGTGTGGCTCGGACCAGGTTCTGTTACCCAGAATCCTTTGCAAACCTCAAAATTTGGCTAAAAAAACACATGTTCCTAACATTTCTGTGGCAGAAAGTTCTGGAATCTGAGAGGAGCCACAAATTTCCTTCCTCCCAGCGTTCCCCCACGTCTCCCGATAAAAATGATACCTCACTTGTGTGGGTAGGCCTAGTGCCCGCGACAGAAAACGCCCCAAAGCGCAACGTGGACACATCCAAATTTGTGAAGGAAAACAGAGGTGTTTTTTGCAAAGTGCCTACCTGTAGATTTTGGCTTGTAGCTCAGCCGCCACCTAGGGAAACCTACCAAACCTGTGCATTTCTGAAAACTAGAGACCTGGGGGAATCCAAGATGGGGTGACTTGTGTGGCTCGGACCAGGTTCTGTTACCCAGAATCCATTGCAAACCTCAAAATTTGGCTAAAAAAACACATGTTCCTCACATTTCTGTGGCAGACAGTTCTGAAATCTGAGAGGAGCCACAAATTTCCTTCCACCCAGCGTTCCCCCATGTCTCCGATAAAAATGATACCTCACTTGTGTTGGTAGGCCTAGCGCCCGCGACAGGAAGCGCCCCAAAGCGCAACGTAGACACAGCCACATTTTTGAAGGAAAACAGAGGTGTTTTTTGCAAAGTGCCTAACTGTAGATTTTGGCCTGTAGCTCAGCCGCCACCTAGGGAAACCTACCAAACCTGTGCATTTCTGAAAACTAGAGACCTGGGGGAATCCAAGATGGGGTGACTTGTGTGGCTCGGACCAGCTTCTGTTACCCAGAATCCTTTGCAAACCTCAAAATTTGGCTAATAAAACACATGTTCCTAACATTTCTGTGCGAGAAAGTTCTGGAATCTGAGAGGAGCCACAAATTTCCTTCCACCCAGCGTTCCCCCACGTCTCCGATAAAAATGATACCTCACTTGTGTGGGTAGGCCTAGCGCCCGCAACAGGAAACGCCCCAAAGCGCAACGTAGACACATCCAAATTTTTGAAGGAAAACAGAGGTGTTTTTTGCAAAGTGCCTACCTGTAGATTTTGGCCTGTAGCTCAGCCGCCACCTAGGGAAACCTACCAAACCTGTGCATTTCTGAAAACTAGAGACCTGGGGGAATCCAAGATGGGGTGACTTGTGTGGCTCGGACCAGGTTCTGTTACCCAGAATCCATTGCAAACCTCAAAATGTAGCTAAAAAAACACATGTTCCTCACATTTCTGTGGCAGAAAGTTCTGGAATCTGAGAGGAGCCACAAATTTCCTTCCACCCAGCGTTCCCCCACGTCTCCGATAAAAATGATACCTCACTTGTGTGGGTAGGCCTAGCGCCCGCGAGAGGAAACGCCCCAAATCGCAACGTAGACACAGCAGAATTATTGAAGGAAAACAGAGGTGTTTTTTGCAAAGTGCCTACCTGTAGATTTTGGCTTGTAGCTCAGCCGCCACCAAGGGAAACCTACCAAACCTGTGCATTTCTGAAAACTAGAGACCTAGGGGAATCCAAGATGGGGTGACTTGTGTGGCTCGGACTAGGTTCTGTTACCCAGAATCCTTTGCAAACCTCAAAATTTGGCTAAAAAAACACATGTTCCTAACATTTCTGTGGCAGAAAGTTCTGGAATTTGAGAGGAGCCACGAATTTCCTTCCACCCAGCGTTCCCCCACATCTGCCGATAAAAATGATACCTCACTTGTGTGGGTAGGCCTAGCGCCCGAGACAGGAAGCACCCCAAAGCGCAACGTGGACACAGCCAAATTTTTGAAGGAAAACAGAGGTGTTTTTTGCAAAGTGCCTACCTGTAGATTTTGGCCTGTAGCTCAGCCGCCACCTACGGAAACCTACCAAACCTGTGCATTTCTGAAAACTAGAGACGAAGGGGAATCCAAGATGGGGTGACTTGTGTGGCTCGGATCAGCTTCTGTTACCCAGAATCCTTTGCAAACCTCAAAATGTGGCTAATAAAACACATGTTCCTAACATTTCTGTGGCAGAAAGTTCTGGAATCTGAGAGGAGCCACAAATTTCCTTCCACCCAGCGTTCCCCCACGTCTCCGATAAAAATGATACCTCACTTGTGTGGGTAGGCCTAGCGCCCGCGACAGGAAACGCCCCAAAGTGCAACGTAGACACAGCCAAATTTTTGAAGGAAAACAGAGGTGTTTTTTGCAAAGTGCCTACCTGTAGATTTTGGCTTGTAGCTCAGCCGCCACCTAGGGAAACCTACCAAACCTGTGCATTTCTGAAAACTAGAGACCTAGGGGAATCCAAGATGGGGTGACTTGTGTGGCTCGGACCAGGTTCTGTTACCCAGAATCCTTTGCAAACCTCAAAATTTGTCTAAAAAAACACATGTTCCTCACATTTCTGTGGCAGAAAGTTCTGGAATCTGAGAGGAGCCACGAATTTCCTTCCACCCAGCGTTCCCCCACGTCTCCCGATAAAAATGATACCTCACTTGTGTGGGTAGGCCTACCGCCCACGACAGGAAACGCCCCAAAGCGCAACGTAGAAAAAGCCAAATTTTTGAAGGAAAACAGAGGTGTTTTTTGCAAAGTGCCTACCTGTAGATTTTGGCTTGTAGCTCAGCCGCCACCTAGGGAAACCTACCAAACCTGTGCATTTCTGAAAACTAGAGACCTAGGGGAATCCAAGATGGGGTGACTTGTGTGGCTCGGACCAGGTTCTGTTACCCAGAATCCTTTGCAAACCTCAAAATTTGGCTAAAAAAACACATGTTCCTAACATTTCTGTGGCAGAAAGTTCTGGAATCTGAGAGGAGCCACAAATTTCCTTCCACCCAGCGTTCCCCCACGTCTCCCGATAAAAATGATACCTCACTTGTGTGGGTAGGCCTAGTGCCCGCGACAGAAAACGCCCCAAAGCGCAACGTGGACACATTCAAATTTGTGAAGGAAAACAGAGGTGTTTTTTGCAAAGTGCCTACCTGTAGATTTTGGCTTGTAGCTCAGCCGCCACCTAGAGAAACCTACCAAACCTGAGCATTTCTGAAAACTAGAGACCTAGGGGAATCCAAGATGGGGTGACTTGTGTGGCTCGGAACAGGTTCTGTTACCCAGAATCCTTTGCAAACCTCAAAATTTGGCTAAAAAAACACATGTTCCTCACATTTCTGTGGCAGAAAGTTCTGGAATCTGAGAGGAGCCACGAATTTCCTTCTACCCAGCGTTCCCCCACGTCTCCCGATAAAAATGATACCTCACTTGTGTGGGTAGGCCTAGCGCCCGTGACAGGAAATGCCCCAAAGCGCAACGTGGACACAGCCAAATTTTTGAAGGAAAACAGAGGTGTTTTTTGCAAAGTGCCTACCTGTCGCATTTGGCCTGTAGCTCAGCCGCCACCTAGGGAAACCTACCAAACCTGTGCATTTCTGAAAACTAGAGACAAGGGGGAATTCAAGATGGGGTGACTTGTGTGGCTCGGACCAGGTTCTGTTACCCAGAATCCATTGCAAACCTCAAAATTTGGCTAAAAAAACACATGTTCCTCACATTTCTGTGGCAGAAAGTTCTGGAATCTGAGAGGAGCCACGAATTTCCTTCCACCCAGCGTTCCCCCACGTCTGCCGATAAAAATGATACCTCACTTGTGTTGGTAGGCCTAGCGCCCGCGACAGGAAACACCCCAAAGCGCAACGTGGACACAGCCAAATTTTTGAAGGAAAACAGAGGTGTTTTTTGCAAAGTGCCTACCTGTAGATTTTGGCCTGTAGCTCAGCCGCCACCTACGATAACCTACCAAACCTGTGCATTTCTGAAAACTAGAGACGAAGGGGAATCCAAGATGGGGTGACTTGTGTGGCTCGGACCAGCTTCTGTTACCCAGAATCCTTTGCAAACCTCAAAATGTGGCTAATAAAACACATGTTCCTAACATTTCTGTGGCAGAAAGTTCTGGAATCTGAGAGGAGCCACAAATTTCCTTCCACCCAGCGTTCCCCCACATCTCCCGATAAAAATGATACCTCACTTGTGTGGGTAGGCCTAGTGCCCGCGACAGGAAACGCCCCAAAGCGCAACGTGGACACATCCAAATTTGTGAAGGAAAACAGAGGTGTTTTTTGCAAAGTGCCTACCTATAGATTTTGGCCTGTAGCTCAGCCGCCACCAAGGGAAACCTACCAAACCTGTGCATTTCTGAAAACTAGAGACCTGGGGGAATCCAAGATGGGGTGACTTGTGTGGCTCGGACCAGGTTCTGTTACCCAGAATCCATTGCAAACCTCAAAATTTGGCTAAAAAAACACATGTTCCTCACATTTCTGTGGCAGAAAGTTCTGGAATCTGAGAGGAGCAACGAATTTCCTTCCACCCAGCGTTCCCCCACGTCTCCCGATAAAAATGATACCTCACTTGTGTGGGTAGGCCTAGCGCCCGTGACAGGAAATGCCCCAAAGCGCAACGTGGACACAGCCAAATTTTTGAAGGAAAACAGAGGTGTTTTTTGCAAAGTGCCTACCTGTAGATTTTGGCTTGTAGCTCAGCCGCCACCTAGGGAAACCTACCAAACCTGTGCATTTCTGAAAACTAGAGACCTAGGGGAATCCAAGATGGGGTGACTGGTGTGGCTCGGACCAGGTTCTGTTACCCAGAATCCTTTGCAAACCTCAAAATGTGGCTAAAAAAACACATGTTCCTAACATTTCTGTGGCAGAAAGTTCTGGAATCTGAGAGGAGCCACGAATTTCCTTCCACCCAGCGTTCCCCCACGTCTGCCGATAAAAATGATACCTCACTTGTGTGGGTAGGCCTAGCGCCCGCGACAGGAAACGCCCCAAAGCGCAACGTGGACACAGCCAAATTTTTTAAGGAAAACAGAGGTGTTTTTTGCAAAGTGCTTACCTGTAGATTTTGGCCTGTAGCTCAGCCGCCACCTACGGAAACCTACCAAACCTGTGCATTTCTGAAAACTAGAGACCTAGGGGAATCCAAGATGGGGTGACTTGTGTGGCTCGGACCAGCTTCTGTTACCCAGAATCCTTTGCAAACCTCAAAATTTGGCTAATAAAACACATGTTCCTAACATTTCTGTGGCAGAAAGTTCTGGAATCTGAGAGGAGAAACAAATTTCCTTCCACCCAGCATTCCCCCACGTCTCCGATAAAAATGATACCTCACTTGTGTGGGTAGGCCTAGCGCCCGCGACAGGAAACGCCCCAAAGCGCAACGTAGACACAGCCAAATTTTTGAAGGAAAACAGAGGTGTTTTTTGCAAAGTGCCTACCTGTAGATTTTGGCTTGTAGCTCAGCCGCCACCTAGGGAAACCTACCAAACCTGTGCATTTCTGAAAACTAGAGACCTAGGGGAATCCAAGATGGGGTGACTTGTGTGGCTCGGACCAGGTTCTGTTACCCAGAATCCTTTGCAAACCTCAAAATTTGTCTAAAAAAACACCTGTTCCTCACATTTCTGTGGCAGAAAGTTCTGGAATCTGAGAGGAGCCACGAATTTCCTTCCACCCAGCGTTCCCCCACGTCTCCCGATAAAAATGATACCTCACTTGTGTGGGTAGGCCTACCGCCCGCGACAGGAAACGCCCCAAAGCGCAACTTAGACACAGCCAAATTTTTGAAGGAAAACAGAGGTGTTTTTTGCAAAGTGCCTACCTGTAGATTTTGGCTTGTAGCTCAGCCGCCACCTAGGGAAACCTACCAAACCTGTGCATTTCTGAAAACTAGAGACCTAGGGGAATCCAAGATGGGGTGACTTGTGTGGCTCGGACCAGGTTCTGTTACCCAGAATCCTTTGCAAACCTCAAAATTTGGCTAAAAAAACACATGTTCCTAACATTTCTGTGGCAGAAAGTTCTGGAATCTGAGAGGAGCCACAAATTTCCTTCCACCCAGCGTTCCCCCACGTCTCCCGATAAAAATGATACCTCACTTGTGTGGGTAGGCCTAGTGCCCGCGACAGAAAACGCCCCAAAGCGCAACGTGGACACATTCAAATTTGTGAAGGAAAACAGAGGTGTTTTTTGCAAAGTGCCTACCTGTAGATTTTGGCTTGTAGCTCAGCCGCCACCTAGGGAAACCTACCAAACCTGAGCATTTCTGAAAACTAGAGACCTAGGGAAATCCAAGATGGGGTGACTTGTGTGGCTCGGACCAGGTTCTGTTACCCAGAATCCTTTGCAAACCTCAAAATTTGGCTAAAAAAACACATGTTCCTCACATTTCTGTGGCAGAAAGTTCTGGAATCTGAGAGGAGCCACAAATTTCCTTCCACCCAGCGTTCCCCCACGTCTCCCGATAAAAATGATGCCTCACTTGTGTGGGTAGGCCTAGCGCCCGTGACAGGAAATGCCCCAAAGCGCAACGTGGACACAGCCAAATTTTTGAAGGAAAACAGAGGTGTTTTTTGCAAAGTGCCTACCTGTAGCATTTGGCCTGTAGCTCAGCCGCCACCTAGGGAAACCTACCAAACCTGTGCATTTCTGAAAACTAGAGACCTGGGGGAATCCAAGATGGGGTGACTTGTGTGGCTCGGACCAGGTTCTGTTACCCAGAATCCATTGCAAACCTCAAAATTTGGCTAAAAAAACAAATGTTCCTCACATTTCTGTGGCAGAAAGTTCTGGAATCTGAGAGGAGCCACAAATTGCCTTCCACCCAGCGTTCCCCCACGTCTCCGATAAAAATGATACCTCACTTGTGTGGGTAGGACTAGCGCCCGCGACAGGAAACGCCCCAAAGCGCAACGTAGACACAGCAGACTTATTGAAGGAAAACAGAGGTGTTTTTTGCAAAGTGCCTACCTGTAGATTTTGGCTTGTAGCTCAGCCGCCACCTAGGGAAACCTACCAAACCTGTGCATTTCTGAAAACTAGAGACCTAGGGGAATCCAAGATGGGGTGACTTGTGTGGCTCGGACCAGGTTCTGTTACCCAGAATCCTTTGCAAACCTCAAAATTTGGCTAAAAAAACACATGTTCCTAACATTTCTGTGGCAGAAAGTTCTGGAATTTGAGAGGAGCCACGAATTGCCTTCCACCCAGCGTTCCCCCACGTCTGCCGATAAAAATGATACCTCACTTGTGTGGGTAGGCCTAGCGCCCGCGACAGGAAAAACCCCAAAGTGCAACGTGGACACAGCCAAATTTTTGAAGGAAAACAGAGGTGTTTTTTGCAAAGTGCCTACCTGTAGATTTTGGCCTGTAGCTCAGCCGCCACCTACGGAAACCTACCAAACCTGTGCATTTCTGAAAACTAGAGACGAAGGGGAATCCAAGATGGGGTGACTTGTGTGGCTCGGACCAGCTTCTGTTACCCAGAATCCTTTGCAAACCTCAAAATGTGGCTAATAAAACACATGTTCCTCACATTTCTGTGGCAGAAAGTTCTGGAATCTGAGAGGAGCCACAAATTTCCTTCCACCCAGCGTTCCCCCACATCTCCCGATAAAAATGATACCTCACTTGTGTGGGTAGGCCTAGTGCCCGCGACAGGAAACGCCCCAAAGCGCAACGTGGACACATCCAAATTTGTGAAGGAAAACAGAGGTGTTTTTTGCAAAGTGCCTACCTGTAGATTTTGGCCTGTAGCTCAGCCGCCACCTAGGGAAACATACCAAACCTGTGCATTTCTGAAAACTAGAGACCTTGGGGAATCCAAGATGGGGTGACTTGTGTGGCTCGGACCAGGTTCTGTTACCCAGAATCCATTGCAAACCTCAAAATTTGGCTAAAAAACACATGTTCCTCACATTTCTGTGGCAGAAAGTTCTGGAATCTGAGAGGAGCCACAAATTTCCTTACACCCAGCATTCCCCCACGTCTCCGATAAAAATGATACCTCACTTGTGTGGGTAGGCCTAGCGCCCGCGACAGGAAACGCCCCAAAGCGCAACGTAGACACAGCCAAATTATTGAAGGAAAACAGAGGTGTTTTTTGCAAAGTGCCTACCTGTAGATTTTGGCCTGTAGCTCAGCCGCCACCTACGGAAACCTACCAAACCTGTGCATTTCTGAAAACTAGAGACGAAGGGGAATCCAAGATGGGGTGACTTGTGTGGCTCAGACCAGCTTCTGTTACCCAGAATCCTTTCAAACCTCAAAATGTGGCTAATAAAACACATGTTCCTAACATTTCTGTGGCAGAAAGTTCTGGAATCTGAGAGGAGCCACAAATTTCCTTCCACCCAGCGTTCCCCCACGTCTCCCGATAAAAATGATACCTCACTTGTGTGGGTAGGCCTAGCGCCCGCGACAGGAAACGCCCCAAAGCGCAACGTAGACACAGCCAAATTTTTGAAGGAAAACAGAGGTGTTTTTTGCAAAGTGCCTACCTGTAGATTTTGGCTTGTAGCTCAGCCGCCACCTAGGGAAACCTACCAAACCTGTGCATTTCTGAAAACTAGAGACCTAGGGGAATCCAAGATGGGGTGACTTGTGTGGCTCGGACCAGGTTCTGTTACCCAGAATCCTTTGCAAACCTCAAAATTTGGCTAAAAAAACACATGTTCCTAACATTTCTGTGGCAGAAAGTTCTGGAATCTGAGAGGAGCAACGAATTTCCTTCCACCCAGCGTTCCCCCACGTCTGCCGATAAAAATGATTCCTCACTTGTGTGGGTAGGCCTAGCGCCCGCGACAGGAAACGCCCCAAAGCGCAACGTGGACACAGCCAAATTTTTGAAGGAAAACAGAGGTGTTTTTGCAAAGTGCCTACCTGTAGATTTTGGCCTGTAGCTCAGCCGCCACCTACAGAAACCTACCAAACCTGTGCATTTCTGAAAACTAGAGACCTAGGGGAATCCAAGATGGGGTGACTTGTGTGGCTCGGACCAGCTTCTGTTACCCAGAATCCTTTGCAAACCTCAAAATTTGGCTAAAAAACACATGTTCCTAACATTTCTGTGGCAGAAAGTTCTGGAATCTGAGAGGAGCCACAAATTTCCTTCCACCCAGCGTTCCCCCACGTCTCCGATAAAAATAATACCTCACTTGTGTGGGTAGGCCTAGCGCCCGCGACAGGAAACACCCCAAGCGCAACATAGACACAGCCAAATTTTTGAAGGAAAACAGAGGTGTTTTTTGCAAAGTGCCTACCTGTAGATTTTGGCTTGTAGCTCAGCCGCCACCTAGGGAAACCTACCAAACCTGTGCATTTCTTAAAACTAGAGACATAGGGGAATCCAAGATGGGGTGACTTGTGTGGCTCGGACCAGGTTCTGTTATCCAGAATCCTTTGCAAACCTCAAAATTTGGCTAAAAAAACACATGTTCCTCACATTTCTGTGGCAGAAAGTTCTGGAATCTGAGAGGAGCCACGAATTTCCTTCCACCCAGCGTTCCCCCACGTCTCCCGATAAAAATGATACCTCACATGTGTGGGTAGGCCTACCGCCCGCGACAGGAAACGCCCCAAAGCGCAACGTAGACACAGCCAAATTTTTGAAGGAAAACAGAGGTGTTTTTTGCAAAGTGCCTACCTGTAGATTTTGGCTTGTAGCTCAGCCGCCACCTAGGGAAACCTACCAAACCTGTGCATTTCTGAAAACTAGAGACCTAGGGGAATCCAAGATGGGGTGACTTGTGTGGCTCGGACCAGGTTCTGTTACCCAGAATCCTTTGCAAACCTCAAAATTTGGCTAAAAAAACACATGTTCCTAACATTTCTGTGGCAGAAAGTTCTGGAATCTGAGAGGAGCCACAAATTTCCTTCCACCCAGCGTTCCCCCACGTCTCCCGATAAAAATGATACCTCACTTGTGTGGGTAGGCCTAGTGCCCGTGACAGAAAACGCCCCAAAGCGCAACGTGGGCACATTCAAATTTGTGAAGGAAAACAGAGGTGTTTTTTGCAAAGTGCCTACCTGTAGATTTTGGCTTGTAGCTCAGCCGCCACCTAGGGAAACCTACCAAACCTGTGCATTTCTGAAAACTAGAGACCTAGGGGAATCTAAGATGGGGTGACTTGTGTGGCTCGGACCAGCTTCTGTTACCCAGAATCCTTTGCAAACCTCAAAATTAGTCTAAAAAAACACCTGTTCCTCACATTTCTGTGGCAGAAAGTTCTGGAATCTGAGAGGAGCCACGAATTTCCTTCCACCCAGCGTTGCCCCACGTCTCCCGATAAAAATGATACCTCACTTGTGTGGGTAGGCCTAGCGCCCGTGACAGGAAATGCCCCAAAGCGCAACGTGGACACAGCCAAATTTTTGAAGGAAAACAGAGGTGTTTTTTGCAAAGTGCCTACCTGTAGCATTTGGCCTGTAGCTCAGCCGCCACCTAGGGAAACCTACCAAACCTGTGCATTTCTGAAAACTAGAGACCTGGGGGAATTCAAGATGGGGTGACTTGTGTGGCTCTTACCAGGTTCTGTTACCCAGAATCCATTGCAAACCTCAAAATTTGGCTAAAAAAACACATGTTCCTCACATTTCCGTGGCAGAAAGTTCTGGAATCTGAGAGGAGCCACAAATTTCCTTCCACCCAGCGTTCCCCCACGTCTCCGATAAAAATGATACCTCACTTGTGTGGGTAGGCCTAGCGCCCGCAACAGGAAACGCCCCAAAGTGCAACGTAGACACAGCCAAATTTTTGAAAGAAAACAGAGGTGTTTTTTGCAAAGTGCCTACCTGTAGATTTTGGCCTGTAGCTCAGCCGCCACCTAGGGAAACCTACCAAACCTGTGCATTTCTGAAAACTAGAGACCTGGGGGAATCCAAGATGGGGTGACTTGTGTGGCTCGGACCAGGTTCTGTTACCCAGAATCCATTGCAAACCTCAAAATTTGGCTAAAAAAACACATGTTCCTCACATTTCTGTGGCAGAAAGTTCTGGAATCTGAGAGGAGCCACAAATTTCCTTCCACCCAGCGTTCCCCCACGTCTGCCGATAAAAATGATACCTCACTTGTGTGGGTAGGCCTAGCGCCCGTGACAGGAAATGCCCCAAAGTGCAACGTGGACACAGCCAAATTTTTGAAGAAAAACAGAGGTGTTTTTTGCAAAGTGCCTACCTGTAGATTTTGGCCTGTAGCTCAGCCACCACCTAGGGAAACCTACCAAACCTGTGCATTTCTGAAAACTAGAGACCTGGGGGAATCCAAGATGGGGTGACTTGTGTGGCTCGGACCAGGTTCTGTTACCCAGAATCCATTGCAAACCTCAAAATTTGGCTAAAAAAACACATGTTCCTCACATTTCTGTGGCAGAAAGTTCTGGAATCTGAGAGGAGCCACAAATTTCCTTCCACCCAGCGTTCCCCCACGTCTCCGATAAAAATGATACCTCACTTATGTGGGTAGGCCTAGCGCCCGCGACAGGAAACGCCCCAAAGCGCAACGTAGACACAGCCAAATTATTGAAGGAAAACAGAGGTGTTTTTTGCAAAGTGCCTACCTGTAGATTTTGGCTTGTAGCTCAGCCGCCACCTATGGAAACCTACCAAACCTGTGCATTTCTGAAAACTAGAGACCTAGGGGAATCCAAGATGGGGTGACTTGTGTGGCTCGGACCAGGTTCTGTTACCCAGAATCCTTTGCAAACCTCAAAATTTAGCTAAAAAAACACATGTTCCTAACATTTCTGTGGCAGAAAGTTCTGGAATCTGAGAGGAGCCACGAATTTCCTTCCACCCAGCGTTCCCCCACGACTCCGATAAAAATAATACCTCACTTGTGTGGGTAGGCCTAGCGCCCGCGACAGGAAACACCCCAAGCGCAACATAGACACAGCCAAATTTTTGAAGGAAAACAGAGGTGTTTTTTGCAAAGTGCCTACCTGTAGATTTTGGCTTGTAGCTCAGCCGCCACCTAGGGAAACCTACCAAACCTGTGCATTTCTGAAAACTAGAGACGTAGGGGAATCCAAGATGGGGTGACTTGTGTGGCTCGGACCAGGTTCTGTTACCCAGAATCCTTTGCAAACCTCAAAATTTGGCTAAAAAAACACATGTTCCTCACATTTCTGTGGCAGAAAGTTCTGGAATCTGAGAGGAGCCACGAATTTCCTTCCACCCAGCGTTCCCCCACGTCTCCCGATAAAAATGATACCTCACTTGTGTGGGTAGGTCTACCGCCCGCGACAGGAAACGCCCCAAAGCGCAACGTAGACACAGCCAAATTTTTTAAGGAAAACAGAGGTGTTTTTTGCAAAGTGCCTACCTGTAGATTTTGGCTTGTAGCTCAGCCGCCACCTATTGAAACCTACCAAACCTGTGCATTTCTGAAAACTAGAGACCTAGGGGAATCCAAGATGGGGTGACTTGTGTGGCTCGGACCAGGTTCTGTTACCCAGAATCCTTTGCAAACCTCAAAATTTGGCTAAAAAAACACATGTTCCTAACATTTCTGTGGCAGAAAGTTCTGGAATCTGAGAGGAGCCACAAATTTCCTTCCACCCAGCGTTCCCCCACGTCTCCCGATAAAAATGATACCTCACTTGTGTGGGTAGGCCTAGTGCCCGTGACAGAAAACGCCCCAAAGCGCAACGTGGGCACATTCAAATTTGTGAAGGAAAACAGAGGTGTTTTTTGCAAAGTGCCTACCAGTAGATTTTGGCTTGTAGCTCAGCCGCCACCCTGGGGAAACCTACCAAACCTGTGCATTTCTGAAAACTAGAGACCTAGGGGAATCAAAGATGGGGTGACTTGTGTGGCTCGGACCAGCTTCTGTTACCCAGAATCCTTTGCAAACCTCAAAATTTGGCTAAAAAAACACATGTTCCTCACATTTCTGTGGCAGAAAGTTCTGGAATCTGAGAGGAGCCACGAATTTCCTTCCACCCAGCGTTCCCCCACGTCTCCCGATAAAAATGATACCTCACTTGTGTGGGTAGGCCTAGCGCCCGTGACAGGAAATGCCCCAAAGCGCAACGTGGACACAGCCACATTTTTGAAGGAAAACAGAGGTGTTTTTTGCAAAGTGCCTACCTGTAGCATTTGGCCTGTAGCTCAGTCGCCACCTAGGGAAACCTACCAAACCTGTGCATTTCTGAAAACTAGAGACCTGGGGGAATCCAAGATGGGGTGACTTGTATGGCTCGGACCAGGTTCTGTTACCCAGAATCCTTTGCAAACCTCAAAATGTGGCTAATAAAACACATGTTCCTAACATTTCTGTGGCAGAAAGATCTGGAATCTGAGAGGAGCCACGAATTTCCTTCCACCCAGCGTTCCCCCACGTCTCCCGATAAAAATGATACCTCACTTGTGTGGGTAGGCCTAGCGCCCGTGACAGGAAATGCCCCAAAGCGCAACGTGGACACAGCCAAATTTTTGAAGGAAAACAGAGGTGTTTTTTGCAAAGTGCCTACCTGTAGCATTTGGCCTGTAGCTCAGCCGCCACCTAGGGAAACCTACCAAACCTGTGCATTTCTGAAAACTAGAGACCTGGGGGAATTCAAAATGGGGTGACTTGTGTGGCTCTTACCAGGTTCTGTTACCCAGAATCCATTGCAAACCTCAAAATTTGGCTAAAAAAACACATGTTCCTCACATTTCCGTGGCAGAAAGTTCTGGAATCTGAGAGGAGCCACAAATTTCCTTCCACCCAGCGTTCCCCCACGTCTCCGATAAAAATGATACCTCACTTGTGTGGGTAGGCCTAGCGCCCGCAACAGGAAACGCCCCAAAGCGCAACGTAGACACAGCCAAATTTTTGAAGGAAAACAGAGGTGTTTTTTGCAAAGTGCCTACCTGTAGATTTTGGCCTGTAGCTCAGCCGCCACCTAGGGAAACCTACCAAACCTGTGCATTTCTGAAAACTAGAGACCTGGGGGAATCCAAGATGGGGTGACTTGTGTGGCTCGGACCAGGTTCTGTTACCCAGAATCCATTGGAAACCTCAAAATTTGGCTAAAAAAACACATGTTCCTCACATTTCTGTGGCAGAAAGTTCTGGAATCTGAGAGGAGCCACAAATTTCCTTCCACCCAGCGTTTCCCCACGTCTGCCGATAAAAATGATACCTCACTTGTGTGGGTAGGCCTAGCGCCCGTGACAGGAAATGCCCCAAAGTGCAACGTGGACACAGCCAAATTTTTGAAGGAAAACAGAGGTGTTTTTTGCAAAGTGCCTACCTGTAGATTTTGGCCTGTAGCTCAGCCACCACCTAGGGAAACCTACCAAACCTGTGCATTTCTGAAAACTAGAGACCTGGGGGAATCCAAGATGGGGTGACTTGTGTGGCTCGGACCAGGTTCTGTTACCCAGAATCCATTGCAAACCTCAAAATTTGGCTAAAAAAACACATGTTCCTCACATTTCTGTGGCAGAAAGTTCTGGAATCTGAGAGGAGCCACAAATTTCCTTCCACCCAGCGTTCCCCCACGTCTCCGATAAAAATGATACCTCACTTATGTGGGTAGGCCTAGCGCCCGCGACAGGAAACGCCCCAAAGCGCAACGTAGACACAGCCAAATTATTGAAGGAAAACAGAGGTGTTTTTTGCAAAGTGCCTACCTGTAGATTTTGGCTTGTAGCTCAGCCGCCACCTATGGAAACCTACCAAACCTGTGCATTTCTGAAAACTAGAGACCTAGGGGAATCCAAGATGGGGTGACTTGTGTGGCTCGGACCAGGTTCTGTTACCCAGAATCCTTTGCAAACCTCAAAATTTAGCTAAAAAAACACATGTTCCTAACATTTCTGTGGCAGAAAGTTCTGGAATCTGAGAGGAGCCACGAATTTCCTTCCACCCAGCGTTCCCCCACGACTCCGATAAAAATAATACCTCACTTGTGTGGGTAGGCCTAGCGCCCGCGACAGGAAACACCCCAAGCGCAACGTAGACACAGCCAAATTTTTGAAGGAAAACAGAGGTGTTTTTTGCAAAGTGCCTACCTGTAGATTTTGGCTTGTAGCTCAGCCGCCACCTATTGAAACCTACCAAACCTGTGCATTTCTGAAAACTAGAGACCTAGGGGAATCCAAGATGGGGTGACTTGTGTGGCTCGGACCAGGTTCTGTTACCCAGAATCCTTTGCAAACCTCAAAATTTGGCTAAAAAAACACATGTTCCTAACATTTCTGTGGCAGAAAGTTCTGGAATCTGAGAGGAGCCACAAATTTCCTTCCACCCAGCGTTCCCCCACGTCTCCCGATAAAAATGATACCTCACTTGTGTGGGTAGGCCTAGTGCCCGTGACAGAAAACGCCCCAAAGCGCAACGTGGGCACATTCAAATTTGTGAAGGAAAACAGAGGTGTTTTTTGCAAAGTGCCTACCTGTAGATTTTGGCTTGTAGCTCAGCCGCCACCTAGGGAAACCTACCAAACCTGTGCATTTCTGAAAACTAGAGACCTAGGGGAATCAAAGATGGGGTGACTTGTGTGGCTCGGACCAGCTTCTGTTACCCAGAATCCTTTGCAAACCTCAAAATTTGGCTAAAAAAACACATGTTCCTCACATTTCTGTGGCAGAAAGTTCTGGAATCTGAGAGGAGCCACGAATTTCCTTCCACCCAGCGTTCCCCCACGTCTCCCGATAAAAATGATACCTCACTTGTGTGGGTAGGCCTAGCGCCCGTGACAGGAAATGCCCCAAAGCGCAACGTGGACACAGCCACATTTTTGAAGGAAAACAGAGGTGTTTTTTGCAAAGTGCCTACCTGTAGCATTTGGCCTGTAGCTCAGCCGCCACCTAGGGAAACCTACCAAACCTGTGCATTTCTGAAAACTAGGGACCTGGGGGAA
Organism: Pleurodeles waltl; assembly: GCF_031143425.1. Lineage (NCBI taxonomy): Eukaryota > Metazoa > Chordata > Amphibia > Caudata > Salamandridae > Pleurodeles > Pleurodeles waltl. The sequence continues at coordinate 685,279,293 of NC_090442.1, forward strand.
TCCAAGATGGGGTGACTTGTGTGGCTCGGACCAGGTTCTGTTACCCAGAATCCTTTGCAAACCTCAAAATGTGGCTAATAAAACACATGTTCCTAACATTTCTGTGGCAGAAAAATCTGGAATCTGAGAGGAGCCACGAATTTCCTTCCACCCAGCGTTCCCCCACGTCTCCCGATAAAAATGATACCTCACTTGTGTGGGTAGGCCTAGTGCCCGCGACAGGAAACGCCCCAAAGCACAACGTGGACACAGCCACATTTTTGAAGGAAAACAGAGGTGTTTTTTGCAAAGTGCCTACCTGTAGCATTTGGCCTGTAGCTCAGCCGCCACCTAGGGAAACCTACCAAACCTGTGCATTTCTGAAAACTAGAGACCTGGGGGAATCCAAGATGGGGTGACTTGTGTGGCTCGGACCAGGTTCTGTTACCCAGAATCCTTTGCAAACCTCAAAATGTGGCTAATAAAACACATGTTCCTAACATTTCTGTGGCAGAAAGATCTGGAATCTGAGAGGAGCCACAAATTTCCTTCCACCCAGCGTTCCCCCACGTTTCCCGATAAAAATGATACCTCACTTGTGTGGGTAGGCCTAGTGCCCGCGACAGGAAACGCCCCAAAGCACAACGTGGACACATCAAAATTTGTGAAGGAAAACAGAGGTGTTTTTTGCAAAGTGCCTACCTGTAGATTTTGGCTTGTAGCTCAGCCGCCACCTAGGGAAACCTACCAAACCTGTGCATTTCTGAAAACTAGAGACCTGGGGGAATCCAAGATGGGGTGACTTGTGTGGCTCGGACCAGGTTCTGTTACCCAGAATCCATTGCAAACCTCAAAATTTGGCTAAAAAAACACATGTTCCTCACATTTCTGTGGCAGAAAGTTCTGGAATCTGAGAGGAGCCACAAATTTCCTTCCACCCAGCGTTCCCCCACGTCTCCGATAAAAATGATACCTCACTTGTGTGGGTAGGCTTAGCGCCCGCGACAGGAAACGCCCCAAAGCGCAACGTAGACACAGCCAAATTTTTGAAGGAAAACAGAGGTGTTTTTTGCAAAGTGCCTACCTGTAGATTTTAGCCTGTAGCTCAGCCGCCACCTAGGGAAACCTACCAAACCTGTGCATTTCTGAAAACTAGAGACCTGGGGGAATCCAAGATGGGGTGACTTGTGTGGCTCGGACCAGGTTCTGTTACCCCGAATCCATTGCAAACCTCAAAATTTGGCTAAAAAAACACATGTTCCTCACATTTCTGTGGCAGAAAGTTCTGGAATCTGAGAGGAGCCACAAATTTCCTTCCACCCAGCGTTCCCCCACGTCTCCCGATAAAAATGATACCTCACTTGTGTGGGTAGGCCTAGCGCCCGTGACAGGAAATGCCCCAAAGCGCAACGTGGACACAGCCAAATTTTTGAAGGAAAACAGAGGTGTTTTTTGCAAAGTGCCTACCTGTAGATTTTGGCCTGTAGCTCAGCCGCCACCTAGGGAAACCTACCAAACCTGTGCATTTCTGAAAACTAGAGACCTGGGGGAATCCAAGATGGGGTGACTTGTGTGGCTCGGACCAGGTTCTGTTACCCAGAATCCATTGCAAACCTCAAAATTTTGCTAAAAAAACACATGTTCCTCACATTTCTGTGGCAGAAAGTTATGGAATCTGAGAGGAGCCACAAATTTCCTTCCACCCAGCGTTCCCCCACGTCTCCCGATAAAAATGATACCTCACTTGTGTGGGTAGGCCTAGCGCCCGTGACAGGAAATGCCCCAAAGCGCAACGTGGACACAGCCAAATTTTTGAAGGAAAACAGAGGTGTTTTTTGCAAAGTGCCTACCTGTAGATTTTGGCCTGTAGCTCAGCCGCCACCTAGGGAAACCTACCAAACCTGTGCATTTCTGAAAACTAGAGACCTGGGGGAATCCAAGATGGGGTGACTTGTGTGGCTCGGACCAGGTTCTGTTACCCAGAATCCATTGCAAACCTCAAAATTTGGCTAAAAAAACACATGTTCCTCACATTTCTGTGGCAGAAAGTTCTGGAATCTGAGAGGAGCCACAAATTTCCTTCCACCCAGCATTCCCCCACGTCTCCGATAAAAATGATACCTCACTTGTGTGGGTAGGCCTAGCGCCCGCGACAGGAAACGCCCCAAAGCGCAACGTAGACACAGCCAAATTTTTGAAGAAAAACAGAGGTGTTTTTTGCAAAGTGCCTACCTGTAGATTTTGGCTTGTAGCTCAGCCGCCACCTAGGGAAACCTACCAAACCTGTGCATTTCTGAAAACTAGAGACCTAGGGGAATCCAAGATGGGGTGACTTGTGTGGCTCGGACCAGGTTCTGTTACCCAGAATCCTTTGCAAACCTCAAAATTTGGCTAAAAAAACACATGTTCCTAACATTTCTGTGGCAGAAAGTTCTGGAATCTGAGAGGAGCCACAAATTTCCTTCCACCCAGCGTTCCCCCACGTCTCCCGATAAAAATGATACCTCACTTGTGTGGGTAGGCCTAGTGCCCGCGACAGAAAACGCCCCAAAGCGCAACGTGGACACATTCAAATTTGTGAAGGAAAACAGAGGTGTTTTTTGCAAAGTGCCTACCTGTAGATTTTGGCTTGTAGCTCAGCCGCCACCTAGGGAAACCTACCAAACCTGAGCATTTCTGAAAACTAGAGACCTAGGGAAATCCAAGATGGGGTGACTTGTGTGGCTCGGACCAGGTTCTGTTACCCAGAATCCTTTGCAAACCTCAAAATTTGGCTAAAAAAACACATGTTCCTCACATTTCTGTGGCAGAAAGTTCTGGAATCTGAGAGGAGCCACAAATTTCCTTCCACCCAGCGTTCCCCCACGTCTCCCGATAAAAATGATGCCTCACTTGTGTGGGTAGGCCTAGCGCCCGTGACAGGAAATGCCCCAAAGCGCAACGTGGACACAGCCAAATTTTTGAAGGAAAACAGAGGTGTTTTTTGCAAAGTGCCTACCTGTAGCATTTGGCCTGTAGCTCAGCCGCCACCTAGGGAAACCTACCAAACCTGTGCATTTCTGAAAACTAGAGACCTGGGGGAATCCAAGATGGGGTGACTTGTGTGGCTCGGACCAGGTTCTGTTACCCAGAATCCATTGCAAACCTCAAAATTTGGCTAAAAAAACACATGTTCCTCACATTTCTGTGGCAGAAAGTTCTGGAATCTGAGAGGAGCCACGAATTTCCTTCCACCCAGCGTTCCCCCACGTCTCCCGATAAAAATGATACCTCACTTGTGTGGGTAGGCCTAGCGCCCGTGACAGGAAATGCCCCAAAGCGCAACGTGGACACAGCCACATTTTTGAAGGAAAACAGAGGTGTTTTTTGCAAAGTGCCTACCTGTAGCATTTGGCCTGTAGCTCAGTCGCCACCTAGGGAAACCTACCAAACCTGTGCATTTCTGAAAACTAGAGACCTGGGGGAATCCAAGATGGGGTGACTTGTATGGCTCGGACCAGGTTCTGTTACCCAGAATCCTTTGCAAACCTCAAAATGTGGCTAATAAAACACATGTTCCTAACATTTCTGTGGCAGAAAGATCTGGAATCTGAGAGGAGCCACGAATTTCCTTCCACCCAGCGTTCCCCCACGTCTCCCGATAAAAATGATACCTCACTTGTGTGGGTAGGCCTAGCGCCCGTGACAGGAAATGCCCCAAAGCGCAACGTGGACACAGCCAAATTTTTGAAGGAAAACAGAGGTGTTTTTTGCAAAGTGCCTACCTGTAGCATTTGGCCTGTAGCTCAGCCGCCACCTAGGGAAACCTACCAAACCTGTGCATTTCTGAAAACTAGAGACCTGGGGGAATTCAAGATGGGGTGACTTGTGTGGCTCTTACCAGGTTCTGTTACCCAGAATCCATTGCAAACCTCAAAATTTGGCTAAAAAAACACATGTTCCTCACATTTCCGTGGCAGAAAGTTCTGGAATCTGAGAGGAGCCACAAATTTCCTTCCACCCAGCGTTCCCCCACGTCTCCGATAAAAATGATACCTCACTTGTGTGGGTAGGCCTAGCGCCCGCAACAGGAAACGCCCCAAAGCGCAACGTAGACACAGCCAAATTTTTGAAGGAAAACAGAGGTGTTTTTTGCAAAGTGCCTACCTGTAGATTTTGGCCTGTAGCTCAGCCGCCACCTAGGGAAACCTACCAAACCTGTGCATTTCTGAAAACTAGAGACCTGGGGGAATCCAAGATGGGGTGACTTGTGTGGCTCGGACCAGGTTCTGTTACCCAGAATCCATTGGAAACCTCAAAATTTGGCTAAAAAAACACATGTTCCTCACATTTCTGTGGCAGAAAGTTCTGGAATCTGAGAGGAGCCACAAATTTCCTTCCACCCAGCGTTTCCCCACGTCTGCCGATAAAAATGATACCTCACTTGTGTGGGTAGGCCTAGCGCCCGTGACAGGAAATGCCCCAAAGTGCAACGTGGACACAGCCAAATTTTTGAAGGAAAACAGAGGTGTTTTTTGCAAAGTGCCTACCTGTAGATTTTGGCCTGTAGCTCAGCCACCACCTAGGGAAACCTACCAAACCTGTGCATTTCTGAAAACTAGAGACCTGGGGGAATCCAAGATGGGGTGACTTGTGTGGCTCGGACCAGGTTCTGTTACCCAGAATCCATTGCAAACCTCAAAATTTGGCTAAAAAAACACATGTTCCTCACATTTCTGTGGCAGAAAGTTCTGGAATCTGAGAGGAGCCACAAATTTCCTTCCACCCAGCGTTCCCCCACGTCTCCGATAAAAATGATACCTCACTTATGTGGGTAGGCCTAGCGCCCGCGACAGGAAACGCCCCAAAGCGCAACGTAGACACAGCCAAATTATTGAAGGAAAACAGAGGTGTTTTTTGCAAAGTGCCTACCTGTAGATTTTGGCTTGTAGCTCAGCCGCCACCTATGGAAACCTACCAAACCTGTGCATTTCTGAAAACTAGAGACCTAGGGGAATCCAAGATGGGGTGACTTGTGTGGCTCGGACCAGGTTCTGTTACCCAGAATCCTTTGCAAACCTCAAAATTTAGCTAAAAAAACACATGTTCCTAACATTTCTGTGGCAGAAAGTTCTGGAATCTGAGAGGAGCCACGAATTTCCTTCCACCCAGCGTTCCCCCACGACTCCGATAAAAATAATACCTCACTTGTGTGGGTAGGCCTAGCGCCCGCGACAGGAAACACCCCAAGCGCAACGTAGACACAGCCAAATTTTTGAAGGAAAACAGAGGTGTTTTTTGCAAAGTGCCTACCTGTAGATTTTGGCTTGTAGCTCAGCCGCCACCTATTGAAACCTACCAAACCTGTGCATTTCTGAAAACTAGAGACCTAGGGGAATCCAAGATGGGGTGACTTGTGTGGCTCGGACCAGGTTCTGTTACCCAGAATCCTTTGCAAACCTCAAAATTTGGCTAAAAAAACACATGTTCCTAACATTTCTGTGGCAGAAAGTTCTGGAATCTGAGAGGAGCCACAAATTTCCTTCCACCCAGCGTTCCCCCACGTCTCCCGATAAAAATGATACCTCACTTGTGTGGGTAGGCCTAGTGCCCGTGACAGAAAACGCCCCAAAGCGCAACGTGGGCACATTCAAATTTGTGAAGGAAAACAGAGGTGTTTTTTGCAAAGTGCCTACCTGTAGATTTTGGCTTGTAGCTCAGCCGCCACCTAGGGAAACCTACCAAACCTGTGCATTTCTGAAAACTAGAGACCTAGGGGAATCAAAGATGGGGTGACTTGTGTGGCTCGGACCAGCTTCTGTTACCCAGAATCCTTTGCAAACCTCAAAATTTGGCTAAAAAAACACATGTTCCTCACATTTCTGTGGCAGAAAGTTCTGGAATCTGAGAGGAGCCACGAATTTCCTTCCACCCAGCGTTCCCCCACGTCTCCCGATAAAAATGATACCTCACTTGTGTGGGTAGGCCTAGCGCCCGTGACAGGAAATGCCCCAAAGCGCAACGTGGACACAGCCACATTTTTGAAGGAAAACAGAGGTGTTTTTTGCAAAGTGCCTACCTGTAGCATTTGGCCTGTAGCTCAGCCGCCACCTAGGGAAACCTACCAAACCTGTGCATTTCTGAAAACTAGGGACCTGGGGGAATCCAAGATGGGGTGACTTGTGTGGCTCGGACCAGGTTCTGTTACCCAGAATCCTTTGCAAACCTCAAAATGTGGCTAATAAAACACATGTTCCTAACATTTCTGTGGCAGAAAAATCTGGAATCTGAGAGGAGCCACGAATTTCCTTCCACCCAGCGTTCCCCCACGTCTCCCGATAAAAATGATACCTCACTTGTGTGGGTAGGCCTAGTGCCCGCGACAGGAAACGCCCCAAAGCACAACGTGGACACAGCCACATTTTTGAAGGAAAACAGAGGTGTTTTTTGCAAAGTGCCTACCTGTAGCATTTGGCCTGTAGCTCAGCCGCCACCTAGGGAAACCTACCAAACCTGTGCATTTCTGAAAACTAGAGACCTGGGGGAATCCAAGATGGGGTGACTTGTGTGGCTCGGACCAGGTTCTGTTACCCAGAATCCTTTGCAAACCTCAAAATGTGGCTAATAAAACACATGTTCCTAACATTTCTGTGGCAGAAAGATCTGGAATCTGAGAGGAGCCACAAATTTCCTTCCACCCAGCGTTCCCCCACGTTTCCCGATAAAAATGATACCTCACTTGTGTGGGTAGGCCTAGTGCCCGCGACAGGAAACGCCCCAAAGCACAACGTGGACACATCAAAATTTGTGAAGGAAAACAGAGGTGTTTTTTGCAAAGTGCCTACCTGTAGATTTTGGCTTGTAGCTCAGCCGCCACCTAGGGAAACCTACCAAACCTGTGCATTTCTGAAAACTAGAGACCTGGGGGAATCCAAGATGGGGTGACTTGTGTGGCTCGGACCAGGTTCTGTTACCCAGAATCCATTGCAAACCTCAAAATTTGGCTAAAAAAACACATGTTCCTCACATTTCTGTGGCAGAAAGTTCTGGAATCTGAGAGGAGCCACAAATTTCCTTCCACCCAGCGTTCCCCCACGTCTCCGATAAAAATGATACCTCACTTGTGTGGGTAGGCTTAGCGCCCGCGACAGGAAACGCCCCAAAGCGCAACGTAGACACAGCCAAATTTTTGAAGGAAAACAGAGGTGTTTTTTGCAAAGTGCCTACCTGTAGATTTTAGCCTGTAGCTCAGCCGCCACCTAGGGAAACCTACCAAACCTGTGCATTTCTGAAAACTAGAGACCTGGGGGAATCCAAGATGGGGTGACTTGTGTGGCTCGGACCAGGTTCTGTTACCCCGAATCCATTGCAAACCTCAAAATTTGGCTAAAAAAACACATGTTCCTCACATTTCTGTGGCAGAAAGTTCTGGAATCTGAGAGGAGCCACAAATTTCCTTCCACCCAGCGTTCCCCCACGTCTCCCGATAAAAATGATACCTCACTTGTGTGGGTAGGCCTAGCGCCCGTGACAGGAAATGCCCCAAAGCGCAACGTGGACACAGCCAAATTTTTGAAGGAAAACAGAGGTGTTTTTTGCAAAGTGCCTACCTGTAGATTTTGGCCTGTAGCTCAGCCGCCACCTAGGGAAACCTACCAAACCTGTGCATTTCTGAAAACTAGAGACCTGGGGGAATCCAAGATGGGGTGACTTGTGTGGCTCGGACCAGGTTCTGTTACCCAGAATCCATTGCAAACCTCAAAATTTTGCTAAAAAAACACATGTTCCTCACATTTCTGTGGCAGAAAGTTATGGAATCTGAGAGGAGCCACAAATTTCCTTCCACCCAGCGTTCCCCCACGTCTCCCGATAAAAATGATACCTCACTTGTGTGGGTAGGCCTAGCGCCCGTGACAGGAAATGCCCCAAAGCGCAACGTGGACACAGCCAAATTTTTGAAGGAAAACAGAGGTGTTTTTTGCAAAGTGCCTACCTGTAGATTTTGGCCTGTAGCTCAGCCGCCACCTAGGGAAACCTACCAAACCTGTGCATTTCTGAAAACTAGAGACCTGGGGGAATCCAAGATGGGGTGACTTGTGTGGCTCGGACCAGGTTCTGTTACCCAGAATCCATTGCAAACCTCAAAATTTGGCTAAAAAAACACATGTTCCTCACATTTCTGTGGCAGAAAGTTCTGGAATCTGAGAGGAGCCACAAATTTCCTTCCACCCAGCATTCCCCCACGTCTCCGATAAAAATGATACCTCACTTGTGTGGGTAGGCCTAGCGCCCGCGACAGGAAACGCCCCAAAGCGCAACGTAGACACAGCCAAATTTTTGAAGAAAAACAGAGGTGTTTTTTGCAAAGTGCCTACCTGTAGATTTTGGCTTGTAGCTCAGCCGCCACCTAGGGAAACCTACCAAACCTGTGCATTTCTGAAAACTAGAGACCTAGGGGAATCCAAGATGGGGTGACTTGTGTGGCTCGGACCAGGTTCTGTTACCCAGAATCCTTTGCAAACCTCAAAATTTGGCTAAAAAAACACATGTTCCTAACATTTCTGTGGCAGAAAGTTCTGGAATCTGAGAGGAGCCACGAATTTCCTTCCACCCAACGTTCCCCCACGTCTGCCGATAAAAATGATACCTCACTTGTGTGGGTAGGCCTAGAGCCCGCGACAGGAAACGCCCCAAAGCGCAACGTGGACACAGCCAAATTTTTGAAGGAAAACAGAGGTGTTTTTTGCAAAGTGCCTACCTGTAGATTTTGGCCTGTAGCTCAGCCGCCACCTACGGAAACCTACCAAACCTGTGCATTTCTGAAAACTAGAGACCTAGGGGAATCCAAGATGGGGTGACTTGTGTGGCTCGGACCAGCTTCTGTTACCCAGAATCCTTTGCAAACCTCAAAATTTGGCTAATAAAACACATGTTCCTAACATTTCTGTGGCAGAAAGTTCTGGAATCTGAGAGGAGCCACAAATTTCCTTCCACCCAGCGTTCCCCCACGTCTCCGATAAAAATGATACCTCACTTGTGTGGGTAGGCCTAGCGCCCGCGACAGGAAACGCCCCAAAGCGCAACGTAGACACAGCCAAATTTTTGAAGGAAAACAGAGGTGTTTTTTGCAAAGTGCCTACCTGTAGATTTTGGCTTGTAGCTCAGCCGCCACCTAGGGAAACCTACCAAACCTGTGCATTTCTGAAAACTAGAGACCTAGGGGAATCCAAGATGGGGTGACTTGTGTGGCTCGGACCAGGTTCTGTTACCCAGAATCCTTTGCAAACCTCAAAATTTGGCTAAAAAAACACATGTTCCTAACATTTCTGTGGCAGAAAGTTCTGGAATCTGAGAGGAGCCACGAATTTCCTTCCACCCAGCGTTCCCCCACGTCTGCCGATAAAAATGATACCTCACTTGTGTGGGTAGGCATAGCGCCCGCGACAGGAAACGCCCCAAAGCGCAACGTGGACACAGCCAAATTTTTGAAGGAAAACAGAGGTGTTTTTTGCAAACTGCCTACCTGTAGATTTTGGCCTGTAGCTCAGCCGCCACCTACGGAAACCTACCAAACCTGTGCATTTCTGAAAACTAGAGACCTAGGGGAATCCAAGATGGGGTGACTTGTGTGGCTCGGACCAGCTTCTGTTACCCAGAATCCTTTGCAAACCTCAAAATTTGGCTAATAAAACATATGTTCTTAACCTTTCTGTGGCAGAAAGTTCTGGAATCTGAGAGGAGCCACAAATTTCCTTCCACCCAGCGTTCCCCCACGTCTCCGATAAAAATTATACCTCACTTGTGTGGGTAGGCCTAGCGCCCGCGACAGGAAACGCCCCAAAGCGCAACGTAGACACAGCCAAATTTTTGAAGGAAAACAGAGGTGTTTTTTGCAAAGTGCCTACCTGTAGATGTTGGCTTGTAGCTCAGCCGCCACCTAGGGAAACCTACCAAACCTGTGCATTTCTGAAAACTAGAGACCTAGGGGAATCCAAGATGGGGTGACTTGTGTGGCTCGGACCAGGTTCTGTTACCCCGAATCCATTGCAAACCTCAAAATTTGGCTAAAAAAACACATGTTCCTCACATTTCTGTGGCAGAAAGTTCTGGAATCTGAGAGGAGCCACAAATTTCCTTCCACCCAGCGTTCCCCCACGTCTCCCGATAAAAATGATACCTCACTTGTGTGGGTAGGCCTGGCGCCCGTGACAGGAAATGCCCCAAAGCGCAACGTGGACACAGACAAATATTTGAAGGAAAACAGAGGTGTTTTTTGCAAAGTGCCTACCTGTAGATTTTGGCCTGTAGCTCAGCTGCCACCTAGGGAAACCTACCAAACCTGTGCATTTCTGAAAACTAGAGACCTGGGGGAATCCAAGATGGGGTGACTTGTGTGGCTCGGACCAGGTTCTGTTACCCAGAATCCATTGCAAACCTCAAAATTTGGCTAAAAAAACACATGTTCCTCACATTTCTGTGGCAGAAAGTTCTGGAATCTGAGAGGAGCCACAAATTTCCTTCCACCCAGCGTTCCCCCACGTCTCCGATAAAAATGATACCTCACTTGTGTGGGTAGGCCTAGCGCCCGCGACAGGAAACGCCCCAAAGCGCAACATAGAACCAGCCAAATTTTTGAAGAAAAACAGAGGTGTTTTTTGCAAAGTGCCTACCTGTAGATTTTGGCTTGTAGCTCAGCCGCCACCTAGGGAAACCTACCAAACCTGTGCATTTCTGAAAACTAGAGACCTAGGGGAATCCAAGATGGGGTGACTTGTGTGGCTCAGACCAGGTTCTGTTACCCAGAATCCTTTGCAAACCTCAACATTTGGCTAAAAAAACACATGTTCCTAACATTTCTGTGGCAGAAAGTTCTGGAATCTGAGAGGAGCCATGAATTTCCTTCCACCCAACGTTCCCCCACGTCTGCCGATAAAAATGATACCTCACTTGTGTGGGTAGGCCTAGAGCCCGCGACAGGAAACGCCCCAAAGCGCAACGTGGACACAGCCAAATTTTTGAAGGAAAACAGAGGTGTTTTTTGCAAAGTGCCTACCTGTAGATTTTGGCCTGTAGCTCAGCCGCCACCTAGGGAAACCTACCAAACCTGTGCATTTCTGAAAACTAGAGACCTAGGGGAATCCCAGATGGGGTGACTTGTGTGGCTCGGACCAGCTTCTGTTACCCAGAATCCTTTGCAAACCTTAAAATGTGGCTAATAAAACACATGTTCCTAACATTTCTGTGGCAGAAAGTTCTGGAATCTGAGAGGAGCCACAAATTTCCTTCCACCCAGCGTTCCCCCAAGTCTCCGATAAAAATGATACCTCACTTGTGTGGGTAGGCCTAGCGCCCGCGACAGGAAACGCCCCAAAGCGCAACGTAGACACAGCCAAATTTTTGAAGGAAAACAGAGGTGTTTTTTGCAAAGTGCCTACCTGTAGATTTTGGCTTGTAGCTCAGCCGCCACCTAGGGAAACCTACCAAACCTGTGCATTTCTGAAAACTAGAGACCTAGGGGAATCCAAGATGGGGTGACTTGTGTGGCTCGGACCAGGTTCTGTTACCCAGAATCCTTTGCAAACCTCAAAATTTGGCTAAAAAAACACATGTTCCTAACATTTCTGTGGCAGAAAGTTCTGGAATCTGAGAGGAGCCACGAATTTCCTTCCACCCAGCGTTCCCGCACGTCTGCCGATAACAATGATACCTCACTTGTGTGGGTAGGCCTAGCGCCCGCGACAGGAAACGCCCCAAAGCGCAACGTGGACACAGCCAAATTTTTGAAGGAAAACAGAGGTGTTTTTTGCAAAGTGCCTACCTGTAGATTTTGGCCTGTAGCTCAGCCGCCACCTACGGAAACCTACCAAACCTGTGCATTTCTGAAAACTAGAGACCTAGGGGAATCCAAGATGGGGTGACTTGTGTGGCTCGGACCAGCTTCTGTTACCCAGAATCCTTTGCAAACCTCAAAATTTGGCTAATAAAACATATGTTCTTAACATTTCTGTGGCAGAAAGTTCTGGAATCTGAGAGGAGCCACAAATTTCCTCCCACCCAGCGTTCCCCCACGTCTGCCGATAAAAATGATACCTCACTTGTGTGGGTAGGCCTAGCGCCCGTGACAGGAAATGCCCCAAAGCGCAACGTGGACACAGCCAAATTTTTGAAGGAAAACAGAGGTGTTTTTTGCAAAGTGCCTACCTGTAGATTTTGGCCTGTAGCTCAGCCGCCACCTAGGGAAACCTACCAAACCTGTGCATTTCTGAAAACTAGAGACCTGGGGGAATCCAAGATGGGGTGACTTGTGTGGCTCGGACCAGGTTCTGTTACCCAGAATCCATTGCAAACCTCAAAATTTGGCTAAAAAAACACATGTTCCTCACATTTCTGTGGCAGAAAGTTCTGGAATCTGAGAGGAGCCACAAATTTCCTTCCACCCAGCGTTCCCCCACGTCTCCGATAAAAATGATATCTCACTTGTGTGGGTAGGCCTAGCGCCAACGACAGGAAACGCCCCAAAGCGCAAGGTAGACACAGCCAAATGTTTGAAGGAAAACAGAGGTGTTTTTTGCAAAGTGCCTACCTGTAGATTTTGGCTTGTAGCTCAGACGCCACCTAGGGAAACCTACCAAACCTGTGCATTTCTGAAAACTAGAGACCTAGGGGAATCCAAGATGGGGTGACTTGTGTGGCTCGGACCAGGTTCTGTTACCCAGAATCCTTAGCAAACCTCAAAATTTGGCTAAAAAAACACATGTTCCTAACATTTCTGTGGCAGAAAGTTCTGGAATCTGAGAGGAGCCACGAATTTCCTTCCACCCAGCGTTCCCCCACGTCTGCCGATAAAAATGATACCTCACTTGTGTGGGTAGGCCTAGATCCCGCGACAGGAAACGCCCCAAAGCGCAACGTGGACACAGCCAAATTTTTGAAGGAAAACAGAGGTGTTTTTTGCAAAGTGCCTACCTGTAGATTTTGGCCTGTAGCTCAGCCGCCACCTACGGAAACCTACCAAACCTGTGCATTTCTGAAAACTAGAGACCTAGGGGAATCCAAGATGGGGTGACTTGTGTGGCTCGGACCAGCTTCTGTTACCTAGAATCCTTTGTAAACCTCAAAATTTGGCTAATAAAACACATGTTCCTAACATTTCTGTGGCAGAAAGTTCTGGAATCTGAGAGGAGCCACAAATTTCCTTCCACCCAGCGTTCCCCCACGTCTCCGATAAAAATGATACCTCACTTGTGTGGGTAGGCCTAGCGCCCGCGACAGGAAACGCCCCAAAGCGCAACGTAGACACAGCCAAATTTTTGAAGGAAAACAGAGGTGTTTTTTGCAAAGTGCCTACCTGTAGATGTTGGCTTGTAGCTCAGCCGCCACCTAGGGAAACCTACCAAACCTGTGCATTTCTGAAAACTAGAGACCTAGGGGAATCCAAGATGGGGTGACTTGTGTGGCTCGGACCAGGTTCTGTTACCCAGAATCCTTTGCAAACCTCAAAATTTGGCTAAAAAAACACATGTTCCTAACATTTCTGTGGCAGAAAGTTCTGGAATCTGAGAGGAGCCACGAATTTCCTTCCACCCAGCGTTCCCCCACGTCTGCCGATAAAAATGATACCTCACTTGTGTGGGTAGGCCTAGCGCCCGCGACAGGAAACGCCCCAAAGCGCAACGTGGACACAGCCAAATTTTTGAAGGAAAACAGAGGTGTTTTTTGCAAAGTGCCTACCTGTAGATTTTGGCCTGTAGCTCAGCCGCCACCTAGGGAAACCTACCAAACCTGTGCATTTCTGAAAACTAGAGACCTGGGGGAATCCAAGATGGGGTGACTTGTGTGGCTCGGACCAGGTTCTGTTACCCAGAATCCATTGCAAACCTCAAAATTTGGCTAAAAAAACACATGTTCCTAACATTTCTGTGGCAGAAAGTTCTGGAATCTGAGAGGAGCCACAAATTTCCTTCCACCCAGCATTCCACCACGTCTCCGATAAAAATGATACCTCACTTGTGTGGGTAGGCCTAGCGCCCGCGACAGGAAACGCCCCAAAGCGCAACGTAGACACAGCCACATTTTTGAAGAAAAACAGAGGTGTTTTTTGCAAAGTGCCTACCTGTAGATTTTGGCTTGTAGCTCAGCCGCCACCTAGGGAAACCTACCAAACCTGTGCATTTCTGAAAACTAGAGACCTAGGGGAATCCAAGATGGGGTGACTTGTGTGGCTCGGACCAGGTTCTGTTACCCAGAATCCTTTGCAAACCTCAAAATTTGGCTAAAAAAACACATGTTCCTAACATTTCTGTGGCAGAAAGTTCTGGAATCTGAGAGGAGCCACGAATTTCCTTCCACCCAACGTTCCCCCACGTCTGCCGATAAAAATGATACCTCACTTGTGTGGGTAGGCCTAGAGCCCGCGACAGGAAACGCCCCAAAGCGCAACGTGGACACAGCCAAATTTTTGAAGGAAAACAGAGGTGTTTTTTGCAAAGTGCCTACCTGTAGATTTTGGCCTGTAGCTCAGCCGCCACCTACGGAAACCTACCAAACCTGTGCATTTCTGAAAACTAGAGACCTAGGGGAATCCAAGATGGGGTGACTTGTGTGGCTCGGATCAGCTTCTGTTACCCAGAATCCTTTGCAAACCTCAAAATTTGGCTAATAAAACACATGTTCCTAACATTTCTGTGGCAGAAAGTTCTGGAATCTGAGAGGAGCCACAAATTTCCTTCCACCCAGCGTTCCCCCACGTCTCCGATAAAAATGATACCTCACTTGTGTGGGTAGGCCTAGCGCCCGCGACAGGAAACGCCCCAAAGCGCAACGTAGACACAGCCAAATTTTTGAAGGAAAACAGAGGTGTTTTTTGCAAAGTGCCTACCTGTAGCATTTGGCCTGTAGCTCAGCCGCCACCTAGGGAAACCTACCAAACCTGTGCATTTCTGAAAACTAGAGACCTGGGGGAATCCAAGATGGGGTGACTTGTGTGGCTCGGACCAGGTTCTGTTACCCAGAATCCTTTGCAAACCTCAAAATGTGGCTAATAAAACACATGTTCCTAACATTTCTGTGGCAGAAAGATCTGGAATCTGAGAGGAGCCACGAATTTCCTTCCACCCAGCGTTCCCCCACGTCTCCCGATAAAAATGATACCTCACTTGTGTGGGTAGGCCTAGTGCCCGCGACAGGAAACGCCCCAAAGCACAACGTGGACACAGCCACATTTTTGAAGGAAAACAGAGGTGTTTTTTGCAAAGTGCCTACCTGTAGCATTTGGCCTGTAGCTCAGCCGCCACCTAGGGAAACCTACCAAACCTGTGCATTTCTGAAAACTAGAGACCTGGGGGAATCCAAGATGGGGTGACTTGTGTGGCTCGGACCAGGTTCTGTTACCCAGAATCCTTTGCAAACCTCAAAATGTGGCTAATAAAACACATGTTCCTAACATTTCTGTGGCAGAAAGATCTGGAATCTGAGAGGAGCCACAAATTTCCTTCCACCCAGCGTTCCCCCACGTTTCCCGATAAAAATGATACCTCACTTGTGTGGGTAGGCCTAGTGCCCGCGACAGGAAACGCCCCAAAGCACAACGTGGACACATCAAAATTTGTGAAGGAAAACAGAGGTGTTTTTTGCAAAGTGCCTACCTGTAGATTTTGGCTTGTAGCTCAGCCGCCACCTAGGGAAACCTACCAAACCTGTGCATTTCTGAAAACTAGAGACCTGGGGGAATCCAAGATGGGGTGACTTGTGTGGCTCGGACCAGGTTCTGTTACCCAGAATCCTTTGCAAACCTCAAAATTTGGCTAAAAAAACACATGTTCCTCACATTTCTGTGGCAGAAAGTTCTGGAATCTGAGAGGAGCCACACATTTCCTTCCACCCAGCGTTCCCCCACGTCTCCGATAAAAATGATACCTCACTTGTGTGGGTAGGCTTAGCGCCCGCGACAGGAAACGCCCCAAAGCGCAACGTAGACACAGCCAAATTTTTGAAGGAAAACAGAGGTGTTTTTTGCAAAGTGCCTACCTGTAGATTTTAGCCTGTAGCTCAGCCGCCACCTAGGGAAACCTACCAAACCTGTGCATTTCTGAAAACTAGAGACCTGGGGGAATCCAAGATGGGGTGACTTGTGTGGCTCGGACCAGGTTCTGTTACCCCGAATCCATTGCAAACCTCAAAATTTGGCTAAAAAAACACATGTTCCTCACATTTCTGTGGCAGAAAGTTCTGGAATCTGAGAGGAGCCACAAATTTCCTTCCACCCAGCGTTCCCCCACGTCTCCCGATAAAAATGATACCTCACTTGTGTGGGTAGGCCTAGCGCCCGTGACAGGAAATGCCCCAAAGCGCAACGTGGACACAGCCAAATTTTTGAAGGAAAACAGAGGTGTTTTTTGCAAAGTGCCTACCTGTAGATTTTGGCCTGTAGCTCAGCCGCCACCTAGGGAAACCTACCAAACCTGTGCATTTCTGAAAACTAGAGACCTGGGGGAATCCAAGATGGGGTGACTTGTGTGGCTCGGACCAGGTTCTGTTACCCAGAATCCATTGCAAACCTCAAAATTTGGCTAAAAAAACACATGTTCCTCACATTTCTGTGGCAGAAAGTTATGGAATCTGAGAGGAGCCACAAATTTCCTTCCACCCAGCGTTCCCCCACGTCTCCCGATAAAAATGATACCTCACTTGTGTGGGTAGGCCTAGCGCCCGTGACAGGAAATGCCCCAAAGCGCAACGTGGACACAGCCAAATTTTTGAAGGAAAACAGAGGTGTTTTTTGCAAAGTGCCTACCTGTAGATTTTGGCCTGTAGCTCAGCCGCCACCTAGGGAAACCTACCAAACCTGTGCATTTCTGAAAACTAGAGACCTGGGGGAATCCAAGATGGGGTGACTTGTGTGGCTCGGACCAGGTTCTGTTACCCAGAATCCATTGCAAACCTCAAAATTTGGCTAAAAAAACACATGTTCCTCACATTTCTGTGGCAGAAAGTTCTGGAATCTGAGAGGAGCCACAAATTTCCTTCCACCCAGCATTCCCCCACGTCTCCGATAAAAATGATACCTCACTTGTGTGGGTAGGCCTAGCGCCCGCGACAGGAAACGCCCCAAAGCGCAACGTAGACACAGCCAAATTTTTGAAGGAAAACAGAGGTGTTTTTTGCAAAGTGCCTACCTGTAGATGTTGGCTTGTAGCTCAGCCGACACCTAGGGAAACCTACCAAACCTGTGCATTTCTGAAAACTAGAGACCTAGGGGAATCCAAGATGGGGTGACTTGTGTGGCTCGGACC
This sequence comes from Pleurodeles waltl, assembly GCF_031143425.1. Taxonomy (NCBI): domain Eukaryota; kingdom Metazoa; phylum Chordata; class Amphibia; order Caudata; family Salamandridae; genus Pleurodeles; species Pleurodeles waltl. The sequence continues at coordinate 685,296,542 of NC_090442.1, forward strand.
AGGTTCTGTTACCCAGAATCCTTTGCAAACCTCAAAATTTGGCTAAAAAAACACATGTTCCTAACATTTCTGTGGCAGAAAGTTCTGGAATCTGAGAGGAGCCACGAATTTCCTTCCACCCAGCGTTCCCGCACGTCTGCCGATAACAATGATACCTCACTTGTGTGGGTAGGCCTAGCGCCCACGACAGGAAACGCCCCAAAGCGCAACGTGGACACAGCCAAATTTTTGAAGGAAAACAGAGGTGTTTTTTGCAAAGTGCCTACCTGTAGATTTTGGCCTGTAGCTCAGCCGCCACCTACGGAAACCTACCAAACCTGTGCATTTCTGAAAACTAGAGACCTAGGGGAATCCAAGATGGGGTGACTTGTGTGGCTCGGACCAGCTTCTGTTACCCAGAATCCTTTGCAAACCTCAAAATTTGGCTAATAAAACATATGTTCTTAACATTTCTGTGGCAGAAAGTTCTGGAATCTGAGAGGAGCCACAAATTTCCTCCCACCCAGCGTTCCCCCACGTCTGCCGATAAAAATGATACCTCACTTGTGTGGGTAGGCCTAGCGCCCGTGACAGGAAACGCCCCAAAGCGCAACGTAGACACAGCCAAATTTTTGAAGGAAAACAGAGGTGTTTTTTGCAAAGTGCCTACCTGTAGATTTTGGCCTGTAGCTCAGCCGCCACCTAGGGAAACCTACCAAACCTGTGCATTTCTGAAAACTAGAGACCTGGGGGAATCCAAGATGGGGTGACTTGTGTGGCTCGGACCAGGTTCTGTTACCCCGAATCCATTGCAAACCTCAAAATTTGGCTAACAAAACACATGTTCCTCACATTTCTGTGGCAGAAAGTTCTGGAATCTGAGAGGAGCCACAAATTTCCATCCACCCAGCGTTCCCCCACGTCTCCCGATAAAAATGATACCTCACTTGTGTGGGTAGGCCTAGCGCCCGTGACAGGAAATGCCCCAAAGCGCAACGTGGACACAGCCAAATTTTTGAAGGAAAACAGAGGTGTTTTTTGCAAAGTGCCTACCTGTAGATTTTGGCCTGTAGCTCAGCCGCCACTTAGGGAAACCTACCAAACCTGTGCATTTCTGAAAACTAGAGACCTGGGGGAATCCAAGATGGGGTGACTTGTGTGGCTCGGACCAGGTTCTGTTACCCAGAATCCATTGCAAACCTCAAAATTTGGCTAAAAAAACACATGTTCCTCACATTTCTGTGGCAGAAAGTTCTGGAATCTGAGAGGAGCCACAAATTTCCTTCCACCCAGCGTTCCCCCACGTCTCCGATAAAAATGATATCTCACTTGTGTGGGTAGGCCTAGCGCCAACGACAGGAAACGCCCCAAAGCGCAAGGTAGACACAGCCAAATGTTTGAAGGAAAACAGAGGTGTTTTTTGCAAAGTGCCTACCTGTAGATTTTGGCTTGTAGCTCAGACGCCACCTAGGGAAACCTACCAAACCTGTGCATTTCTGAAAACTAGAGACCTAGGGGAATCCAAGATGGGGTGACTTGTGTGGCTCGGACCAGGTTCTGTTACCCAGAATCCTTAGCAAACCTCAAAATTTGGCTAAAAAAACACATGTTCCTAACATTTCTGTGGCAGAAAGTTCTGGAATCTGAGAGGAGCCACGAATTTCCTTCCACCCAGCGTTCCCCCACGTCTGCCGATAAAAATGATACCTCACTTGTGTGGGTAGGCCTAGATCCCGCGACAGGAAACGCCCCAAAGCGCAACGTGGACACAGCCAAATTTTTGAAGGAAAACAGAGGTGTTTTTTGCAAAGTGCCTACCTGTAGATTTTGGCCTGTAGCTCAGCCGCCACCTACGGAAACCTACCAAACCTGTGCATTTCTGAAAACTAGAGACCTAGGGGAATCCAAGATGGGGTGACTTGTGTGGCTCGGACCAGCTTCTGTTACCTAGAATCCTTTGCAAACCTCAAAATTTGGCTAATAAAACACATGTTCCTAACATTTCTGTGGCAGAAAGTTCTGGAATCTGAGAGGAGCCACAAATTTCCTTCCACCCAGCGTTCCCCCACGTCTCCGATAAAAATGATACCTCACTTGTGTGGGTAGGCCTAGCGCCCGCGACAGGAAACGCCCCAAAGCGCAACGTAGACACAGCCAAATTTTTGAAGGAAAACAGAGGTGTTTTTTGCAAAGTGCCTACCTGTAGATGTTGGCTTGTAGCTCAGCCGCCACCTAGGGAAACCTACCAAACCTGTGCATTTCTGAAAACTAGAGACCTAGGGGAATCCAAGATGGGGTGACTTGTGTGGCTCGGACCAGGTTCTGTTACCCAGAATCCTTTGCAAACCTCAAAATTTGGCTAAAAAAACACATGTTCCTAACATTTCTGTGGCAGAAAGTTCTGGAATCTGAGAGGAGCCACGAATTTCCTTCCACCCAGCGTTCCCCCACGTCTGCCGATAAAAATGATACCTCACTTGTGTGGGTAGGCCTAGCGCCCGCGACAGGAAACGCCCCAAAGCGCAACGTGGACACAGCCAAATTTTTGAAGGAAAACAGAGGTGTTTTTTGCAAAGTGCCTACCTGTAGATTTTGGCCTGTAGCTCAGCCGCCACCTAGGGAAACCTACCAAACCTGTGCATTTCTGAAAACTAGAGACCTGGGGGAATCCAAGATGGGGTGACTTGTGTGGCTCGGACCAGGTTCTGTTACCCAGAATCCATTGCAAACCTCAAAATTTGGCTAAAAAAACACATGTTCCTCACATTTCTGTGGCAGAAAGTTCTGGAATCTGAGAGGAGCCACAAATTTCCTTCCACCCAGCATTCCCCCACGTCTCCGATAAAAATGATACCTCACTTGTGTGGGTAGGCCTAGCGCCCGCGACAGGAAACGCCCCAAAGCGCAACGTAGACACAGCCAAATTTTTGAAGAAAAACAGAGGTGTTTTTTGCAAAGTGCCTACCTGTAGATTTTGGCTTGTAGCTCAGCCGCCACCTAGGGAAACCTACCAAACCTGTGCATTTCTGAAAACTAGAGACCTAGGGGAATCCAAGATGGGGTGACTTGTGTGGCTCGGACCAGGTTCTGTTACCCAGAATCCTTTGCAAACCTCAAAATTTGGCTAAAAAAACACATGTTCCTAACATTTCTGTGGCAGAAAGTTCTGGAATCTGAGAGGAGCCACGAATTTCCTTCCACCCAACGTTCCCCCACGTCTGCCGATAAAAATGATACCTCACTTGTGTGGGTAGGCCTAGAGCCCGCGACAGGAAACGCCCCAAAGCGCAACGTGGACACAGCCAAATTTTTGAAGGAAAACAGAGGTGTTTTTTGCAAAGTGCCTACCTGTAGATTTTGGCCTGTAGCTCAGCCGCCACCTACGGAAACCTACCAAACCTGTGCATTTCTGAAAACTAGAGACCTAGGGGAATCCAAGATGGGGTGACTTGTGTGGCTCGGACCAGCTTCTGTTACCCAGAATCCTTTGCAAACCTCAAAATTTGGCTAATAAAACACATGTTCCTAACATTTCTGTGGCAGAAAGTTCTGGAATCTGAGAGGAGCCACAAATTTCCTTCCACCCAGCGTTCCCCCACGTCTCCGATAAAAATGATACCTCACTTGTGTGGGTAGGCCTAGCGCCCGCGACAGGAAACGCCCCAAAGCGCAACGTAGACACAGCCAAATGTTTGAAGGAAAACAGAGGTGTTTTTTGCAAAGTGCCTACCTGTAGATTTTGGCTTGTAGCTCAGACGCCACCTAGGGAAACCTACCAAACCTGTGCATTTCTGAAAACTAGAGACCTAGGGGAATCCAAGATGGGGTGACTTGTGTGGCTCGGACCAGGTTCTGTTACCCAGAATCCTTAGCAAACCTCAAAATTTGGCTAAAAAAACACATGTTCCTAACATTTCTGTGGCAGAAAGTTCTGGAATCTGAGAGGAGCCACAAATTTCCTTCCACCCAGCGTTCCCCCACGTCTCCGATAAAAATGATACCTCACTTGTGTGGGTAGGCCTAGCGCCCGCGACAGGAAACGCCCCAAAGCGCAACGTAGACACAGCCAAATGTTTGAAGGAAAACAGAGGTGTTTTTTGCAAAGTGCCTACCTGTAGATTTTGGCTTGTAGCTCAGACGCCACCTAGGGAAACCTACCAAACCTGTGCATTTCTGAAAACTAGAGACCTAGGGGAATCCAAGATGGGGTGACTTGTGTGGCTCGGACCAGGTTCTGTTACCCAGAATCCTTAGCAAACCTCAAAATTTGGCTAAAAAAACACATGTTCCTAACATTTCTGTGGCAGAAAGTTCTGGAATCTGAGAGGAGCCACGAATTTCCTTCCACCCAGCGTTCCCCCACGTCTGCCGATAAAAATGATACCTCACTTGTGTGGGTAGGCCTAGATCCCGCGACATGAAACGCCCCAAAGCGCAACGTGGACACAGCCAAATTTTTGAAGGAAAACAGAGGTGTTTTTTGCAAAGTGCCTACCTGTAGATTTTGGCCTGTAGCTCAGCCGCCACCTACGGAAACCTACCAAACCTGTGCATTTCTGAAAACTAGAGACCTAGGGGAATCCAAGATGGGGTGACTTGTGTGGCTCGGACCAGCTTCTGTTACCTAGAATCCTTTGCAAACCTCAAAATTTGGCTAATAAAACACATGTTCCTAACATTTCTGTGGCAGAAAGTTCTGGAATCTGAGAGGAGCCACAAATTTCCTTCCACCCAGCGTTCCCCCACGTCTCCGATAAAAATGATACCTCACTTGTGTGGGTAGGCCTAGCGCCCGCGACAGGAAACGCCCCAAAGCGCAACGTAGACACAGCCAAATTTTTGAAGGAAAACAGAGGTGTTTTTTGCAAAGTGCCTACCTGTAGATGTTGGCTTGTAGCTCAGCCGCCACCTAGGGAAACCTACCAAACCTGTGCATTTCTGAAAACTAGAGACCTAGGGGAATCCAAGATGGGGTGACTTGTGTGGCTCGGACCAGGTTCTGTTACCCAGAATCCTTTGCAAACCTCAAAATTTGGCTAAAAAAACACATGTTCCTAACATTTCTGTGGCAGAAAGTTCTGGAATCTGAGAGGAGCCACGAATTTCCTTCCACCCAGCGTTCCCCCACGTCTGCCGATAAAAATGATACCTCACTTGTGTGGGTAGGCCTAGCGCCCGCGACAGGAAACGCCCCAAAGCGCAACGTGGACACAGCCAAATTTTTGAAGGAAAACAGAGGTGTTTTTTGCAAAGTGCCTACCTGTAGATTTTGGCCTGTAGCTCAGCCGCCACCTAGGGAAACCTACCAAACCTGTGCATTTCTGAAAACTAGAGACCTGGGGGAATCCAAGATGGGGTGACTTGTGTGGCTCGGACCAGGTTCTGTTACCCAGAATCCATTGCAAACCTCAAAATTTGGCTAAAAAAACACATGTTCCTCACATTTCTGTGGCAGAAAGTTCTGGAATCTGAGAGGAGCCACAAATTTCCTTCCACCCAGCATTCCCCCACGTCTCCGATAAAAATGATACCTCACTTGTGTGGGTAGGCCTAGCGCCCGCGACAGGAAACGCCCCAAAGCGCAACGTAGACACAGCCAAATTTTTGAAGAAAAACAGAGGTGTTTTTTGCAAAGTGCCTACCTGTAGATTTTGGCTTGTAGCTCAGCCGCCACCTAGGGAAACCTACCAAACCTGTGCATTTCTGAAAACTAGAGACCTAGGGGAATCCAAGATGGGGTGACTTGTGTGGCTCGGACCAGGTTCTGTTACCCAGAATCCTTTGCAAACCTCAAAATTTGGCTAAAAAAACACATGTTCCTAACATTTCTGTGGCAGAAAGTTCTGGAATCTGAGAGGAGCCACGAATTTCCTTCCACCCAACGTTCCCCCACGTCTGCCGATAAAAATGATACCTCACTTGTGTGGGTAGGCCTAGAGCCCGCGACAGGAAACGCCCCAAAGCGCAACGTGGACACAGCCAAATTTTTGAAGGAAAACAGAGGTGTTTTTTGCAAAGTGCCTACCTGTAGATTTTGGCCTGTAGCTCAGCCGCCACCTACGGAAACCTACCAAACCTGTGCATTTCTGAAAACTAGAGACCTAGGGGAATCCAAGATGGGGTGACTTGTGTGGCTCGGACCAGCTTCTGTTACCCAGAATCCTTTGCAAACCTCAAAATTTGGCTAATAAAACACATGTTCCTAACATTTCTGTGGCAGAAAGTTCTGGAATCTGAGAGGAGCCACAAATTTCCTTCCACCCAGCGTTCCCCCACGTCTCCGATAAAAATGATACCTCACTTGTGTGGGTAGGCCTAGCGCCCGCGACAGGAAACGCCCCAAAGCGCAACGTAGACACAGCCAAATTTTTGAAGGAAAACAGAGGTGTTTTTTGCAAAGTGCCTACCTGTAGATTTTGGCTTGTAGCTCAGCCGCCACCTAGGGAAACCTACCAAACCTGTGCATTTCTGAAAACTAGAGACCTAGGGGAATCCAAGATGGGGTGACTTGTGTGGCTCGGACCAGGTTCTGTTACCCAGAATCCTTTGCAAACCTCAAAATTTGGCTAAAAAAACACATGTTCCTAACATTTCTGTGGCAGAAAGTTCTGGAATCTGAGAGGAGCCACGAATTTCCTTCCACCCAGCGTTCCCCCACGTCTGCCGATAAAAATGATACCTCACTTGTGTGGGTAGGCATAGCGCCCGCGACAGGAAACGCCCCAAAGCGCAACGTGGACACAGCCAAATTTTTGAAGGAAAACAGAGGTGTTTTTTGCAAACTGCCTACCTGTAGATTTTGGCCTGTAGCTCAGCCGCCACCTACGGAAACCTACCAAACCTGTGCATTTCTGAAAACTAGAGACCTAGGGGAATCCAAGATGGGGTGACTTGTGTGGCTCGGACCAGCTTCTGTTACCCAGAATCCTTTGCAAACCTCAAAATTTGGCTAATAAAACATATGTTCTTAACCTTTCTGTGGCAGAAAGTTCTGGAATCTGAGAGGAGCCACAAATTTCCTTCCACCCAGCGTTCCCCCACGTCTCCGATAAAAATTATACCTCACTTGTGTGGGTAGGCCTAGCGCCCGCGACAGGAAACGCCCCAAAGCGCAACGTAGACACAGCCAAATTTTTTAAGGAAAACAGAGGTGTTTTTTGCAAAGTGCCTACCTGTAGGTTTTGGCCTGTAGCTCAGCCGCCACCTAGGGAAACCTACCAAACCTGTGCATTTCTGAAAACTAGAGGCCTGGGGGAATCCAAGATGGGGTGACTTGTGTGGCTCGGACCAGGTTCTGTTACCCCGAATCCATTGCAAACCTCAAAATTTGGCTAAAAAAACACATGTTCCTCACATTTCTGTGGCAGAAAGTTCTGGAATCTGAGAGGAGCCACAAATTTCCTTCCACCCAGCGTTCCCCCACGTCTCCCGATAAAAATGATACCTCACTTGTGTGGGTAGGCCTAGTGCCCGTGACAGAAAACGCCCCAAAGCGCAACGTGGGCACATTCAAATTTGTGAAGGAAAACAGAGGTGTTTTTTGCAAAGTGCCTACCTGTAGATTTTGGCTTGTAGCTCAGCCGCCACCTAGGGAAACCTACCAAACCTGTGCATTTCTGAAAACTAGAGACCTAGGGGAATCAAAGATGGGGTGACTTGTGTGGCTCGGACCAGCTTCTGTTACCCAGAATCCTTTGCAAACCTCAAAATTTGGCTAAAAAAACACATGTTCCTCACATTTCTGTGGCAGAAAGTTCTGGAATCTGAGAGGAGCCACGAATTTCCTTCCACCCAGCGTTCCCCCACGTCTCCCGATAAAAATGATACCTCACTTGTGTGGGTAGGCCTAGCGCCCGTGACAGGAAATGCCCCAAAGCGCAACGTGGACACAGCCACATTTTTGAAGGAAAACAGAGGTGTTTTTTGCAAAGTGCCTACCTGTAGCATTTGGCCTGTAGCTCAGCCGCCACCTAGGGAAACCTACCAAACCTGTGCATTTCTGAAAACTAGGGACCTGGGGGAATCCAAGATGGGGTGACTTGTGTGGCTCGGACCAGGTTCTGTTACCCAGAATCCTTTGCAAACCTCAAAATGTGGCTAATAAAACACATGTTCCTAACATTTCTGTGGCAGAAAGATCTGGAATCTGAGAGGAGCCACGAATTTCCTTCCACCCAGCGTTCCCCCACGTCTCCCGATAAAAATGATACCTCACTTGTGTGGGTAGGCCTAGTGCCCGCGACAGGAAACGCCCCAAAGCACAACGTGGACACAGCCACATTTTTGAAGGAAAACAGAGGTGTTTTTTGCAAAGTGCCTACCTGTAGCATTTGGCCTGTAGCTCAGCCGCCACCTAGGGAAACCTACCAAACCTGTGCATTTCTGAAAACTAGAGACCTGGGGGAATCCAAGATGGGGTGACTTGTGTGGCTCGGACCAGGTTCTGTTACCCAGAATCCTTTGCAAACCTCAAAATGTGGCTAATAAAACACATGTTCCTAACATTTCTGTGGCAGAAAGATCTGGAATCTGAGAGGAGCCACAAATTTCCTTCCACCCAGCGTTCCCCCACGTTTCCCGATAAAAATGATACCTCACTTGTGTGGGTAGGCCTAGTGCCCGCGACAGGAAACGCCCCAAAGCACAACGTGGACACATCAAAATTTGTGAAGGAAAACAGAGGTGTTTTTTGCAAAGTGCCTACCTGTAGATTTTGGCTTGTAGCTCAGCCGCCACCTAGGGAAACCTACCAAACCTGTGCATTTCTGAAAACTAGAGACCTGGGGGAATCCAAGATGGGGTGACTTGTGTGGCTCGGACCAGGTTCTGTTACCCAGAATCCATTGCAAACCTCAAAATTTGGCTAAAAAAACACATGTTCCTCACATTTCTGTGGCAGAAAGTTCTGGAATCTGAGAGGAGCCACAAATTTCCTTCCACCCAGCGTTCCCCCACGTCTCCGATAAAAATGATACCTCACTTGTGTGGGTAGGCTTAGCGCCCGCGACAGGAAACGCCCCAAAGCGCAACGTAGACACAGCCAAATTTTTGAAGGAAAACAGAGGTGTTTTTTGCAAAGTGCCTACCTGTAGATTTTAGCCTGTAGCTCAGCCGCCACCTAGGGAAACCTACCAAACCTGTGCATTTCTGAAAACTAGAGACCTGGGGGAATCCAAGATGGGGTGACTTGTGTGGCTCGGACCAGGTTCTGTTACCCCGAATCCATTGCAAACCTCAAAATTTGGCTAAAAAAACACATGTTCCTCACATTTCTGTGGCAGAAAGTTCTGGAATCTGAGAGGAGCCACAAATTTCCTTCCACCCAGCGTTCCCCCACGTCTCCCGATAAAAATGATACCTCACTTGTGTGGGTAGGCCTAGCGCCCGTGACAGGAAATGCCCCAAAGCGCAACGTGGACACAGCCAAATTTTTGAAGGAAAACAGAGGTGTTTTTTGCAAAGTGCCTACCTGTAGATTTTGGCCTGTAGCTCAGCCGCCACCTAGGGAAACCTACCAAACCTGTGCATTTCTGAAAACTAGAGACCTGGGGGAATCCAAGATGGGGTGACTTGTGTGGCTCGGACCAGGTTCTGTTACCCAGAATCCATTGCAAACCTCAAAATTTGGCTAAAAAAACACATGTTCCTCACATTTCTGTGGCAGAAAGTTATGGAATCTGAGAGGAGCCACAAATTTCCTTCCACCCAGTGTTCCCCCACGTCTCCCGATAAAAATGATACCTCACTTGTGTGGGTAGGCCTAGCGCCCGTGACAGGAAATGCCCCAAAGCGCAACGTGGACACAGCCAAATTTTTGAAGGAAAACAGAGGTGTTTTTTGCAAAGTGCCTACCTGTAGATTTTGGCCTGTAGCTCAGCCGCCACCTAGGGAAACCTACCAAACCTGTGCATTTCTGAAAACTAGAGACCTGGGGGAATCCAAGATGGGGTGACTTGTGTGGCTCGGACCAGGTTCTGTTACCCAGAATCCATTGCAAACCTCAAAATTTGGCTAAAAAAACACATGTTCCTCACATTTCTGTGGCAGAAAGTTCTGGAATCTGAGAGGAGCCACAAATTTCCTTCCACCCAGCATTCCCCCACGTCTCCGATAAAAATGATACCTCACTTGTGTGGGTAGGCCTAGCGCCCGCGACAGGAAACGCCCCAAAGCGCAACGTAGACACAGCCAAATTTTTGAAGAAAAACAGAGGTGTTTTTTGCAAAGTGCCTACCTGTAGATTTTGGCTTGTAGCTCAGCCGCCACCTAGGGAAACCTACCAAACCTGTGCATTTCTGAAAACTAGAGACCTAGGGGAATCCAAGATGGGGTGACTTGTGTGGCTCGGACCAGGTTCTGTTACCCAGAATCCTTTGCAAACCTCAAAATTTGGCTAAAAAAACACATGTTCCTAACATTTCTGTGGCAGAAAGTTCTGGAATCTGAGAGGAGCCACGAATTTCCTTCCACCCAACGTTCCCCCACGTCTGCCGATAAAAATGATACCTCACTTGTGTGGGTAGGCCTAGAGCCCGCGACAGGAAACGCCCCAAAGCGCAACGTGGACACAGCCAAATTTTTGAAGGAAAACAGAGGTGTTTTTTGCAAAGTGCCTACCTGTAGATTTTGGCCTGTAGCTCAGCCGCCACCTACGGAAACCTACCAAACCTGTGCATTTCTGAAAACTAGAGACCTAGGGGAATCCAAGATGGGGTGACTTGTGTGGCTCGGACCAGCTTCTGTTACCCAGAATCCTTTGCAAACCTCAAAATTTGGCTAATAAAACACATGTTCCTAACATTTCTGTGGCAGAAAGTTCTGGAATCTGAGAGGAGCCACAAATTTCCTTCCACCCAGCGTTCCCCCACGTCTCCGATAAAAATGATACCTCACTTGTGTGGGTAGGCCTAGCGCCCGCGACAGGAAACGCCCCAAAGCGCAACGTAGACACAGCCAAATTTTTGAAGGAAAACAGAGGTGTTTTTTGCAAAGTGCCTACCTGTAGATTTTGGCTTGTAGCTCAGCCGCCACCTAGGGAAACCTACCAAACCTGTGCATTTCTGAAAACTAGAGACCTAGGGGAATCCAAGATGGGGTGACTTGTGTGGCTCGGACCAGGTTCTGTTACCCAGAATCCTTTGCAAACCTCAAAATTTGGCTAAAAAAACACATGTTCCTAACATTTCTGTGGCAGAAAGTTCTGGAATCTGAGAGGAGCCACGAATTTCCTTCCACCCAGCGTTCCCCCACGTCTGCCGATAAAAATGATACCTCACTTGTGTGGGTAGGCATAGCGCCCGCGACAGGAAACGCCCCAAAGCGCAACGTGGACACAGCCAAATTTTTGAAGGAAAACAGAGGTGTTTTTTGCAAACTGCCTACCTGTAGATTTTGGCCTGTAGCTCAGCCGCCACCTACGGAAACCTACCAAACCTGTGCATTTCTGAAAACTAGAGACCTAGGGGAATCCAAGATGGGGTGACTTGTGTGGCTCGGACCAGCTTCTGTTACCCAGAATCCTTTGCAAACCTCAAAATTTGGCTAATAAAACATATGTTCTTAACCTTTCTGTGGCAGAAAGTTCTGGAATCTGAGAGGAGCCACAAATTTCCTTCCACCCAGCGTTCCCCCACGTCTCCGATAAAAATTATACCTCACTTGTGTGGGTAGGCCTAGCGCCCGCGACAGGAAACGCCCCAAAGCGCAACGTAGACACAGCCAAATTTTTGAAGGAAAACAGAGGTGTTTTTTGCAAAGTGCCTACCTGTAGGTTTTGGCCTGTAGCTCAGCCGCCACCTAGGGAAACCTACCAAACCTGTGCATTTCTGAAAACTAGAGACCTAGGGGAATCCAAGATGGGGTGACTTGTGTGGCTCGGACCAGCTTCTGTTACCCAGAATCCTTTGCAAACCTCAAAATTTGGCTAATAAAACACATGTTCCTAACATTTCTGTGGCAGAAAGTTCTGGAATCTGAGAGGAGCCACAAATTTCCTTCCACCCAGCGTTCCCCCACGTCTCCGATAAAAATGATACCTCACTTGTGTGGGTAGGCCTAGCGCCCGCGACAGGAAACGCCCCAAAGCGCAACGTAGACACAGCCAAATTTTTTAAGGAAAACAGAGGTGTTTTTTGCAAAGTGCCTACCTGTAGATTTTGGCTTGTAGCTCAGCCGCCACCTAGGGAAACCTACCAAACCTGTGCATTTCTGAAAACTAGAGACCTAGGGGAATCCAAGATGGGGTGACTTGTGTGGCTCGGACCAGCTTCTGTTACCCAGAATCCTGTGCAAACCTCAAAATTTGGCTAATAAAACATATGTTCTTAACCTTTCTGTGGCAGAAAGTTCTGGAATCTGAGAGGAGCCACAAATTTCCTTCCACCCAGCGTTCCCCCACGTCTCCGATAAAAATTATACCTCACTTGTGTGGGTAGGCCTAGCGCCCGCGACAGGAAACGCCCCAAAGCGCAACGTAGACACAGCCAAATTTTTGAAGGAAAACAGAGGTGTTTTTTGCAAAGTGCCTACCTGTAGGTTTTGGCCTGTAGCTCAGCCGCCACCTAGGGAAACCTACCAAACCTGTGCATTTCTGAAAACTAGAGACCTGGGGGAATCCAAGATGGGGTGACTTGTGTGGCTCGGACCAGGTTCTGTTACCCCGAATCCATTGCAAACCTCAAAATTTGGCTAAAAAAACACATGTTCCTCACATTTCTGTGGCAGAAAGTTCTGGAATCTGAGAGGAGCCACAAATTTCCTTCCACCCAGCGTTCCCCCACGTCTCCCGATAAAAATGATACCTCACTTGTGTGGGTAGGCCTGGCGCCCGTGACAGGAAATGCCCCAAAGCGCAACGTGGACACAGACAAATATTTGAAGGAAAACAGAGGTGTTTTTTGCAAAGTGCCTACCTGTAGATTTTGGCCTGTAGCTCAGCTGCCACCTAGGGAAACCTACCAAACCTGTGCATTTCTGAAAACTAGAGACCTGGGGGAATCCAAGATGGGGTGACTTGTGTGGCTCGGACCAGGTTCTGTTACCCAGAATCCATTGCAAACCTCAAAATTTGGCTAAAAAAACACATGTTCCTCACATTTCTGTGGCAGAAAGTTCTGGAATCTGAGAGGAGCCACAAATTTCCTTCCACCCAGCGTTCCCCCACGTCTCCGATAAAAATGATACCTCACTTGTGTGGGTAGGCCTAGCGCCCGCGACAGGAAACGCCCCAAAGCGCAACATAGAACCAGCCAAATTTTTGAAGAAAAACAGAGGTGTTTTTTGCAAAGTGCCTACCTGTAGATTTTGGCTTGTAGCTCAGCCGCCACCTAGGGAAACCTACCAAACCTGTGCATTTCTGAAAACTAGAGACCTAGGGGAATCCAAGATGGGGTGACTTGTGTGGCTCGGACCAGGTTCTGTTACCCAGAATCCTTTGCAAACCTCAACATTTGGCTAAAAAAACACATGTTCCTAACATTTCTGTGGCAGAAAGTTCTGGAATCTGAGAGGAGCCACGAATTTCCTTCCACCCAACGTTCCCCCACGTCTGCCGATAAAAATGATACCTCACTTGTGTGGGTAGGCCTAGAGCCCGCGACAGGAAACGCCCCAAAGCGCAACGTGGACACAGCCAAATTTTTGAAGGAAAACAGAGGTGTTTTTTGCAAAGTGCCTACCTGTAGATTTTGGCCTGTAGCTCAGCCGCCACCTAGGGAAACCTACCAAACCTGTGCATTTCTGAAAACTAGAGACCTAGGGGAATCCCAGATGGGGTGACTTGTGTGGCTCGGACCAGCTTCTGTTACCCAGAATCCTTTGCAAACCTCAAAATGTGGCTAATAAAACACATGTTCCTAACATTTCTGTGGCAGAAAGTTCTGGAATCTGAGAGGAGCCACAAATTTCCTTCCACCCAGCGTTCCCCCAAGTCTCCGATAAAAATGATACCTCACTTGTGTGGGTAGGCCTAGCGCCCGCGACAGGAAACGCCCCAAAGCGCAACGTAGACACAGCCAAATTTTTGAAGGAAAACAGAGGTGTTTTTTGCAAAGTGCCTACCTGTAGATTTTGGCTTGTAGCTCAGCCGGCACCTAGGGAAACCTACCAAACCTGTGCATTTCTGAAAACTAGAGACCTAGGGGAATCCAAGATGGGGTGACTTGTGTGGCTCGGACCAGGTTCTGTTACCCAGAATCCTTTGCAAACCTCAAAATTTGGCTAAAAAAACACATGTTCCTAACATTTCTGTGGCAGAAAGTTCTGGAATCTGAGAGGAGCCACGAATTTCCTTCCACCCAGCGTTCCCGCACGTCTGCCGATAACAATGATACCTCACTTGTGTGGGTAGGCCTAGCGCCCGCGACAGGAAACGCCCCAAAGCGCAACGTGGACACAGCCAAATTTTTGAAGGAAAACAGAGGTGTTTTTTGCAAAGTGCCTACCTGTAGATTTTGGCCTGTAGCTCAGCCGCCACCTACGGAAACCTACCAAACCTGTGCATTTCTGAAAACTAGAGACCTAGGGGAATCCAAGATGGGGTGACTTGTGTGGCTCGGACCAGCTTCTGTTACCCAGAATCCTTTGCAAACCTCAAAATTTGGCTAATAAAACATATGTTCTTAACATTTCTGTGGCAGAAAGTTCTGGAATCTGAGAGGAGCCACAAATTTCCTCCCACCCAGCGTTCCCCCACGTCTGCCGATAAAAATGATACCTCACTTGTGTGGGTAGGCCTAGCGCCCGTGACAGGAAATGCCCCAAAGCGCAACGTGGACACAGCCAAATTTTTGAAGGAAAACAGAGGTGTTTTTTGCAAAGTGCCTACCTGTAGATTTTGGCCTGTAGCTCAGCCGCCACCTAGGGAAACCTACCAAACCTGTGCATTTCTGAAAACTAGAGACCTGGGGGAATCCAAGATGGGGTGACTTGTGTGGCTCGGACCAGGTTCTGTTACCCAGAATCCATTGCAAACCTCAAAATTTGGCTAAAAAAACACATGTTCCTCACATTTCTGTGGCAGAAAGTTCTGGAATCTGAGAGGAGCCACAAATTTCCTTCCACCCAGCGTTCCCCCACGTCTCCGATAAAAATGATATCTCACTTGTGTGGGTAGGCCTAGCGCCAACGACAGGAAACGCCCCAAAGCGCAAGGTAGACACAGCCAAATGTTTGAAGGAAAACAGAGGTGTTTTTTGCAAAGTGCCTACCTGTAGATTTTGGCTTGTAGCTCAGACGCCACCTAGGGAAACCTACCAAACCTGTGCATTTCTGAAAACTAGAGACCTAGGGGAATCCAAGATGGGGTGACTTGTGTGGCTCGGACCAGGTTCTGTTACCCAGAATCCTTAGCAAACCTCAAAATTTGGCTAAAAAAACACATGTTCCTAATATTTCTGTGGCAGAAAGTTCTGGAATCTGAGAGGAGCCACGAATTTCCTTCCACCCAGCGTTCCCCCACGTCTGCCGATAAAAATGATACCTCACTTGTGTGGGTAGGCCTAGATCCCGCGACAGGAAACGCCCCAAAGCGCAACGTGGACACAGCCAAATTTTTGAAGGAAAACAGAGGTGTTTTTTGCAAAGTGCCTACCTGTAGATTTTGGCCTGTAGCTCAGCCGCCACCTACGGAAACCTACCAAACCTGTGCATTTCTGAAAACTAGAGACCTAGGGGAATCCAAGATGGGGTGACTTGTGTGGCTCGGACCAGCTTCTGTTACCTAGAATCCTTTGTAAACCTCAAAATTTGGCTAATAAAACACATGTTCCTAACATTTCTGTGGCAGAAAGTTCTGGAATCTGAGAGGAGCCACAAATTTCCTTCCACCCAGCGTTCCCCCACGTCTCCGATAAAAATGATACCTCACTTGTGTGGGTAGGCCTAGCGCCCGCGACAGGAAACGCCCCAAAGCGCAACGTAGACACAGCCAAATTTTTGAAGGAAAACAGAGGTGTTTTTTGCAAAGTGCCTACCTGTAGATGTTGGCTTGTAGCTCAGCCGCCACCTAGGGAAACCTACCAAACCTGTGCATTTCTGAAAACTAGAGACCTAGGGGAATCCAAGATGGGGTGACTTGTGTGGCTCGGACCAGGTTCTGTTACCCAGAATCCTTTGCAAACCTCAAAATTTGGCTAAAAAAACACATGTTCCTAACATTTCTGTGGCAGAAAGTTCTGGAATCTGAGAGGAGCCACGAATTTCCTTCCACCCAGCGTTCCCCCACGTCTGCCGATAAAAATGATACCTCACTTGTGTGGGTAGGCCTAGCGCCCGCGACAGGAAACGCCCCAAAGCGCAACGTGGACACAGCCAAATTTTTGAAGGAAAACAGAGGTGTTTTTTGCAAAGTGCCTACCTGTAGATTTTGGCCTGTAGCTCAGCCGCCACCTAGGGAAACCTACCAAACCTGTGCATTTCTGAAAACTAGAGACCTGGGGGAATCCAAGATGGGGTGACTTGTGTGGCTCGGACCAGGTTCTGTTACCCAGAATCCATTGCAAACCTCAAAATTTGGCTAAAAAAACACATGTTCCTCACATTTCTGTGGCAGAAAGTTCTGGAATCTGAGAGGAGCCACAAATTTCCTTCCACCCAGCATTCCACCACGTCTCCGATAAAAATGATACCTCACTTGTGTGGGTAGGCCTAGCGCCCGCGACAGGAAACGCCCCAAAGCGCAACGTAGACACAGCCACATTTTTGAAGAAAAACAGAGGTGTTTTTTGCAAAGTGCCTACCTGTAGATTTTGGCTTGTAGCTCAGCCGCCACCTAGGGAAACCTACCAAACCTGTGCATTTCTGAAAACTAGAGACCTAGGGGAATCCAAGATGGGGTGACTTGTGTGGCTCGGACCAGGTTCTGTTACCCAGAATCCTTTGCAAACCTCAAAATTTGGCTAAAAAAACACATGTTCCTAACATTTCTGTGGCAGAAAGTTCTGGAATCTGAGAGGAGCCACGAATTTCCTTCCACCCAACGTTCCCCCACGTCTGCCGATAAAAATGATACCTCACTTGTGTGGGTAGGCCTAGAGCCCGCGACAGGAAACGCCCCAAAGCGCAACGTGGACACAGCCAAATTTTTGAAGGAAAACAGAGGTGTTTTTTGCAAAGTGCCTACCTGTAGATTTTGGCCTGTAGCTCAGCCGCCACCTACGGAAACCTACCAAACCTGTGCATTTCTGAAAACTAGAGACCTAGGGGAATCCAAGATGGGGTGACTTGTGTGGCTCGGACCAGCTTCTGTTACCCAGAATCCTTTGCAAACCTCAAAATTTGGCTAATAAAACACATGTTCCTAACATTTCTGTGGCAGAAAGTTCTGGAATCTGAGAGGAGCCACAAATTTCCTTCCACCCAGCGTTCCCCCACGTCTCCGATAAAAATGATACCTCACTTGTGTGGGTAGGCCTAGCGCCCGCGACAGGAAACGCCCCAAAGCGCAACGTAGACACAGCCAAATTTTTGAAGGAAATCAGAGGTGTTTTTTGCAAAGTGCCTACCTGTAGCATTTGGCCTGTAGCTCAGCCGCCACCTAGGGAAACCTACCAAACCTGTGCATTTCTGAAAACTAGAGACCTGGGGGAATCCAAGATGGGGTGACTTGTGTGGCTCGGACCAGGTTCTGTTACCCAGAATCCTTTGCAAACCTCAAAATGTGGCTAATAAAACACATGTTCCTAACATTTCTGTGGCAGAAAGATCTGGAATCTGAGAGGAGCCACGAATTTCCTTCCACCCAGCGTTCCCCCACGTCTCCCGATAAAAATGATACCTCACTTGTGTGGGTAGGCCTAGTGCCCGCGACAGGAAACGCCCCAAAGCACAACGTGGACACAGCCACATTTTTGAAGGAAAATAGAGGTGTTTTTTGCAAAGTGCCTACCTGTAGCATTTGGCCTGTAGCTCAGCCGCCACCTAGGGAAACCTACCAAACCTGTGCATTTCTGAAAACTAGAGACCTGGGGGAATCCAAGATGGGGTGACTTGTGTGGCTCGGACCAGGTTCTGTTACCCAGAATCCTTTGCAAACCTCAAAATGTGGCTAATAAAACACATGTTCCTAACATTTCTGTGGCAGAAAGATCTGGAATCTGAGAGGAGCCACAAATTTCCTTCCACCCAGCGTTCCCCCACGTTTCCCGATAAAAATGATACCTCACTTGTGTGGGTAGGCCTAGTGCCCGCGACAGGAAACGCCCCAAAGCACAACGTGGACACATCAAAATTTGTGAAGGAAAACAGAGGTGTTTTTTGCAAAGTGCCTACCTGTAGATTTTGGCTTGTAGCTCAGCCGCCACCTAGGGAAACCTACCAAACCTGTGCATTTCTGAAAACTAGAGACCTGGGGGAATCCAAGATGGGGTGACTTGTGTGGCTCGGACCAGGTTCTGTTACCCAGAATCCATTGCAAACCTCAAAATTTGGCTAAAAAAACACATGTTCCTCACATTTCTGTGGCAGAAAGTTCTGGAATCTGAGAGGAGCCACAAATTTCCTTCCACCCAGCGTTCCCCCACGTCTCCGATAAAAATGATACCTCACTTGTGTGGGTAGGCTTAGCGCCCGCGACAGGAAACGCCCCAAAGCGCAACGTAGACACAGCCAAATTTTTGAAGGAAAACAGAGGTGTTTTTTGCAAAGTGCCTACCTGTAGATTTTAGCCTGTAGCTCAGCCGCCACCTAGGGAAACCTACCAAACCTGTGCATTTCTGAAAACTAGAGACCTGGGGGAATCCAAGATGGGGTGACTTGTGTGGCTCGGACCAGGTTCTGTTACCCCGAATCCATTGCAAACCTCAAAATTTGGCTAAAAAAACACATGTTCCTCACATTTCTGTGGCAGAAAGTTCTGGAATCTGAGAGGAGCCACAAATTTCCTTCCACCCAGCGTTCCCCCACGTCTCCCGATAAAAATGATACCTCACTTGTGTGGGTAGGCCTAGCGCCCGTGACAGGAAATGCCCCAAAGCGCAACGTGGACACAGCCAAATTTTTGAAGGAAAACAGAGGTGTTTTTTGCAAAGTGCCTACCTGTAGATTTTGGCCTGTAGCTCAGCCGCCACCTAGGGAAACCTACCAAACCTGTGCATTTCTGAAAACTAGAGACCTGGGGGAATCCAAGATGGGGTGACTTGTGTGGCTCGGACCAGGTTCTGTTACCCAGAATCCATTGCAAACCTCAAAATTTGGCTAAAAAAACACATGTTCCTCACATTTCTGTGGCAGAAAGTTATGGAATCTGAGAGGAGCCACAAATTTCCTTCCACCCAGCGTTCCCCCACGTCTCCCGATAAAAATGATACCTCACTTGTGTGGGTAGGCCTAGCGCCCGTGACAGGAAATGCCCCAAAGCGCAACGTGGACACAGCCAAATTTTTGAAGGAAAACAGAGGTGTTTTTTGCAAAGTGCCTACCTGTAGATTTTGGCCTGTAGCTCAGCCGCCACCTAGGGAAACCTACCAAACCTGTGCATTTCTGAAAACTAGAGACCTGGGGGAATCCAAGATGGGGTGACTTGTGTGGCTCGGACCAGGTTCTGTTACCCAGAATCCATTGCAAACCTCAAAATTTGGCTAAAAAAACACATGTTCCTCACATTTCTGTGGCAGAAAGTTCTGGAATCTGAGAGGAGCCACAAATTTCCTTCCACCCAGCATTCCCCCACGTCTCCGATAAAAATGATACCTCACTTGTGTGGGTAGGCCTAGCGCCCGCGACAGGAAACGCCCCAAAGCGCAACGTAGACACAGCCAAATTTTTGAAGGAAAACAGAGGTGTTTTTTGCAAAGTGCCTACCTGTAGATTTTGGCTTGTAGCTCAGCCGCCACCTAGGGAAACCTACCAAACCTGTGCATTTCTGAAAACTAGAGACCTAGGGGAATCCAAGATGGGGTGACTTGTGTGGCTCGGACCAGGTTCTGTTACCCAGAATCCTTTGCAAACCTCAAAATTTGGCTAAAAAAACACATGTTCCTAACATTTCTGTGGCAGAAAGTTCTGGAATCTGAGAGGAGCCACGAATTTCCTTCCACCCAGCGTTCCCGCACGTCTGCCGATAACAATGATACCTCACTTGTGTGGGTAGGCCTAGCGCCCGCGACAGGAAACGCCCCAAAGCGCAACGTGGACACAGCCAAATTTTTGAAGGAAAACAGAGGTGTTTTTTGCAAAGTGCCTACCTGTAGATTTTGGCCTGTAGCTCAGCCGCCACCTACGGAAACCTACCAAACCTGTGCATTTCTGAAAACTAGAGACCTAGGGGAATCCAAGATGGGGTGACTTGTGTGGCTCGGACCAGCTTCTGTTACCCAGAATCCTTTGCAAACCTCAAAATTTGGCTAATAAAACATATGTTCTTAACATTTCTGTGGCAGAAAGTTCTGGAATCTGAGAGGAGCCACAAATTTCCTCCCACCCAGCGTTCCCCCACGTCTGCCGATAAAAATGATACCTCACTTGTGTGGGTAGGCCTAGCGCCCGTGACAGGAAACGCCCCAAAGCGCAACGTAGACACAGCCAAATTTTTGAAGGAAAACAGAGGTGTTTTTTGCAAAGTGCCTACCTGTAGATTTTGGCCTGTAGCTCAGCCGCCACCTAGGGAAACCTACCAAACCTGTGCATTTCTGAAAACTAGAGACCTGGGGGAATCCAAGATGGGGTGACTTGTGTGGCTCGGACCAGGTTCTGTTACCCCGAATCCATTGCAAACCTCAAAATTTGGCTAACAAAACACATGTTCCTCACATTTCTGTGGCAGAAAGTTCTGGAATCTGAGAGGAGCCACAAATTTCCATCCACCCAGCGTTCCCCCACGTCTCCCGATAAAAATGATACCTCACTTGTGTGGGTAGGCCTAGCGCCCGTGACAGGAAATGCCCCAAAGCGCAACGTGGACACAGCCAAATTTTTGAAGGAAAACAGAGGTGTTTTTTGCAAAGTGCCTACCTGTAGATTTTGGCCTGTAGCTCAGCCGCCACCTAGGGAAACCTACCAAACCTGTGCATTTCTGAAAACTAGAGACCTGGGGGAATCCAAGATGGGGTGACTTGTGTGGCTCGGACCAGGTTCTGTTACCCAGAATCCATTGCAAACCTCAAAATTTGGCTAAAAAAACACATGTTCCTCACATTTCTGTGGCAGAAAGTTCTGGAATCTGAGAGGAGCCACAAATTTCCTTCCACCCAGCGTTCCCCCACGTCTCCGATAAAAATGATATCTCACTTGTGTGGGTAGGCCTAGCGCCAACGACAGGAAACGCCCCAAAGCGCAAGGTAGACACAGCCAAATGTTTGAAGGAAAACAGAGGTGTTTTTTGCAAAGTGCCTACCTGTAGATTTTGGCTTGTAGCTCAGACGCCACCTAGGGAAACCTACCAAACCTGTGCATTTCTGAAAACTAGAGACCTAGGGGAATCCAAGATGGGGTGACTTGTGTGGCTCGGACCAGGTTCTGTTACCCAGAATCCTTAGCAAACCTCAAAATTTGGCTAAAAAAACACATGTTCCTAACATTTCTGTGGCAGAAAGTTCTGGAATCTGAGAGGAGCCACGAATTTCCTTCCACCCAGCGTTCCCCCACGTCTGCCGATAAAAATGATACCTCACTTGTGTGGGTAGGCCTAGATCCCGCGACAGGAAACGCCCCAAAGCGCAACGTGGACACAGCCAAATTTTTGAAGGAAAACAGAGGTGTTTTTTGCAAAGTGCCTACCTGTAGATTTTGGCCTGTAGCTCAGCCGCCACCTACGGAAACCTACCAAACCTGTGCATTTCTGAAAACTAGAGACCTAGGGGAATCCAAGATGGGGTGACTTGTGTGGCTCGGACCAGCTTCTGTTACCCAGAATCCTTTGCAAACCTCAAAATTTGGCTAATAAAACATATGTTCTTAACATTTCTGTGGCAGAAAGTTCTGGAATCTGAGAGGAGCCACAAATTTCCTCCCACCCAGCGTTCCCCCACGTCTGCCGATAAAAATGATACCTCACTTGTGTGGGTAGGCCTAGCGCCCGTGACAGGAAACGCCCCAAAGCGCAACGTAGACACAGCCAAATTTTTGAAGGAAAACAGAGGTGTTTTTTGCAAAGTGCCTACCTGTAGATTTTGGCCTGTAGCTCAGCCGCCACCTAGGGAAACCTACCAAACCTGTGCATTTCTGAAAACTAGAGACCTGGGGGAATCCAAGATGGGGTGACTTGTGTGGCTCGGACCAGGTTCTGTTACCCCGAATCCATTGCAAACCTCAAAATTTGGCTAACAAAACACATGTTCCTCACATTTCTGTGGCAGAAAGTTCTGGAATCTGAGAGGAGCCACAAATTTCCATCCACCCAGCGTTCCCCCACGTCTCCCGATAAAAATGATACCTCACTTGTGTGGGTAGGCCTAGCGCCCGTGACAGGAAATGCCCCAAAGCGCAACGTGGACACAGCCAAATTTTTGAAGGAAAACAGAGGTGTTTTTTGCAAAGTGCCTACCTGTAGATTTTGGCCTGTAGCTCAGCCGCCACCTAGGGAAACCTACCAAACCTGTGCATTTCTGAAAACTAGAGACCTGGGGGAATCCAAGATGGGGTGACTTGTGTGGCTCGGACCAGGTTCTGTTACCCAGAATCCATTGCAAACCTCAAAATTTGGCTAAAAAAACACATGTTCCTCACATTTCTGTGGCAGAAAGTTCTGGAATCTGAGAGGAGCCACAAATTTCCTTCCACCCAGCGTTCCCCCACGTCTCCGATAAAAATGATATCTCACTTGTGTGGGTAGGCCTAGCGCCAACGACAGGAAACGCCCCAAAGCGCAAGGTAGACACAGCCAAATGTTTGAAGGAAAACAGAGGTGTTTTTTGCAAAGTGCCTACCTGTAGATTTTGGCTTGTAGCTCAGACGCCACCTAGGGAAACCTACCAAACCTGTGCATTTCTGAAAACTAGAGACCTAGGGGAATCCAAGATGGGGTGACTTGTGTGGCTCGGACCAGGTTCTGTTACCCAGAATCCTTAGCAAACCTCAAAATTTGGCTAAAAAAACACATGTTCCTAACATTTCTGTGGCAGAAAGTTCTGGAATCTGAGAGGAGCCACGAATTTCCTTCCACCCAGCGTTCCCCCACGTCTGCCGATAAAAATGATACCTCACTTGTGTGGGTAGGCCTAGATCCCGCGACAGGAAACGCCCCAAAGCGCAACGTGGACACAGCCAAATTTTTGAAGGAAAACAGAGGTGTTTTTTGCAAAGTGCCTACCTGTAGATTTTGGCCTGTAGCTCAGCCGCCACCTACGGAAACCTACCAAACCTGTGCATTTCTGAAAACTAGAGACCTAGGGGAATCCAAGATGGGGTGACTTGTGTGGCTCGGACCAGCTTCTGTTACCTAGAATCCTTTGCAAACCTCAAAATTTGGCTAATAAAACACATGTTCCTAACATTTCTGTGGCAGAAAGTTCTGGAATCTGAGAGGAGCCACAAATTTCCTTCCACCCAGCGTTCCCCCACGTCTCCGATAAAAATGATACCTCACTTGTGTGGGTAGGCCTAGCGCCCGCGACAGGAAACGCCCCAAAGCGCAACGTAGACACAGCCAAATTTTTGAAGGAAAACAGAGGTGTTTTTTGCAAAGTGCCTACCTGTAGATGTTGGCTTGTAGCTCAGCCGCCACCTAGGGAAACCTACCAAACCTGTGCATTTCTGAAAACTAGAGACCTAGGGGAATCCAAGATGGGGTGACTTGTGTGGCTCGGACCAGGTTCTGTTACCCAGAATCCTTTGCAAACCTCAAAATTTGGCTAAAAAAACACATGTTCCTAACATTTCTGTGGCAGAAAGTTCTGGAATCTGAGAGGAGCCACGAATTTCCTTCCACCCAGCGTTCCCCCACGTCTGCCGATAAAAATGATACCTCACTTGTGTGGGTAGGCCTAGCGCCCGCGACAGGAAACGCCCCAAAGCGCAACGTGGACACAGCCAAATTTTTGAAGGAAAACAGAGGTGTTTTTTGCAAAGTGCCTACCTGTAGATTTTGGCCTGTAGCTCAGCCGCCACCTAGGGAAACCTACCAAACCTGTGCATTTCTGAAAACTAGAGACCTGGGGGAATCCAAGATGGGGTGACTTGTGTGGCTCGGACCAGGTTCTGTTACCCAGAATCCATTGCAAACCTCAAAATTTGGCTAAAAAAACACATGTTCCTCACATTTCTGTGGCAGAAAGTTCTGGAATCTGAGAGGAGCCACAAATTTCCTTCCACCCAGCATTCCCCCACGTCTCCGATAAAAATGATACCTCACTTGTGTGGGTAGGCCTAGCGCCCGCGACAGGAAACGCCCCAAAGCGCAACGTAGACACAGCCAAATTTTTGAAGAAAAACAGAGGTGTTTTTTGCAAAGTGCCTACCTGTAGATTTTGGCTTGTAGCTCAGCCGCCACCTAGGGAAACCTACCAAACCTGTGCATTTCTGAAAACTAGAGACCTAGGGGAATCCAAGATGGGGTGACTTGTGTGGCTCGGACCAGGTTCTGTTACCCAGAATCCTTTGCAAACCTCAAAATTTGGCTAAAAAAACACATGTTCCTAACATTTCTGTGGCAGAAAGTTCTGGAATCTGAGAGGAGCCACGAATTTCCTTCCACCCAACGTTCCCCCACGTCTGCCGATAAAAATGATACCTCACTTGTGTGGGTAGGCCTAGAGCCCGCGACAGGAAACGCCCCAAAGCGCAACGTGGACACAGCCAAATTTTTGAAGGAAAACAGAGGTGTTTTTTGCAAAGTGCCTACCTGTAGATTTTGGCCTGTAGCTCAGCCGCCACCTACGGAAACCTACCAAACCTGTGCATTTCTGAAAACTAGAGACCTAGGGGAATCCAAGATGGGGTGACTTGTGTGGCTCGGACCAGCTTCTGTTACCCAGAATCCTTTGCAAACCTCAAAATTTGGCTAATAAAACACATGTTCCTAACATTTCTGTGGCAGAAAGTTCTGGAATCTGAGAGGAGCCACAAATTTCCTTCCACCCAGCGTTCCCCCACGTCTCCGATAAAAATGATACCTCACTTGTGTGGGTAGGCCTAGCGCCCGCGACAGGAAACGCCCCAAAGCGCAACGTAGACACAGCCAAATTTTTGAAGGAAAACAGAGGTGTTTTTTGCAAAGTGCCTACCTGTAGATTTTGGCTTGTAGCTCAGCCGCCACCTAGGGAAACCTACCAAACCTGTGCATTTCTGAAAACTAGAGACCTAGGGGAATCCAAGATGGGGTGACTTGTGTGGCTCGGACCAGGTTCTGTTACCCAGAATCCTTTGCAAACCTCAAAATTTGGCTAAAAAAACACATGTTCCTAACATTTCTGTGGCAGAAAGTTCTGGAATCTGAGAGGAGCCACGAATTTCCTTCCACCCAGCGTTCCCCCACGTCTGCCGATAAAAATGATACCTCACTTGTGTGGGTAGGCATAGCGCCCGCGACAGGAAACGCCCCAAAGCGCAACGTGGACACAGCCAAATTTTTGAAGGAAAACAGAGGTGTTTTTTGCAAACTGCCTACCTGTAGATTTTGGCCTGTAGCTCAGCCGCCACCTACGGAAACCTACCAAACCTGTGCATTTCTGAAAACTAGAGACCTAGGGGAATCCAAGATGGGGTGACTTGTGTGGCTCGGACCAGCTTCTGTTACCCAGAATCCTTTGCAAACCTCAAAATTTGGCTAATAAAACATATGTTCTTAACCTTTCTGTGGCAGAAAGTTCTGGAATCTGAGAGGAGCCACAAATTTCCTTCCACCCAGCGTTCCCCCACGTCTCCGATAAAAATTATACCTCACTTGTGTGGGTAGGCCTAGCGCCCGCGACAGGAAACGCCCCAAAGCGCAACGTAGACACAGCCAAATTTTTTAAGGAAAACAGAGGTGTTTTTTGCAAAGTGCCTACCTGTAGGTTTTGGCCTGTAGCTCAGCCGCCACCTAGGGAAACCTACCAAACCTGTGCATTTCTGAAAACTAGAGGCCTGGGGGAATCCAAGATGGGGTGACTTGTGTGGCTCGGACCAGGTTCTGTTACCCCGAATCCATTGCAAACCTCAAAATTTGGCTAAAAAAACACATGTTCCTCACATTTCTGTGGCAGAAAGTTCTGGAATCTGAGAGGAGCCACAAATTTCCTTCCACCCAGCGTTCCCCCACGTCTCCCGATAAAAATGATACCTCACTTGTGTGGGTAGGCCTGGCGCCCGTGACAGGAAATGCCCCAAAGCGCAACGTGGACACAGACAAATTTTTGAAGGAAAACAGAGGTGTTTTTTGCAAAGTGCCTACCTGTAGATTTTGGCCTGTAGCTCAGCTGCCACCTAGGGAAACCTACCAAACCTGTGCATTTCTGAAAACTAGAGACCTGGGGGAATCCAAGATGGGGTGACTTGTGTGGCTCGGACCAGGTTCTGTTACCCAGAATCCATTGCAAACCTCAAAATTTGGCTAAAAAAACACATGTTCCTCACATTTCTGTGGCAGAAAGTTCTGGAATCTGAGAGGAGCCACAAATTTCCTTCCACCCAGCGTTCCCCCACGTCTCCGATAAAAATGATACCTCACTTGTGTGGGTAGGCCTAGCGCCCGCGACAGGAAACGCCCCAAAGCGCAACATAGACACAGCCAAATTTTTGAAGAAAAACAGAGGTGTTTTTTGCAAAGTGCCTACCTGTAGATTTTGGCTTGTAGCTCAGCCGCCACCTAGGGAAACCTACCAAACCTGTGCATTTCTGAAAACTAGAGACCTAGGGGAATCCAAGATGGGGTGACTTGTGTGGCTCGGACCAGGTTCTGTTACCCAGAATCCTTTGCAAACCTCAAAATTTGGCTAAAAAAACACATGTTCCTAACATTTCTGTGGCAGAAAGTTCTGGAATCTGAGAGGAGCCACGAATTTCCTTCCACCCAACGTTCCCCCACGTCTGCCGATAAAAATGATACCTCACTTGTGTGGGTAGGCCTAGAGCCCGCGACAGGAAACGCCCCAAAGCGCAACGTGGACACAGCCAAATTTTTGAAGGAAAACAGAGGTGTTTTTTGCAAAGTGCCTACCTGTAGATTTTGGCCTGTAGCTCAGCCGCCACCTAGGGAAACCTACCAAACCTGTGCATTTCTGAAAACTAGAGACCTAGGGGAATCCCAGATGGGGTGACTTGTGTGGCTCGGACCAGCTTCTGTTACCCAGAATCCTTTGCAAACCTCAAAATTTGGCTAAAAAAACACATGTTCCTAACATTTCTGTGGCAGAAAGTTCTGGAATCTGAGAGGAGCCACAAATTTCCTTCCACCCAGCGTTCCCCCAAGTCTCCGATAAAAATGATACCTCACTTGTGTGGGTAGGCCTAGCGCCCGCGACAGGAAACGCCCCAAAGCGCAACGTAGACACAGCCAAATTTTTGAAGGAAAACAGAGGTGTTTTTTGCAAAGTGCCTACCTGTAGATTTTGGCTTGTAGCTCAGCCGCCACCTAGGGAAACCTACCAAACCTGTGCATTTCTGAAAATAAGAG
This sequence comes from Pleurodeles waltl, assembly GCF_031143425.1. Lineage (NCBI taxonomy): Eukaryota > Metazoa > Chordata > Amphibia > Caudata > Salamandridae > Pleurodeles > Pleurodeles waltl. The sequence goes on from NC_090442.1 coordinate 685,324,044, forward strand.
ACCTAGGGGAATCCAAGATGGGGTGACTTGTGTGGCTCGGACCAGGTTCTGTTACCCAGAATCCTTTGCAAACCTCAAAATTTGGCTAAAAAAACACATGTTCCTAACATTTCTGTGGCAGAAAGTTCTGGAATCTGAGAGGAGCCACAAATTTCCTCCCACCCAGCGTTCCCCCACGTCTGCCGATAAAAATGATACCTCACTTGTGTGGGTAGGCCTAGCGCCCGTGACAGGAAACGCCCCAAAGCGCAACGTAGACACAGCCAAATTTTTGAAGGAAAACAGAGGTGTTTTTTGCAAAGTGCCTACCTGTAGATTTTGGCCTGTAGCTCAGCCGCCACCTAGGGAAACCTACCAAACCTGTGCATTTCTGAAAACTAGAGACCTGGGGGAATCCAAGATGGGGTGACTTGTGTGGCTCGAACCAGGTTCTGTTACCCCGAATCCATTGCAAACCTCAAAATTTGGCTAACAAAACACATGTTCCTCACATTTCTGTGGCAGAAAGTTCTGGAATCTGAGAGGAGCCACAAATTTCCATCCACCCAGCGTTCCCCCACGTCTCCCGATAAAAATGATACCTCACTTGTGTGGGTAGGCCTAGCGCCCGTGACAGGAAATGCCCCAAAGCGCAACGTGGACACAGCCAAATTTTTGAAGGAAAACAGAGGTGTTTTTTGCAAAGTGCCTACCTGTAGATTTTGGCCTGTAGCTCAGCCGCCACCTAGGGAAACCTACCAAACCTGTGCATTTCTGAAAACTAGAGACCTGGGGGAATCCAAGATGGGGTGACTTGTGTGGCTCGGACCAGGTTCTGTTACCCAGAATCCATTGCAAACCTCAAAATTTGGCTAAAAAAACACATGTTCCTCACATTTCTGTGGCAGAAAGTTCTGGAATCTGAGAGGTGCCACAAATTTCCTTCCACCCAGCGTTCCCCCACGTCTCCGATAAAAATGATATCTCACTTGTGTGGGTAGGCCTAGCGCCAACGACAGGAAACGCCCCAAAGCGCAAGGTAGACACAGCCAAATGTTTGAAGGAAAACAGAGGTGTTTTTTGCAAAGTGCCTACCTGTAGATTTTGGCTTGTAGCTCAGACGCCACCTAGGGAAACCTACCAAACCTGTGCATTTCTGAAAACTAGAGACCTAGGGGAATCCAAGATGGGGTGACTTGTGTGGCTCGGACCAGGTTCTGTTACCCAGAATCCTTAGCAAACCTCAAAATTTGGCTAAAAAAACACATGTTCCTAACATTTCTGTGGCAGAAAGTTCTGGAATCTGAGAGGAGCCACGAATTTCCTTCCACCCAGCGTTCCCCCACGTCTGCCGATAAAAATGATACCTCACTTGTGTGGGTAGGCCTAGATCCCGCGACAGGAAACGCCCCAAAGCGCAACGTGGACACAGCCAAATTTTTGAAGGAAAACAGAGGTGTTTTTTGCAAAGTGCCTACCTGTAGATTTTGGCCTGTAGCTCAGCCGCCACCTACGGAAACCTACCAAACCTGTGCATTTCTGAAAACTAGAGACCTAGGGGAATCCAAGATGGGGTGACTTGTGTGGCTCGGACCAGCTTCTGTTACCTAGAATCCTTTGCAAACCTCAAAATTTGGCTAATAAAACACATGTTCCTAACATTTCTGTGGCAGAAAGTTCTGGAATCTGAGAGGAGCCACAAATTTCCTTCCACCCAGCGTTCCCCCACGTCTCCGATAAAAATGATACCTCACTTGTGTGGGTAGGCCTAGCGCCCGCGACAGGAAACGCCCCAAAGCGCAACGTAGACACAGCCAAATTTTTGAAGGAAAACAGAGGTGTTTTTTGCAAAGTGCCTACCTGTAGATGTTGGCTTGTAGCTCAGCCGCCACCTAGGGAAACCTACCAAACCTGTGCATTTCTGAAAACTAGAGACCTAGGGGAATCCAAGATGGGGTGACTTGTGTGGCTCGGACCAGGTTCTGTTACCCAGAATCCTTTGCAAACCTCAAAATTTGGCTAAAAAAACACATGTTCCTAACATTTCTGTGGCAGAAAGTTCTGGAATCTGAGAGGAGCCACGAATTTCCTTCCACCCAGCGTTCCCCCACGTCTGCCGATAAAAATGATACCTCACTTGTGTGGGTAGGCCTAGCGCCCGCGACAGGAAACGCCCCAAAGCGCAACGTGGACACAGCCAAATTTTTGAAGGAAAACAGAGGTGTTTTTTGCAAAGTGCCTACCTGTAGATTTTGGCCTGTAGCTCAGCCGCCACCTACGGAAACCCACCAAACCTGTGCATTTCTGAAAACTAGAGACCTAGGGGAATCCAAGATGGGGTGACTTGTGTGGCTCGGACCAGGTTCTGTTACCCACAATCCTTTGCAAACCTCAAAATTTGGCTAATAAAACACATGTTCTTAACATTTCTGTGGCAGAAAGTTCTGGAATCTGAGAGGAGCCACAAATTTCCTTCCACCCAGCGTTCCCCCACGTCTGCCGATAAAAATGATACCTCACTTGTGTGGGTAGGCCTAGCGCCTGTGACAGGAAATGCCCCAAAGCGCAACGTGGACACAGCCAAATTTTTGAAGGAAAACAGAGGTGTTTTTTGCAAAGTGCCTACTTGTAGATTTTGGCCTGTAGCTCAGCCCCCACCTAGGGAAACCTACCAAACCTGTGCATTTCTGAAAACTAGAGACCTAGGGGAATCCAAGATGGGATGACTTGCGTGGCTCGGACCAGGTTCTGTTACCCAGAATCCATTGCAAACCTCAAAATTTGGCTAAAAAAACACATGTTCCTCACATTTCTGTGGCAGAAAGTTCTGGAATCTGAGAGGAGCCACAAATTTCCTTCCACCCAGCGTTCCCCCACGTCTCCCGATAAAAATGATACCTCTCTTGTGTGGGTAGGCCTAGCGCCTGTGACAGGAAATGCCCCAAAGCGCAACGTGGACACAGCCAAATTTTTGAAGGAAAACAGAGGTGTTTTTTGCAAAGTGCCTACCTGTAGATGTTGGCTTTTAGCACAGCCGCCACCTAGGGAAACCTACCAAACCTGTGCATTTCTGAAAACTAGAGACCTAGGGGAATCCAAGATGGGGTGACTTGTGTGGCTCGGACCAGGTTCTGTTACCCAGAATCCTTTGCAAACCTCAAAATTTGGCTAAAAAAACACATGTTCCTAACATTTCTGTGGCAGAAAGTTCTGGAATCTGAGAGGAGCCACGAATTTCCTTCCACCCAGCGTTCCCCCACGTCTGCCGATAAAAATGATACCTCACTTGTGTGGGTAGGCCTAGCGCCCGCGACAGGAAACGCCCCAAAGCGCAACGTGGACACAGCCAAATTTTTGAAGGAAAACAGAGGTGTTTTTTGCAAAGTGCCTACCTGTAGATTTTGGCCTGTAGCTCAGCCGCCACCTACAAAAACCCACCAAACCTGTGCATTTCTGAAAACTAGAGACCTAGGGGAATCCAAGATGGGGTGACTTGTGTGGCTCGGACCAGCTTCTGTTACCCAGAATCCTTTGCAAACCTCAAAATTTGGCTAATAAAACACATGTTCTTAACATTTCTGTGGCAGAAAGTTCTGGAATCTGAGAGGAGCCACAAATGTCCTTCCACCCAGCGTTCCCCCACGTCTGCCGATAAAAATGATACCTCACTTGTGTGGGTAGGCCTAGCGCCTCTGACAGGAAATGCCCCAAAGCGCAACGTGGACACAGCCAAATTTTTGAAGGAAAACAGAGGTGTTTTTTGCAAAGTGCCTACTTGTAGATTTTGGCCTGTAGCTCAGCCCCCACCTAGGGAAACCTACCAAACCTGTGCATTTCTGAAAACTAGAGACCTAGGGGAATCCAAGATGGGATGACTTGCGTGGCTCGGACCAGGTTCTGTTACCCAGAATCCATTGCAAACCTCAAAATTTGGCTAAAAAAACACATGTTCCTCACATTTCTGTGGCAGAAAGTTCTGGAATCTGAGAGGAGCCACGAATTTCCTTCCACCCAGCGTTCCCCCACGTCTCCCGATAAAAATGATACCTCTCTTGTGTGGGTAGGCCTAGCGCCTGTGACAGGAAATGCCCCAAAGCGCAACGTGGACACAGCCAAATTTTTGAAGGAAAACAGAGGTGTTTTTTGCAAAGTGCCTACCTGTAGATTTTGGCCTGTAGCTCAGCCGCCACCTAGGGAAACCTACCAAACCTGTGCATTTCTGAAAACTAGAGACCTGGGGGAATCCAAGATGGGTTGACTTGTGTGGCTCGGACCAGGTTCTGTTACCCAGAATCCATTGCAAACCTCAAAATTTGACTAAAAAAACACATGTTCCTCACATTTCTGTGGCAGAAAGTTCTGGAATCTGAGAGGAGCCACAAATTTCCTTCCACCCAGCGTTCCCCCACGTCTCCGATAAAAATGATACCTCACTTCTGTGGGTAGGCCTAGTGCCCGCGACAGAAAACGCCCCAAAGCGCAACGTGGACACATCCAAATTTGTGAAGGAAAACAGAGGTGTTTTTTGCAAAGTGCCTACCTGTAGATTTTGTCTTGTAGCTCAGCCGCCTCCTAGGGAAACCTACCAAACCTGTGCATTTCTCAAAACTAGAGACCTAGGGGAATCCAAGATGGGGTGACTTGTGTGGCTCGGACCAGGTTCTGTTACCCAGAATCCTTTGCAAATCTCAAAATTTGGCTAAAAAAACACATGTTCCTCACATGTTGTGGCAGAAAGTTCTGGAATCTGAGAGGAGCCACTAATTTCCTTCCACCCAGCGTTCCCCCAAGTCTCCCGATAAAAATGATACCTCACTTGTGTGGGTAGGCTTAGCGCCCGTGACAGGAAATGCTCCAAAGCGCAACGTGGACACAGCCAAATTTTTGAAGGAAAACAGAGGTGTTTTTTGCAAAGTGCCTACCTGTAGCATTTGGCCTGCAGCTCAGCCGCCACCTAGGGAAACCTACCAAACCTGTGCATTTCTGAAAACTAGAGACCTGGGGGAATCCAAGATGGGGTGACTTGTGTAGCTCGGACCAGGTTCTGTTACCCAGAATCCATTGCAAACCTCAAAATTTGGCTAAAAAAACACATGTTCCTCACATTTCTGTGGCAGAAAGTTCTGGAATCTGAGAGGAGCCACAAATTTCCTTCCACCCAGCGTTCCCCCACGTCTCCGATAAAAATGATACCTCACTTGTGTGGGTAGGCCTAGCGCCCGCAACAGGAAACGCCCCAAAGCGCAACGTAGACACAGCCAAATTTTTGAAGGAAAACAGAGGTGTTTTTTGCAAAGTGCCTACCTGTAGATTTTGGCCTGTAGCTCAGCCGCCACCTAGGGAAACCTACCAAACCTGTGCATTTCTGAAAACTAAAGACCTGGGGGAATCCAAGATGGGGTTACTTGTGTGGCTCGGACCAGGTTCTGTTACCCAGAATCCATTGCAAACCTCAAAATTTGGCTAAAAAAACACATGTTCCTCACATTTCTGTGGCAGAAAGTTCTGGAATCTGAGAGGAGCCACAAATTTCCTTCCACTCAGCGTTCCCCCACGTCTCCCGATAAAAATGATACCTCACTTGTGTGGGTAGGCCTAGCGCCCGTGACAGGAAATGCCCCAAAGCGCAACGTGGACACAGCCAAATTTTTGAAGGAAAACAGAGGTGTTTTTTGCAAAGTGCCTACCTGTAGATTTTGGCTTGTAGCTCAGCCGCCACCTAGGGAAACCTACCAAACCTGTGCATTTCTGAAAACTAGAGACCTAGGGGAATCCAAGATGGGGTGACTTGTGTGGCTCGGACCAGGTTCTGTTACCCAGAATCCTTTGCAAACCTCAAAATTTGGCTAAAAAAACACATGTTCCTAACATTTCTGTGGCAGAAAGTTCTGGAATCTGAGAGGAGCCACGAATTTCCTTCCACCCAGAGTTCCCCCACGTCTGCCAATAAAAATGATACCTCACTTGTGTGGGTAGGCCTAGCGCCCGCGACAGGAAACACCCCAAAGCGCAACGTGGACACAGCCCAATTTTTGAAGGAAAACAGAGGTGTTTTTTGCAAAGTGCCTACCTGTAGATTTTGGCCTGTAGCTCAGCCGCCACCTACGGAAACCTACCAAACCTGTGCATTCCTGAAAACTAGAGACAAAGGGGAATCCAAGATGGGGTGACTTGTGTGGCTCGGACCAGGTTCTGTTACCCAGAATCCTTTGCAAACCTCAAAATGTGGCTAATAAAACACATGTTCCTAACATTTCTGTGGCAGAAAGTTCTGGAATCTGAGAGGAGCCACAAATTTCCTTGCACCCAGCGTTCCCCCACGTCTCCGATAAAAATGATACCTCACTTGTGTGGGTAGGCCTAGCGACCGCAACAGGAAACGCCCCAAAGCGCAACGTGGACACAGGCAAATTTTTGAAGGAAAACAGAGGTGTTTTTTGCAAAGTGCCTACCTGTAGATTTTGGCCTGTAGCTCAGCCGCCACCTACGGAAACCTACCAAACCTGTGCATTTCTGAAAACTAGAGACGAAGGGGAATCCAAGATGGGGTGACTTGTGTGGCTCGGACCAGCTTCTGTTACCCAGAATCCTTTGCAAACCTCAAAATGTGGCTAATAAAACACATGTTCCTAACATTTCTGTGGCAGAAAGTTCTGGAATCTGAGAGGAGCCACAAATTTCCTTGCACCCAGCGTTCCCCCACGTCTCCGATAAAAATGATACCTCACTTGTGTGGGTAGGCCTACCGCCCGCGACAGGAAACGCCCCAAAGCGCAACGTAGACACAGCCAAATTTTTGAAGGAAAACAGAGGTGTTTTTTGCAAAGTGCCTACCTGTAGATTTTGGCTTGTAGCTCAGCCGCCACCTAGGGAAACCTACCAAACCTGTGCATTTCTGAAAACTAGAGACCTAGGGGAATCGAAGATGGGGTGACTTGTGTGGCTCGGACCAGGTTCTGTTACCCAGAATCCTTTGCAAACCTCAAAATTTGGCTAAAAAATCACATGTTCCTAACATTTCTGTGGCAGAAAGTTCTGGAATCTGAGAGCAGCCACAAATTTCCTTCCTCCCAGCGTTCCCCCACGTCTCCCGATAAAAATGTTACCTCACTTGTGTGGGTAGGCCTAGTGCCCGCGACAGAAAACGCCCCAAAGCGCAACGTGGACACATCCAAATTTGTGAAGGAAAACAGAGGTGTTTTTTGCAAAGTGCCTACCTGTAGATTTTGTCTTGTAGCTCAGCCGCCACCTAGGGAAACCTACCAAACCTGTGCATTTCTGAAAACTAGAGACCTAGGGGAATAAAAGATGGGGTGACTTGTGTGGCTCGGATCAGGTTCTGTTACCCAGAATCCTTTGCAAACCTCAAAATTTGGCTAAAAAAACACATGTTCCTCACATTTCTGTGGCAGAAAGTTCTGGAATCTGAGAGGAGCCACGAATTTCCTTCCACCCAGCGTTTCCCCACGTCACCCGATAAAAATGATATCTCACTTGTGTGGGTAGGCCTAGCGCCCGTGACAGGAAATGCCCCAAAGCGCAACGTGGACACAGCCAAATTTTTGAAGGAAAACAGAGGTGTTTTTTGCAAAGTGCCTACCTGTAGCATTTGGCCTGTAGCTCAGCCGCCACCTAGGGAAACCTACCAAACCTTTGCATTTCTGAAAACTAGAGACCTGGGGGAATCCAAGATGGGGTGACTTGTGTGGCTCGGACCAGGTTCTGTTACCCAGAATCCATTGCAAACCTCAAAATTTGGCTAAAAAAACAAATGTTCCTCACATTTCTGTGGCAGAAAGTTCTGGAATCTGAGAGGAGCCACAAATTTCCTTGCACCCAGCGTTCCCCCACGTCTCCGATAAAAATGATACCTCACTTGTGTGGGTAGGCCTAGCGACCGCAACAGGAAACGCCCCAAAGCGCAACGTGGACACAGGCAAATTTTTGAAGGAAAACAGAGGTGTTTTTTGCAAAGTGCCTACCTGTAGCATTTGGCCTGTAGCTCAGCCGCCACCTACAGAAACCTACCAAACCTGTGCATTTCTGAAAACTAGAGACGAAGGGGAATCCAAGATGGGGTGACTTGTGTGGCTCGGACCAGGTTCTGTTACCCAGAATCCTTTGCAAACCTCAAAATTTGGCTAAAAAAACACATGTTCCTCACATTTCTGTGGCAGAAAGTTCTGGAATCTGAGAGGAGCCACGAATTTCCTTCCACCCAGCGTTCCCCCACGTCTCCCGATAAAAATGATACCTCACTTGTGTGGGTAGGCCTAGCGCCCGTGACAGGAATAGCCCCAAAGCGCAACGTGGACACAGCCAAATTTTTGAAGGAAAACAGAGGTGTTTTTTGCAAAGTGCCTACCTGTAGCATTTGGCCTGTAGCTCAGCCGCCACCTAGGGAAACCTACCAAACCTGTGCATTTCTGAAAACTAGAGACCTGGGGGAATCCAAGATGGGGTGACTTGTGTGGCTCGGACCAGGTTCTGTTACCCAGAATCCATTGCAAACCTCAAAATTTGGCTAAAAAAACACATGTTCCTCACATTTCTGTGGCAGAAAGTTCTGGAATCTGAGAGGAGCCACAAATTTCCTTCCACCCAGCGTTCCCCCACGTCTCCGATAAAAATGATACCTCACTTGTGTGGGTAGGCCTAGCGCCCGCAACAGGAAGCGCCCCAAAGCGCAACGTAGACACAGCCAAATTTTTGAAGGAAAACAGAGGTGTTTTTTGCAAAGTGCCTACCTGTAGATTTTGGTCTCTAGCTCAGCCGCCACCTAGGGAAACCTACCAAACCTGTGCATTTCTGAAAACTAGAGACCTGGGGGAATCCAAGATGGGGTGACTTGTTTGGCTCGGACCAGGTTCTGTTACCCAGAATCCATTGCAAACCTCAAAATTTGGCTAAAAAAACACATGTTCCTCACATTTCTGTGGCAGAAAGTTCTGGAATCTGAGAGGAGCCACGAATTTCCTTCCACCCAGCGTTCCCCCACGTCTCCCGATAAAAATGATACCTCTCTTGTGTGGGTAGGCCTAGCGCCTGTGACAGGAAATGCCCCAAAGCGCAACGTGGACACAGCCAAATTTTTGAAGGAAAACAGAGGTGTTTTTTGCAAAGTGCCTACCTGTAGATTTTGGCCTGTAGCTCAGCCGCCACCTAGGGAAACCTACCAAACCTGTGCATTTCTGAAAACTAGAGACCTGGGGGAATCCAAGATGGGTTGACTTGTGTGGCTCGGACCAGGTTCTGTTACCCAGAATCCATTGCAAACCTCAAAATTTGGCTAAAAAAACACATGTTCCTCACATTTCTGTGGCAGAAAGTTCTGGAATCTGAGAGGAGCCACAAATTTCCTTCCACCCAGCGTTCCCCCACGTCTCCGATAAAAATGATACCTCACTTCTGTGGGTAGGCCTAGTGCCCGCGACAGAAAACGCCCCAAAGCGCAACGTGGACACATCCAAATTTGTGAAGGAAAACAGAGGTGTTTTTTGCAAAGTGCCTACCTGTAGATTTTGTCTTGTAGCTCAGCCGCCACCTAGGGAAACCTACCAAACCTGTACATTTCTCAAAACTAGAGACCTAGGGGAATCCAAGATGGGGTGACTTGTGTGGCTCGGACCAGGTTCTGTTACCCAGAATCCTTTGCAAATCTCAAAATTTGGCTACAAAAACACATGTTCCTCACATGTCTGTGGCAGAAAGTTCTGGAATCTGAGAGGAGCCACTAATTTCCTTCCACCCAGCGTTCCCCCAAGTCTCCCGATAAAAATGATACCTCACTTGTGTGGGTAGGCTTAGCGCCCGTGACAGGAAATGCTCCAAAGCGCAACGTGGACACAGCCAAATTTTTGAAGGAAAACAGAGGTGTTTTTTGCAAAGTGCCTACCTGTAGCATTTGGCCTGTAGCTCAGCCGCCACCTAGGGAAACCTACCAAACCTGTGCATTTCTGAAAACTAGAGACCAGGGGGAATCCAAGATGGGGTGACTTGTGTGGCTCGGACCAGGTTCTGTTACCCAGAATCCATTGCAAACCTCAAAATTTGGCTAAAAAAACACATGTTCCTCACATTTCTGTGGCAGAAAGTTCTGGAATCTGAGAGGAGCCACAAATTTCCTTCCACCCAGCGTTCCCCCACGTCTCCGATAAAAATGATACCTCACTTGTGTGGGTAGGCCTAGCGCCCGCAACAGGAAACGCCCCAAAGCGCAACGTAGACACAGCCAAATTTTTGAAGGAAAACAGAGGTGTTTTTTGCAAAGTGCCTACCTGTAGATTTTGGCCTGTAGCTCAGCCGCCACCTAGGGAAACCTACCAAACCTGTGCATTTCTGAAAACTAAAGACCTGGGGGAATCCAAGATGGGGTGACTTGTGTGGCTCGGACCAGGTTCTGTTACCCAGAATCCATTGCAAACCTCAAAATTTGGCTAAAAAAACACATGTTCCTCACATTTCTGTGGCAGAAAGTTCTGGAATCTGAGAGGAGCCACAAATTTCCTTCCACCCAGCATTCCCCCACGTCTCCGATAAAAATGATACCTCACTTGTGTGGGTAGGCCTAGCGCCCGCGACAGGAAACGCCCCAAAGCGCAACGTAGACACAGCCAAATTTTTGAAGAAAAACAGAGGTGTTTTTTGCAAAGTGCCTACCTGTAGATTTTGTCTTGTAGCTCAGCCGCCACCTAGGGAAACCTACCAAACCTGTGCATTTCTGAAAACTAGAGACCTAGGGGAATCCAAGATGGGGTGACTTGTGTGGCTCGGACCAGGTTCTGTTACCCAGAATCCTTTGCAAACCTCAAAATTTGGCTAAAAAAACACATGTTCCTAACATTTCTGTGGCAGAAAGTTCTGGAATCTGAGAGGAGCCACGAATTTCCTTCCACCCAGAGTTCCCCCACGTCTGCCAATAAAAATGATACCTCACTTGTGTGGGTAGGCCTAGCGCCCGCGACAGGAAACACCCCAAAGCGCAACGTGGACACAGCCAAATTTTTGAAGGAAAACAGAGGTGTTTTTTGCAAAGTGCTTACCTGTAGATTTTGGCCTGTAGCTCAGCCACCACCTAAGGAAACCTACCAAACCTGTGCATTCCTGAAAACTAGAGACGAAGGGGAATCCAAGATGGGGTGACTTGTGTGGCTCGGACCAGGTTCTGTTACCCAGAATCCTTTGCAAACCTCAAAATGTGGCTAATAAAACACATGTTCCTAACATTTCTGTGGCAGAAAGTTCTGGAATCTGAGAGGAGCCACAAATTTCCTTCCACCCAGCGTTCCCCCATGTCTCCCGATAAAAATGATACCTCACTATTGTGGGTAGGCCTACCGCCCGCGACAGGAAAAGCCCCAAAGCGCAACGTAGACACAGCCAAATTTTTGAAGGAAAACAGAGGTGTTTTTTGCAAAGTGCCTACCTGTAGATTTTGGCTTGTAGCTCAGCCGCCACCTAGGGAAACCTACCAAACCTGTGCATTTCTGAAAACTAGAGACCTAGGGGAATCGAAGATGGGGTGACTTGTGTGGCTCGGACCAGGTTCTGTTACCCAGAATCCTTTGCAAACCTCAAAATTTGGCGAAAAAAACACATGTTCCTAACATTTCTGTGGCAGAAAGTTCTGGAATCTGAGAGCAGCCACAAATTTCCTTCCTCCCAGCGTTCCCCCACGTCTCCCGATAAAAATGTTACCTCACTTGTGTGGGTAGGCCTAGTGCCCGCGACAGAAAACGCCCCAAAGCGCAACGTGGACACATCCAAATTTGTGAAGGAAAACAGAGGTGTTTTTTGCAAAGTGCCTACCTGTAGATTTTGTCTTGTAGCTCAGCCGCCACCTAGGGAAACCTACCAAACCTGTGCATTTCTGAAAACTAGAGACCTAGGGGAATAAAAGATGGGGTGACTTGTGTGGCTCGGACCAGGTTCTGTTACCCAGAATCCTTTGCAAACCTCAAAATTTGGCTAAAAAAACACATGTTCCTCACATTTCTGTGGCAGAAAGTTCTGGAATCTGAGAGGAGCCACGAATTTCCTTCCACCCAGCGTTTCCCCACGTCACCTGATAAAAATGATATCTCACTTGTGTGGGTAGGCCTAGCGCCCGTGACAGGAAATGCCCCAAAGCGCAACGTGGACACAGCCAAATTTTTGAAGGAAAACAGAGGTGTTTTTTGCAAAGTGCCTACCTGTAGCATTTGGCCTGTAGCTCAGCCGCCACCTAGGGAAACCTACCAAACCTTTGCATTTCTGAAAACTAGAGACCTGGGGGAATCCAAGATGGGGTGACTTGTGTGGCTCGGACCAGGTTCTGTTACCCAGAATCCATTGCAAACCTCAAAATTTGGCTAAAAAAACAAATGTTCCTCACATTTCTGTGGCAGAAAGTTCTGGAATCTGAGAGGAGCCACAAATTTCCTTCCACCCAGCGTTCCCCCACGTCTCCGATAAAAATGATACCTCACTTGTGTGGGTAGGCCTAGCGACCGCAACAGGAAACGCCCCAAAGCGCAACGTGGACACAGGCAAATTTTTGAAGGAAAACAGAGGTGTTTTTTGCAAAGTGCCTACCTGTAGCATTTGGCCTGTAGCTCAGCCGCCACCTACAGAAACCTACCAAACCTGTGCATTTCTGAAAACTAGAGACGAAGGGGAATCCAAGATGGGGTGACTTGTGTGGCTCGGACCAGGTTCTGTTACCCAGAATCCTTTGCAAACCTCAAAATTTTGCTAAAAAAACACATGTTCCTCACATTTCTGTGGCAGAAAGTTCTGGAATCTGAGAGGAGCCACGAATTTCCTTCCACCCAGCGTTCCCCCACGTCTCCTGATAAAAATGATACCTCACTTGTGTGGGTAGGCCTAGCGCCCGTGACAGGAATAGCCCCAAAGCGCAACGTGGACACAGCCAAATTTTTGAAGGAAAACAGAGGTGTTTTTTGCAAAGTGCCTACCTGTAGCATTTGGCCTGTAGCTCAGCCGCCACCTAGGGAAACCTACCAAACCTGTGCATTTCTGAAAACTAGAGACCAGGGGGAATCCAAGATGGGGTGACTTGTGTGGCTCGGACCAGGTTCTGTTACCCAGAATCCATTGCAAACCTCAAAATTTGGCTAAAAAAACACATGTTCCTCACATTTCTGTGGCAGAAAGTTCTGGAATCTGAGAGGAGCCACAAATTTCCTTCCACCCAGCGTTCCCCCACGTCTCCGATAAAAATGATACCTCACTTGTGTGGGTAGGCCTAGCGCCCGCAACAGGAAGCGCCCCAAAGCGCAACGTAGACACAGCCAAATTTTTGAAGGAAAACAGAGGTGTTTTTTGCAAAGTGCCTACCTGTAGATTTTGGTCTGTAGCTCAGCCGCCACCTAGGGAAACCTACCAAACCTGTGCATTTCTGAAAACTAGAGACCTGGGGGAATCCAAGATGGGGTGACTTGTGTGGCTCTGACCAGGTTCTGTTACCCAGAATCCATTGCAAACCTCAAAATTTGGCTAAAAAAACACATGTTCCTCACATTTCTGTGGCAGAAAGTTCTGGAATCTTAAAGGAGCCACAAATTTCCTTCCACCCAGTGTTCCCCCACGTCTCCCGATAAAAATGATACCTCACTTGTGTGGGTAGGCCTAGCGCCTGTGACAGGAAATGCCCCAAAGTGCAACGTGGACACAGCCAAATTTTTGAAGGAAAACAGAGGTGTTTTTTGCAAAGTGCCTACCTGTAGATTTTGGCCTGTAGCTCAGCCACCACCTAGAGAAACCTACCAAACCTGTGCATTTCTGAAAACTAGAGACCTGGGGGAATCCAAGATGGGGTGACTTGTGTGGCTCGGACCAGGTTCTGTTACCCAGAATCCTTTGCAAACCTCAAAATTTGGCTAAAAAAACACATGTTCCTCACATTTCTGTGGCAGAAAGTTCTGGAATCTGAGAGGAGCCACAAATTTCCTTCCACGCAGCGTTCCCCCACGTCTCCCGATAAAAATGATACCTCACTTGTGTGGGTAGGCCTACCGCCCGCGACAGGAAACGCCCCAAAGCGCAACGTAGACACAGCCAAATTTTTGAAGGAAAACAGAGGTGTTTTTTGCAAAGTGCCTACCTGTAGATTTTGGCTTGTAGCTCAGCCGCCACCTGGGGAAACCTACCAAACCTGTGCATTTCTGAAAACTAGAGACCTAGGGGAATCCAAGATGGGGTGACTTGTGTGGCTCGGACCAGGTTCTGTTACCCAGAATCCTTTGCAAACCTCAAAATTTGGCTAAAAAAACACATGTTCCTAACATTTCTGTGGCAGAAAGTTCTGGAATCTGAGAGAAGCCACGAATTTCCTTCCACCCAGCGTTCCCCCACGTCTGCCAATAAAAATGATACCTCACTTGTGTGGGTAGGACTAGCGCCCGCGACAGGAAACACCCCAAAGCGCAACGTGGACACAGCCAAAATTTTTAAGGAAAACAGAGGTGTTTTTTGCAAAGTGCCTACCTGTAGATTTTGGCCTGTAGCTCTGCCGCCACCTATGGAAACCTACCAAACCTGTGCATTTCTGAAAACTAGAGACGAAGGGGAATCCAAGATGGGGTGACTTGTGTGGCTCGGACCAGCTTCTGTTACCCAGAATCCTTTGCAAACCTCAAAATGTGGCTAATAAAACACATGTTCCTAACATTTCTGTGGCAGAAAGTTCTGGAATCTGAGAGGAGCCACAAATTTCCTTCCACCCAGCGTTCCCCCACGTCTCCGATAAAAATGATACCTCACTTGTGTGGGTAGGCCAAGCGCCCGCGACAGGAAACGCCCCAAAGCGCAACGTAGACACATCCTAATTTTTGAAGGAAAACAGAGGTGTTTTTTGCAAAGTGCCTACCTGTAGATTTTGGCTTGTAGCTCAGCCGCCACTAAAGGAAACCTACCAAACCTGTGTATTTCTGAAAACTAGAGACCCAGGGGAATCCAAGATGGGGTGACTTGTGTGGCTCGGACCAGGTTCTGTTACCCAGAATCCTTTGCAAACCTCAAAATTTGGCTAAAAAAACACATGTTCCTAACATTTCTGTGGCAGAAAGTTCTGGAATCTGAGAGGAGCCACGAATTTCCTTCCACCCAGCGTTTCCCCACGTCTGGCGATAAAAATGATACCTCACTTGTGTGGGTAGGCCTAGCGCCCGCGACAGGAAACGCCCCAAAGCGCAACGTGGACACAGCCAAATTTTTGAAGGAAAACAGAGGTGTTTTTTGCAAAGTGCCTACCTGTAGATTTTGGCCTGTAGCTCAGCCGCCACCTACGGAAACCCACCAAACCTGTGCATTTCTGAAAACTAGAGACCTAGGGGAATCCAAGATGGGGTGACTTGTGTGGCTCGGACCAGCTTCTGTTACCCAGAATCCTTTGCAAACCTCAAAATTTGGCTAATAAAACACATGTTCCTAACATTTCTGTGGCAGAAAGTTCTGGAATCTGAGAGGAGCCACAAATTTCCTTCCACCCAGCGTTCCCCCACGTCTCCAATAAAAATGATACCTCACTTGTGTGGGTAGGCCTAGCGCCCGCGACAGGAAACGCCCCAAAGCGCAACGTAGACACAGCCACATTTTTGAAGGAAAACAGAGGTGTTTTTTGCAAAGTGCCTACTTGTAGATTTTGGCTTGTAGCTCAGCCGCCACCTAGGGAAAACTACCAAACCTGTGCATTTCTGAAAACTAGAGACCTAGGGGAATCCAAGATGGGGTGACTTGTGTGGCTCGCTCAGGTTCTGTTACCCAGAATCCTTTGCAAACCTCAAAATTTGGCTAGAAAAACACATGTTCCTCACATTTCTGTGGCAGAAAGTTCTGGAATCTGAGAGGAGCCACAAATTTCCTTCCACCCAGCGTTCCCCCACGTCTCCCGATAAAAATGATACCTCACTTGTGTGGGTAGGCCTACCGCCCGCGACAGGAAACGCCCCAAAGCGCAACGTAGACACAGCCAAATTTTTGAAGGAAAACAGAGGTGTTTTTTGCAAAGTGCCTACCTGTAGATTTTGGCTTGTAGCTCAGCCGCCACCTGGGGAAACCTACCAAACCTGTGCATTTCTGAAAACTAGAGACCTAGGGGAATCCAAGATGGGGTGACTTGTGTGGCTCGGACCAGGTTCTGTTACCCAGAATCCTTTGCAAACCTCAAAATTTGGCTAAAAAAACACATGTTCCTAACATTTCTGTGGCAGAAAGTTCTGGAATATGAGAGGAGCCACAAATTTCCTTCCACCCAGCGTTCCCCCACGTCTCCCGATAAAAATGATACCTCACTTGTGTGGGTAGGCCTAGTGCCCGCGACAGAAAACGCCCCAAAGCGCAACGTGGACACATCCAAATTTGTGAAGGAAAACAGAGGTGTTTTTTGCAAAGTGCCTACCTGTAGATTTTGTCTTGTAGCTCAGCCGCCACCTAGGGAAACCTACTAAACCTGTGCATTTCTGAAAACTAGAGACCTAGGGGAATCCAAGATGGGGTGACTTGTGTGGCTCGGACCAGGTTCTGTTACCCAGAATCCTTTGCAAACCTCAAAATTTGGCTAAAAAAACACATGTTCCTCACATTTCTGTGGCAGAAAGTTCTGGAATCTGAGAGGAGCCACGAATTTCCTTCCACCCAGCGTTCCCCCACGTCTCCCGATAAAAATGATACCTCACTTGTGTGGGTAGGCCTAGCGCCCGTGACAGGAAATGCCCCAAAGCGCAACGTGGACACAGCCAAATTTTTGAAGGAAAACAGAGGTGTTTTTTGCAAAGTGCCTACCTGTAGCATTTGGCCTGTAGCTCAGCCGCCACCTAGGGAAACCTACCAAACCTGTGCATTTTTGAAAACTAGAGACCTGGGGGAATCCAAGATGGGGTGACTTGTGTGGCTCGGACCAGGTTCTGTTACCCAGAATCCATTGCAAACCTCAAAATTTGGCTAAAAAAACACATGTTCCTCACATTTCTGTGGCAGAAAGTTCTGGAATCTGAGAGGAGCCACAAATTTCCTTCCACCCAGCGTTCCTCCACGTCTCCGATAAAAATGATATCTCACTTGTGTGGGTAGGCCTAGCGCCCGCAACAGGAAACGCCCCAAAGCGCAACGTAGACACAGCCAAATTTTTGAAGGAAAACAGAGGTGTTTTTTGCAAAGTGCCTACCTGTAGATTTTGGCCTGTAGCTCAGCCGCCACCTAGGGAAACCTACCAAACCTGTGCATTTCTGAAAACTAGAGACCTGGGGGATTCCAAGATGGGGTGACTTGTGTGGCTCGGACCAGGTTCTGTTACCCAGAATCCATTGCAAACCTCAAAATTTGGCTAAAAAAACACATGTTCCTCACATTTCTGTGGCAGAAAGTTCTGGAATCTGAGAGGAGCCACAAATTTCTTCCACCCAGCGTTCCCCCACGTCTCCGATAAAAATGATACCTCACTTGTGTGGGTAGGCCTAGCGCCCGCGACAGGAAATGCCCCAAAGCGCAACGTAGACACAGCCAAATTTTTGAAGGAAAACAGAGGTGTTTTTTGCAAAGTGCCTACCTGTAGATTTTGGCCTGTAGCTCACCGCCACCTGGGGAAACCTACAAAACCTGTGCATTTCTGAAAACTAGAGACCTGGGGGAATCCAAGATGGGGTGACTTGTGTGGCTCGGACCAGGTTCTGTTACCCAGAATCCATTGCAAACCTCAAAATTTGGCTAAAAAAACACATGTTCCTCACATTTCTGTGGCAGAAAGTTCTGGAATCTGAGAGGAGCCACAAATTTCCTTCCACCCAGCGTTCCCCCACGTCTCCCGATAAAAATGATACCTCACTTGTGTGGGTAGGCCTAGCGACGGTGACAGGAAATGCCCCAAAGCGCAACGTGGACACAGCCAAATTTTTGAAGGAAAACAGAGGTGTTTTTTGCAAAGTGCCTACCTGTAGATTTTGGCCTGTAGCTCAGCCGCCACCTAGGGAAACCTACCAAACCTGTGCATTTCTGAAAACTAGAGACCTGGGGGAATCCAAGATGGGGTGACTTGTGTGGCTCGGACCAGGTTCTGTTACCCAGAATCTATTGCAAACCTCAAAATTTGGCTAAAAAAACACATGTTCCTCACATTTCTGTGGCAGAAAGTTTTGGAATCTGAGAGGAGCCACAAATTTCCTTCCACCCAGCGTTCCCCCACGTCTCCGATAAAAATGATACCTCACTTGTGTGGGTAGGCCTAGCGCCCGCGACAGGAAACGCCCCAAAGCGCAACGTAGACACAGACAAATTTTTGAAGGAAAACAGAGGTGTTTTTTGCAAAGTGCCTACCTGTAGATTTTGGCTTGTAGCTCAGCCGCCACCTAGGGAAACCTACCAAACCTGTGCATTTCTGAAAACTAGAGACCTAGGGGAATCCAAGATGGGGTGACTTGTGTGGCTCGGACCAGGTTCTGTTACCCAGAATCCTTTGCAAACCTCAAAATTTGGCTAAAAAAACACATGTTCCTAACATTTCTGTGGCAGAAAGTTCTGGAATCTGAGAGGAGCCACGAATTTCCTTACACCCAGCATTCCCCCACGTCTGCCGATAAAAATGATACCTCACTTGTGTGGGTAGGCCTAGCGCCCGCGACAGGAAACGCCCCAAAGCGCAACGTGGACACAGCCACATTTTTGAAGGAAAACAGAGGTGTTTTTTGCAAAGTGCCTACCTGTAGATTTTGGCCTGTAGCTCAGCCGCCACCTACGGAAACCTACCAAACCTGTGCATTTCTGAAAACTAGAGACCTAGGGGAATCCAAGATGGGGTGACTTGTGTGGCTCGGACCAGCTTCTGTTACCCAGAATCCTTTGCAAACCTCAAAATTTGGCTAATAAAACACATGTTCCTAACATTTCTGTGGCAGAAAGTTCTGGAATCTGAGAGGAGCCACAAATTTCCTTCCTCCCAGCGTTCCCCCATGTCTCCCGATAAATATGATACCTCACTTGTGTGGGTAGGCCTAGTGCCCGCGACAGAAAACGCCCCAAAGCGCAACTTGGACACATCCAAATTTGTGAAGGAAAACAGAGGTGTTTTTTGCAAAGTGCCTACCTGTAGATTTTATCTTGTAGCTCAGCCGCCACCTAGGGAAACCTACCAAACCTGTGCATTTCTGAAAACTAGAGACCTAGGGGAATCCAAGATGGGGTGACTTGTGTGGCTCGGACCAGGTTCTGTTACCCAGAATCCTTTGCAAACCTCAAAATTTGGATAAAAAAACACATGTTCCTCACATTTCTGTGGCAGAAAGTTCTGGAATCTGAGAGGAGCCACGAATTTCCTTCCACCCAGCGTTCCCCCACGTCTCCCGATAAAAATGATACCTCACTTGTGTGGGTAGGCCTAGCGCCCGTGACAGGAAATGCCCCAAAGCGCAACGTGGACACAGCCAAATTTTTGAAGGAAAACAGAGGTGTTTTTTGCAAAGTGCCTACCTGTAGCATTTGGCCTGTAGCTCAGCCGCCACCTAGGGAAACCTACCAAACCTGTGCATTTTTGAAAACTAGAGACCTGGGGGAATCCAAGATGGGGTGACTTGTGTGGCTCGGACCAGGTTCTGTTACCCAGAATCCATTGCAAACCTCAAAATTTGGCTAAAAAAACACATGTTCCTCACATTTCTGTGGCAGAAAGTTCTGGAATCTGAGAGGAGCCACAAATTTCCTTCCACCCAGCGTTCCCCCACGTCTCCGATAAAAATGATACCTCACTTGGGTGGGTAGGCCTAGCGCCCGCGACAGGAAACGCCCCAAAGCGCAACGTAGACACAGCCACATTTTTGAAGGAAAACAGAGGTGTTTTTTGCAAAGTGCCTACCTGTAGATTTTGGCCTGTAGCTCACCGCCACCTAGGGAAACCTACAAAACCTGTGCATTTCTGAAAACTAGAGACCTGGGGGAATCCAAGATGGGGTGACTTGTGTGGCTCGGACCAGGTTCTGTTACCCAGAATCCATTGCAAACCTCAAAATTTGGCTAAAAAAACACATGTTCCTCACATTTCTGTGGCAGAAAGTTCTGGAATCTGAGAGGAGCCACAAATTTCCTTCCACCCAGCGTTCCCCCACGTCTCCCGATAAAAATGATACCTCACTTGTGTGGGTAGGCCTAGCGACGGTAACAGGAAATGCCCCAAAGCGCAACGTGGACACAGCCAAATTTTTGAAGGAAAACAGAGGTGTTTTTTGCAAAGTGCCTACCTGTAGATTTTGGCCTGTAGCTCAGCCGCCACCTAGGGAAACCTACCAAACCTGTGCATTTCTGAAAACTAGAGACCTGGGGGAATCCAAGATGGGGTGACTTGTGTGGCTCGGACCAGGTTCTGTTACCCAGAATCCATTGCAAACCTCAAAATTTGGCTAAAAAAACACATGTTCCTCACATTTCTGTGGCAGAAAGTTCTGGAATCTGAGAGGAGCCACAAATTTCCTTCCACCCAGCGTTCCCCCACGTCTCCGATAAAAATGATACCTCACTTGTGTGGGTAGGCCTAGCGCCCGCGACAGGAAACGCCCCAAAGCGCAACGTAGACACAGCCACATTTTTGAAGGAAAACAGAGGTGTTTTTTGCAAAGTGCCTACCTGTAGATTTTGTCTTGTAGCTCAGCCGCCACCTAGGGAAACCTACCAAACCTGTGCATTTCTGAAAACTAGAGACCTAGGGGAATCCAAGATGGGGTGACTTGTGTGGCTCGGACCAGGTTCTGTTACCCAGAATCCTTTGCAAACCTCAAAATTTGGCTAAAAAAACACATGTTCCTAACATTTCTGTGGCAGAAAGTTCTGGAATCTGAGAGGAGCCACGAATTTCCTTCCACCCAGCGTTCCCCCACGTCTGCCGATAAAAATGATACCTCACTTGTGTGGGTAGGCCTAGCGCCCGCGACAGGAAACGCCCCAAAGCGCAACGTGGACACAGCCACATTTTTGAAGGAAAACAGAGGTGTTTTTTGCAAAGTGCCTACCTGTAGATTTTGGCCTGTAGCTCAGCCGCCACCTACGGAAACCTACCAAACCTGTGCATTTCTGAAAACTAGAGACCTAGGGGAATCCAAGATGGGGTGACTTGTGTGGCTCAGACCAGCTTCTGTTACCCAGAATCCTTTGCAAACCTCAAAATTTGGCTAATAAAACACATGTTCCTAACATTTCTGTGGCAGAAAGTTCTGGAATCTGAGAGGAGCCACAAATTTCCTTCCACCCAGCGTTCCCCCACGTCTCCGATAAAAATGATACCTCACTTGTGTGGGTAGGCCTAGCGCCCGCGACAGGAAACGCCCCAAAGCGCAACGTAGACACAGCCAAATTTTTGAAGGAAAACAGAGGTGTTTTTTGCAAAGTGCCTACCTGTAGATTTTGGCTTGTAGCTCAGCCACCACCTAGGGAAACCTACCAAACCTGTGCATTTCTGAAAACTAGAGACCTAGGGGAATCCAAGATGGGGTGACTTGTGTGGCTCGGACCAGGTTCTGATACCCAGAATCCTTTGCAAACCTCAAAATTTGGCTAAAAAAACACATGTTCCTCACATTTTTGTGGCAGAAAGTTCTGGAATCTGAGAGGAGCCACAAATTTCCTTCCACCCAGCGTTCCCCCACGTCTCCCGATAAAAATGATACCTCACTTGTGTAGGTAGGCCTACCGCCCGCGACAGGAAACACCCCAAAGCGCAACGTAGACACAGCCAAATTTTTGAAGGAAAACAGAGGTGTTTTTTGCAAAGTGCCTACCTGTAGATTTTGGCTTGTAGCTCAGCCGCCACCTAGGGAAACCTACCAAACCTGTGCATTTCTGAAAACTAGAGACCTAGGGGAATCGAAGATGGGGTGACTTGTGTGGCTCGGACCAGGTTCTGTTACCCAGAATCCTTTGCAAACCTCCAAATTTGGCTAAAAAAACACATGTTCCTAACATTTCTGTGGCAGAAAGTTCTGGAATCTGAGAGGAGCCACAAATGTCCTTCCTCCCAGCGTTCCCCCACGTCTCCCGATAAAAATGATACCTCACTTGTGTGGGTAGGCCTAGTGCCCGCGACAGAAAACGCCCCAAAGCGCAACTTGGACACATCCAAATTTGTGAAGGAAAACAGAGGTGTTTTTTGCAAAGTGCCTACCTGTAGATTTTGTCTTGTAGCTCAGCCGCCACCTAGGGAAACCTACCAAACCTGTGCATTTCTGAAAACTAGAGACCTAGGGGAATCCAAGATGGGGTGACTTGTGTGGCTCGGACCAGGTTCTGTTACCCAGAATCCTTTGCAAACCTCAAAATTTGGCTAAAAAAACACATGTTCCTCACATTTTTGTGGCAGAAAGTTCTGGAATCTGAGAGGAGCCACAAATTTCCTTCCACCCAGCATTCCCCCACGTCTCCCGATAAAAATGATACCTCACTTGTGTGGGTAGGCCTACCGCCCGCGACAGGAAACGCCCCAAAGCGCAACGTAGACACAGCCAAATTTTTTAAGGAAAACAGAGGTGTTTTTTGCAAAGTGCCTACCTGTAGATTTTGGCTTGTAGCTCAGCCGCCACCTAGGGAAACCTACCAAACCTTTGCATTTCTGAAAACTAGAGACCTAGGGGAATCCAAGATGGGGTGACTTGTGTGGCTCGGACCAGGTTCTGTTACCCAGAATCCTTTGCAAACCTCAAAATTTGGCTAAAAAAACACATGTTCCTCACATTTCTGTGGCAGAAAGTTCTGGAATCTGAGAGGAGCCACAAATTTCCTTCCACCCAGCGTTCCCCCACGTCTCCCGATAAAAATGATACCTCACTTGTGTGGGTAGGCCTACCGCCCGCGACAGGAAACGCCCCAAAGCGCAACGTAGACACAGCCACATTTTTGAAGGAAAACAGAGGTGTTTTTTGCAAAGTGCCTACCTGTAGATTTTGGCTTGTAGCTCAGCCACCACCTGGGGAAACCTACCAAACCTGTGCATTTCTGAAAACTAGAGACCTAGGGGAATCCAAGATGGGGTGACTTGTGTGGCTCGGACCAGGTTCTGTTACCCAGAATCCTTTGCAAACCTCAAAATTTGGCTAAAAAAACACATGTTCCTAACATTTCTGTGGCAGAAAGTTCTGGAATATGAGAGGAGCCACAAATTTCCTTCCACCCAGCGTTCCCCCACGTCTCCCGATAAAAATGATACCTCACTTGTGTTGGTAGGCCTAGTGCCCGCGACAGAAAACGCCCCAAAGCGCAACGTGGACACATCCAAATTTGTGAAGGAAAACAGAGGTGTTTTTTGCAAAGTGCCTACCTGTAGATTTTGTCTTGTAGCTCAGCCGCCACCTAGGGAAACCTACTAAACCTGTGCATTTCTGAAAACTAGAGACCTAGGGGAATCCAAGGTGGGGTGACTTGTGTGGCTCGGACCAGGTTCTGTTACCCAGAATCCTTTGCAAACCTCAAAATTTGGCTAACAAAACACATGTTCCTCACATTTCTGTGGCAGAAAGTTCTGGAATCTGAGAGGAGCCACGAATTTCGTTCCACCCAGCGTTCCCCCACGTCTCCCGATAAAAATGATACCTCACTTGTGTGGGTAGGCCTAGCGCCCGTGACAGGAAATGCCCCAAAGCGCAACGTGGACACAGCCAAATTTTTGAAGGAAAACAGAGGTGTTTTTTGCAAAGTGCCTACCTGTAGCATTTGGCCTGAAGCTCAGCCGCCACCTAGGGAAACCTACCAAACCTGTGCATTTTTGAAAACTAGAGACCTGGGGAAATCCAAGATGGGGTGACTTGTGTGGCTCGGACCAGGTTCTGTTACCCAGAATCCATTGCAAACCTCAAAATTTGGCTAAAAAAACACATGTTCCTCACATTTCTGTGGCAGAAAGTTCTGGAATCTGAGAGGAGCCACAAATTTCCTTCCACCCAGCGTTCCTCCACGTCTCTGATAAAAATGGTACCTCACTTGTGTGGGTAGGCCTAGCGCCCGCAACAGGAAACGCCCCAAAGCGCAACGTAGACACAGCCAAAATTTTGAAGGAAAACAGAGGTGTTTTTTGCAAAGTGCCTACCTGTAGATTTTGGCCTGTAGCTCAGCCGCCACCTAGGGAAACCTACCAAACCTGTGCATTTCTGAAAACTAGAGACCTGGGGGATTCCAAGATGGGGTGACTTGTGTGGCTCGGACCAGGTTCTGTTACCCAGAATCCATTGCAAACCTCAAAATTTGGCTAAAAAAACACATGTTCCTCACATTTCTGTGGCAGAAAGTTCTGGAATCTGAGAGGAGCCACAAATTTCCTTCCACCCAGCGTTCCCCCACGTCTCCGATAAAAATGATACCTCACTTGTGTGGGTAGGCCTAGCGCCCGCGACAGGAAACGCCCCAAAGCGCAACGTAGACACAGCCAAATTTTTTAAGGAAAACAGAGGTGTTTTTTGCAAAGTGCCTACCTGTAGATTTTGGCTTGTAGCTCAGCCGCCACCTAGGGAAACCTACCAAACCTGTGCATTTCTGAAAACTAGAGACCTAGGGGAATCCAAGATGGGGTGACTTGTGTGGCTCGGACCAGGTTCTGTTACCCAGAATCCTTTGCAAACCTCAAAATTTGGCTAAAAAAACACATGTTCTTAACATTTCTGTGGCAGAAAGTTCTGGAATCTGAGAGGAGCCACGAATTTCCTTACACCCAGCATTCCCCCACGTCTGCCGATAAAAATGATACCTCACTTGTGTGGGTAGGCCTAGCGCATGCGACAGGAAACGCCCCAAAGCGCAACGTGGACACAGCCACATTTTTGAAGGAAAACAGAGGTGTTTTTTGCAAAGTGCCTACCTGTAGATTTTGGCCTGTAGCTCAGCCGCCACCTACGGAAACCTACCAAACCTGTGCATTTCTGAAAACTAGAGACCTAGGGGAATCCAAGATGGGGTGACTTGTGTGGCTCGGACCAGCTTCTGTTACCCAGAATCCTTTGCAAACCTCAAAATTTGGTTAATAAAACACATGTTCCTAACATTACTGTGGCAGAAAGTTCTGGAATCTGAGAGGAGCCACAAATTTCCTTCCACCCAGCGTTCCCCCACGTCTCCGATAAAAATGATACCTCACTTGTGTGGGTAGGCCTAGCGCCCGCGACAGGAAACGCCCCAAAGCGCAACGTAGACACAGCCAAATTTTTGAAGGAAAACAGAGGTGTTTTTTGCAAAGTGCCTACCTGTAGATTTTAGCCTGTAGCTCACCGCCACCTGGGGAAACCTACAATACCTGTGCATTTCTGAAAACTAGAGACCTGGGGGAATCCAAGATGGGGTGACTTGTGTGGCTCGGACCAGGTTCTGTTACCCAGAATCCATTGCAAACCTCAAAATTTGGCTAAAAAAACACATGTTCCTCACATTTCTGTGGCAGAAAGTTCTGGAATCTGAGAGGAGCCACAAATTTCCTTCCACCCAGCGTTCCCCCACGTCTCCCGATAAAAATGATACCTCACTTGTGTGGGTAGGCCTAGCGACGGTGACAGGAAATGCCCCAAAGCGCAACGTGGACACAGCCAAATTTTTGAAGGAAAACAGAGGTGTTTTTTGCAAAGTGCCTACCTGTTGATTTTGGCCTGTAGCTCAGCCGCCACCTAGGGAAACCTACCAAACCTGTGCATTTCTGAAAACTAGAGACCTGGGGGAATCCAAGATGGGATGACTTGTGTTGCTCGGACCAGGTTCTGTTACCCAGAATCTATTGCAAACCTCAAAATTTGGCTAAAAAAACACATGTTCCTCACATTTCTGTGGCAGAAAGTTCTGGAATCTGAGAGGAGCCACAAATTTCCTTCCACCCAGCGTTCCCCCACGTCTCCGATAAAAATGATACCTCACTTGTGTGGGTAGGCCTAGCGCCCGCGACAGGAAACGCCCCAAAGCGCAACGTAGACACAGCCAAATTTTTGAAGGAAAACAGAGGTGTTTTTTGCAAAGTTCCTACCTGTAGATTTTGGCTTGTAGCTCAGCCGCCACCTAGGGAAACCTACCAAACCTGTGCATTTCTGAAAACTAGAGACCTAGTGGAATCCAAGATGGGGTGACTTGTGTGGCTCGGACCAGGTTCTGTTACCCAGAATCCTTTGCAAACCTCAAAATTTGGCTAAAAAAACACATGTTCCTAACATTTCTGTGGCAGAAAGTTCTGGAATCTGAGAGGAGCCACGAATTTCCTTACACCCAGCATTCCCCACGTCTGCCGATAAAAATGATACCTCACTTGTGTGGGTAGGCCTAGCGCCCGCGACAGGAAACGCCCCAAAGCGCAACGTGGACACAGCCACATTTTTGAAGGAAAACAGAGGTGTTTTTTGCAAAGTGCCTACCTGTAGATTTTAGATTGTAGCTCAGCCGCCACCTAGGGAAACCTACCAAACCTTTGCATTTCTGAAAACTAGAGACCTAGGGGAATAGAAGATGGGGTGACTTGTGTGGCTCGGACCAGGTTCTGTTACCCAGAATCCTTTGCAAACCTCAAAATATGGCTAAAAAAACACATGTTCCTAACATTTCTGTGGCAGAAAGTTCTGGAATCTGAGAGGAGCCACAAATTTCCTTCCTCCCAGCGTTCCCCCATGTCTCCCGATAAATATGATACCTCACTTGTGTGGGTAGGCCTAGTGCCCGCGACAGAAAACGCCCCAAAGCGCAACTTGGACACATCCAAATTTGTGAAGGAAAACAGAGGTGTTTTTTGCAAAGTGCCTACCTGTAGATTTTATCTTGTAGCTCAGCCGCCACCTAGGGAAACCTACCAAACCTGTGCATTTCTGAAAACTAGAGACCTGGGGGAATCCAAGATGGGGTGACTTGTGTGGCTCGTACCAGGTTCTGTTAACCAGAATCCTTTGCAAACCTCAAAATTTGGCTAAAAAAACACATGTTCCTCACATTTCTGTGGCAGAAAGTTCTGGAATCTGAGAGGAGCCACGAATTTCCTTCCACCCAGCGTTCCCCCATGTCTCCCGATAAAAATGATACCTCACTTGTGTGGGTAGGCCTAGCGCCCGTGACAGGAAATGCCCCAAAGCGCAACGTGGACACAGCCAAATTTTTGAAGGAAAACAGAGGTGTTTTTTGCAAAGTGCCTACCTGTAGATTTTGGCCTGTAGCTCAGCCGCCACCTAGGGAAACCTACCAAACCTGTGCATTTCTGAAAACCTGAGACCTGGGGGAATCCAAGATGGGGTGACTTGTGTGGCTCGGACCAGGTTCTGTTACCCAGAATCTATTGCAAACCTCAAAATTTGGCTAAAAAAACACATGTTCCTCACATTTCTGTGGCAGAAAGTTCTGGAATCTGAGAGGAGCCACAAATTTCCTTCCACCCAGCGTTCCCCCACGTCTCCGATAAAAATGATACCTCACTTGTGTGGGTAGGCCTAGCGCCCGCGACAGGAAACGCCCCAAAGCGCAACGTAGACACAGCCAAATTTTTGAAGGAAAACAGAGGTGTTTTTTGCAAAGTTCCTACCTGTAGATTTTGGCTTGTAGCTCAGCCGCCACCTAGGGAAACCTACCAAACCTGTGCATTTCTGAAAACTAGAGATCTAGTGGAATCCAAGATGGGGTGACTTGTGTGGCTCGGACCAGGTTCTGTTACCCAGAATCCTTTGCAAACCTCAAAATTTGGCTAAAAAAACACATGTTCCTAACATTTCTGTGGCAGAAAGTTCTGGAATCTGAGAGGAGCCACGAATTTCCTTACACCCAGCATTCCCCCACGTCTGCCGATAAAAATGATACCTCACTTGTGTGGGTAGGCCTAGCGCCCGCGACAGGAAACGCCCCAAAGCGCAACGTGGACACAGCCACATTTTTGAAGGAAAACAGAGGTGTTTTTTGCAAAGTGCCTACCTGTAGATTTTGGCTTGTAGCTCAGCCGCCACCTAGGGAAACCTACCAAACCTTTGCATTTCTGAAAACTAGAGACCTAGGGGAATAGAAGATGGGGTGACTTGTGTGGCTCGGACCAGGTTCTGTTACCCAGAATCCTTTGCAAACCTCAAAATATGGCTAAAAAACACATGTTCCTAACATTTCTGTGGCAGAAAGTTCTGGAATCTGAGAGGAGCCACAAATTTCCTTCCTCCCAGCGTTCCCCCATGTCTCCCGATAAATATGATACCTCACTTGTGTGGGTAGGCCTAGTGCCCGCGACAGAAAACGCCCCAAAGCGCAACTTGGACACATCCAAATTTGTGAAGGAAAACAGAGGTGTTTTTTGCAAAGTGCCTACCTGTAGATTTTATCTTGTAGCTCAGCCGCCACCTAGGGAAACCTACCAAACCTGTGCATTTCTGAAAACTAGAGACCTGGGGGAATCCAAGATGGGGTGACTTGTGTGGCTCGTACCAGGTTCTGTTAACCAGAATCCTTTGCAAACCTCAAAATTTGGCTAAAAAAACACATGTTCCTCACATTTCTGTGGCAGAAAGTTCTGGAATCTGAGAGGAGCCACGAATTTCCTTCCACCCAGCGTTCCCCCATGTCTCCCGATAAAAATGATACCTCACTTGTGTGGGTAGGCCTAGCGCCCGTGACAGGAAATGCCCCAAAGCGCAACGTGGACACAGCCAAATTTTTGAAGGAAAACAGAGGTGTTTTTTGCAAAGTGCCTACCTGTAGCATTTGGCCTGTAGCTCAGCCGCCACCTAGGGAAACCTACCAAACCTGTGCATTTTTGAAAACTAGAGACCTGGGGGAATCCAAGATGGGGTGACTTGTGTGGCTCGGTCCAGGTTCTGTTACCCAGAATCCATTGCAAACCTCAAAATTTGGCTAAAAAAACACATGTTCCTCACATTTCTGTGGCAGAAAGTTCTGGAATCTGAGAGGAGCCACAAATTTCCTTCCACCCAGCGTTCCCCCACGTCTCCGATAAAAATGATACCTCACTTGTGTGGGTAGGCCTAGCGCCCGCAACAGGAAACGCCCCAAAGCGCAACGTAGACACAGCAACATTTTTGAAGGAAAACAGAGGTGTTTTTTTCAAAGTGCCTACCTGTAGATTTTGGCCTGTAGCTCAGCCGCCACCTAGGGAAACCTACCAAACCTGTGCATTTCTGAAAACTAGAGACCTAGGGGAATCCAAGATGGGGTGACTTGTGTGGCTCGGACCAGGTTCTGTTACCCAGAATCCTTTGCAAACCTCAAAATTTGGCTAAAAAAACACATGTTCCTCACATTTCTGTGGCAGAAAGTTCTGGAATCTGAGAGGAGCCACGAATTTCCTTCCACCCAGCGTTCCCCCACGTCTCCCGAAACAAATGATACCTCACTTGTGTGGGTAGGCCTAGCGCCCGTGACAGAAAATGCCCCAAAGCGCAACGTGGACACAGCCAAATTTTTGAAGGAAAACAGAGGTGTTTTTTGCAAAGTGCCTACCTGTAGCATTTGGCCTGTAGCTCAGCCGCCACCTAGGGAAACCTACCAAACCTGTGCATTTTTGAAAACTAGAGACCTGGGGGAATCCAAGATGGGGTGACTTGTGTGGCTCGGACCAGGTTCTGTTACCCAGAATCCATTGCAAACCTCAAAATTTGGCTAAAAAAACACATGTTCCTCACATTTCTGTGGCAGAAAGTTCTGGAATCTGAGAGGAGCCACAAATTTCCTTCCACCCAGCGTTCCCCCACGTCTCCGATAAAAATGATACCTCACTTGTGTGGGTAGGCCTAGCGCCCGCGACAGGAAACGCCCCAAAGCGCAACGTAGACACAGCCAAATTTTTGAAGGAAAACAGAGGTGTTTTTTGCAAAGTGCCTACCTGTAGATTTTGGCCTGTAGCTCACCGCCACCTAGGGAAACCTACAGAACCTGTGCATTTCTGAAAACTAGAGACCTGGGGGAATCCAAGATGGGGTGACTTGTGTGGCTCGGACCAGGTTCTGTTACCCAGAATCCATTGCAAACCTCAAAATTTGGCTAAAAAAACACATGTTCCTCACATTTCTGTGGCAGAAAGTTCTGGAATCTGAGAGGAGCCACAAATTTCCTTCCACCCAGCTTTCCCCCACGTCTCCCGATAAAAATGATACCTCACTTGTGTGGGTAGGCCTAGCGACGGTAACAGGAAATGCCCCAAAGCGCAACGTGGACACAGCCAAATTTTTGAAGGAAAACAGAGGTGTTTTTTGCAAAGTGCCTACCTGTAGCATTTGGCCTGTAGCTCAGCCGCCACCTAGGGAAACCTACCAAACCTGTGCATTTTTGAAAACTAGAGACCTGGGGGAATCCAAGATGGGGTGACTTGTGTGGCTCGGTCCAGGTTCTGTTACCCAGAATCCATTGCAAACCTCAAAATTTGGCTAAAAAAACACATGTTCCTCACATTTCTGTGGCAGAAAGTTCTGGAATCTGAGAGGAGCCACAAATTTCCTTCCACCCAGCGTTCCCCCACGTCTCCGATAAAAATGATACCTCACTTGTGTGGGTAGGCCTAGCGCCCGCAACAGGAAACGCCCCAAAGCGCAACGTAGACACAGCAACATTTTTGAAGGAAAACAGAGGTGTTTTTTTCAAAGTGCCTACCTGTAGATTTTGGCCTGTAGCTCAGCCGCCACCTAGGGAAACCTACCAAACCTGTGCATTTCTGAAAACTAGAGACCTAGGGGAATCCAAGATGGGGTGACTTGTGTGGCTCGGACCAGGTTCTGTTACCCAGAATCCTTTGCAAACCTCAAAATTTGGCTAAAAAAACACATGTTCCTCACATTTCTGTGGCAGAAAGTTCTGGAATCTGAGAGGAGCCACGAATTTCCTTCCACCCAGCGTTCCCCCACGTCTCCCGAAACAAATGATACCTCACTTGTGTGGGTAGGCCTAGCGCCCGTGACAGGAAATGCCCCAAAGCGCAACGTGGACACAGCCAAATTTTTGAAGGAAAACAGAGGTGTTTTTTGCAAAGTGCCTACCTGTAGCATTTGGCCTGTAGCTCAGCCGCCACCTAGGGAAACCTACCAAACCTGTGCATTTTTGAAAACTAGAGACCTGGGGGAATCCAAGATGGGGTGACTTGTGTGGCTCGGACCAGGTTCTGTTACCCAGAATCCATTGCAAACCTCAAAATTTGGCTAAAAAAACACATGTTCCTCACATTTCTGTGGCAGAAAGTTCTGGAATCTGAGAGGAGCCACAAATTTCCTTCCACCCAGCGTTCCCCCACGTCTCCGATAAAAATGATACCTCACTTGTGTGGGTAGGCCTAGCGCCCGCGACAGGAAACGCCCCAAAGCGCAACGTAGACACAGCCAAATTTTTGAAGGAAAACAGAGGTGTTTTTTGCAAAGTGCCTACCTGTAGATTTTGGCCTGTAGCTCACCGCCACCTAGGGAAACCTACAGAACCTGTGCATTTCTGAAAACTAGAGACCTGGGGGAATCCAAGATGGGGTGACTTGTGTGGCTCGGACCAGGTTCTGTTACCCAGAATCCATTGCAAACCTCAAAATTTGGCTAAAAAAACACATGTTCCTCACATTTCTGTGGCAGAAAGTTCTGGAATCTGAGAGGAGCCACAAATTTCCTTCCACCCAGCTTTCCCCCACGTCTCCCGATAAAAATGATACCTCACTTGTGTGGGTAGGCCTAGCGACGGTAACAGGAAATGCCCCAAAGCGCAACGTGGACACAGCCAAATTTTTGAAGGAAAACAGAGGTGTTTTTTGCAAAGTGCCTACCTGTAGATTTTGGCCTGTAGCTCAGCCGCCACCTAGGGAAACCTACCAAACCTGTGCATTTCTGAAAACCAGAGACCTGGGGGAATCCAAGATGGGGTGACTTGTGTGGCTCGGACCAGGTTCTGTTACCCAGAATCCATTGCAAACCTCAAAATTTGGCTAAAAAAACACATGTTCCTCACATTTCTGTGGCAGAAAGTTCTGGAATCTGAGAGGAGCCACAAATTTCCTTCCACCCAGCGTTCCCCCACGTCTCCGATAAAAATGATACCTCACTTGTGTGGGTAGGCCTAGCGCCCGCGACAGGAAACGCCCCAAAGCGCAACGTAGACACAGCCAAATTTTTGAAGGAAAACAGAGGTGTTTTTTGCAAAGTTCCTACCTGTAGATTTTGGCTTGTAGCTCAGCCGCCACCTAGGGAAACCTACCAAACCTGTGCATTTCTGAAAACTAGAGATCTAGTGGAATCCAAGATGGGGTGACTTGTGTGGCTCGGACCAGGTTCTGTTACCCAGAATCCTTTGCAAACCTCAAAATTTGGCTAAAAAAACACATGTTCCTAACATTTCTGTGGCAGAAAGTTCTGGAATCTGAGAGGAGCCACGAATTTCCTTACACCCAGCATTCCCCCACGTCTGCCGATAAAAATGATACCTCACTTGTGTGGGTAGGCCTAGCGCCCGCGACAGGAAACGCCCCAAAGCGCAACGTGGACACAGCCACATTTTTGAAGGAAAACAGAGGTGTTTTTTGCAAAGTGCCTACCTGTAGATTTTGGCTTGTAGCTCAGCCGCCACCTAGGGAAACCTACCAAACCTTTGCATTTCTGAAAACTAGAGACCTAGGGGAATAGAAGATGGGGTGACTTGTGTGGCTCGGACCAGGTTCTGTTACCCAGAATCCTTTGCAAACCTCAAAATATGGCTAAAAAACACATGTTCCTTACATTTCTGTGGCAGAAAGTTCTGGAATCTGAGAGGAGCCACAAATTTCCTTCCTCCCAGCGTTCCCCCATGTCTCCCGATAAATATGATACCTCACTTGTGTGGGTAGGCCTAGTGCCCGCGACAGAAAACGCCCCAAAGCGCAACTTGGACACATCCAAATTTGTGAAGGAAAACAGAGGTGTTTTTTGCAAAGTGCCTACCTGTAGATTTTGTCTTGTAGCTCAGCCGCCACCTAGGGAAACCTACCAAACCTGTGCATTTCTGAAAACTAGAGACCTAGGGGAATCCAAGATGGGGTGACTTGTGTGGCTCGGACCAGGTTCTGTTACCCAGAATCCTTTGCAAACCTCAAAATTTGGCTAAAAAAACACATGTTCCTAACATTTCTGTGGCAGAAAGTTCTGGAATCTGAGAGGAGCCACGAATTTCCTTCCACCCAGCGTTCCCCCACGTCTGCCGATAAAAATGATACCTCACTTGTGTGGGTAGGCCTAGCGCCCGCGACAGGAAACGCCCCAAAGCGCAACGTGGACACAGCCACATTTTTGAAGGAAACCAGAGGTGTTTTTTGCAAAGTGCCTACCTGTAGATTTTGGCCTGTAGCTCAGCCGCCACCTACGGAAACCTACCAAACCTGTGCATTTCTGAAAACTAGAGACCTAGGGGAATCCAAGATGGGGTGACTTGTGTGGCTCAGACCAGCTTCTGTTACCCAGAATCCTTTGCAAACCTCAAAATTTGGCTAATAAAACACATGTTCCTAACATTTCTGTGGCAGAAAGTTCTGGAATCTGAGAGGAGCCACAAATTTCCTTCCACCCAGCGTTCCCCC
Source organism: Pleurodeles waltl (assembly GCF_031143425.1). Classification (NCBI taxonomy): domain Eukaryota; kingdom Metazoa; phylum Chordata; class Amphibia; order Caudata; family Salamandridae; genus Pleurodeles; species Pleurodeles waltl. The sequence goes on from NC_090442.1 coordinate 685,357,498, forward strand.
ACGTCTCCGATAAAAATGATACCTCACTTGTGTGGGTAGGCCTAGCGCCCGCGACAGGAAACGCCCCAAAGCGCAACGTAGACACAGCCAAATTTTTGAAGGAAAACAGAGGTGTTTTTTGCAAAGTGCCTACCTGTAGATTTTGGCTTGTAGCTCAGCCGCCACCTAGGGAAACCTACCAAACCTGTGCATTTCTGAAAACTAGAGACCTAGGGGAATCCAAGATGGGGTGACTTGTGTGGCTCGGACCAGGTTCTGATACCCAGAATCCTTTGCAAACCTCAAAATTTGGCTAAAAAAACACATGTTCCTCATATTTTTGTGGCAGAAAGTTCTGGAATCTGAGAGGAGCCACAAATTTCCTTCCACCCAGCGTTCCCCCACGTCTCCCGATAAAAATGATACCTCACTTGTGTGGGTAGGCCTACCGCCCGCGACAGGAAACGCCCCAAAGCGCAACGTAGACACAGCCAAATTTTTGAAGGAAAACAGAGGTGTTTTTTGCAAAGTGCCTACCTGTAGATTTTGGCTTGTAGCTCAGCCGCCACCTAGGGAAACCTACCAAACCTGTGCATTTCTGAAAACTAGAGACCTAGGGGAATCGAAGATGGGGTGACTTGTGTGGCTCGGACCAGGTTCTGTTACCCAGAATCCTTTGCAAACCTCAAAATTTGGCTAAAAAAACACATGTTCCTAACATTTCTGTGGCAGAAAGTTCTGGAATCTGAGAGGAGCCACAAATGTCCTTCCTCCCAGCGTTCCCCCACGTCTCCCGATAAAAATGATACCTCACTTGTGTGGGTAGGCCTAGTGCCCGCGACAGAAAACGCCCCAAAGCGCAACTTGGACACATCCAAATTTGTGAAGGAAAACAGAGGTGTTTTTTGCAAAGTGCCTACCTGTAGATTTTGTCTTGTAGCTCAGCCGCCACCTAGGGAAACCTACCAAACCTGTGCATTTCTGAAAACTAGAGACCTAGGGGAATCCAAGATGGGGTGACTTGTGTGGCTCGGACCAGGTTCTGTTACCCAGAATCCTTTGCAAACCTCAAAATTTGGCTAAAAAAACACATGTTCCTCACATTTTTGTGGCAGAAAGTTCTGGAATCTGAGAGGAGCCACAAATTTCCTTCCACCCAGCATTCCCCCACGTCTCCCGATAAAAATGATACCTCACTTGTGTGGGTAGGCCTACCGCCCGCGACAGGAAACGCCCCAAAGCGCAACGTAGACACAGCCAAATTTTTGAAGGAAAACAGAGGTGTTTTTTGCAAAGTGCCTACCTGTAGATTTTGGCTTGTAGCTCAGCCGCCACCTAGGGAAACCTACCAAACCTTTGCATTTCTGAAAACTAGAGACCTAGGGGAATCCAAGATGGGGTGACTTGTGTGGCTCGGACCAGGTTCTGTTACCCAGAATCCTTTGCAAACCTCAAAATTTGGCTAAAAAAACACATGTTCCTAACATTTCTGTGGCAGAAAGTTCTGGAATATGAGAGGAGCCACAAATTTCCTTCCACCCAGCGTTCCCCCACGTCTCCCGATAAAAATGATACCTCACTTGTGTGGGTAGGCCTAGTGCCCGCGACAGAAAACGCCCCAAAGCGCAACGTGGACACATCCAAATTTGTGAAGGAAAACAGAGGTGTTTTTTGCAAAGTGCCTACCTGTAGATTTTGTCTTGTAGCTCAGCCGCCACCTAGGGAAACCTACTAAACCTGTGCATTTCTGAAAACTAGAGACCTAGGGGAATCCAAGGTGGGGTGACTTGGTTGGCTCGGACCAGGTTCTGTTACCCAGAATCCTTTGCAAACCTCAAAATTTGGCTAAAAAAACACATGTTCCTCACATTTCTGTGGCAGAAAGTTCTGGAATCTGAGAGGAGCCACGAATTTCCTTCCACCCAGCGTTCCCCCACGTCTCCCGATAAAAATGATACCTCACTTGTGTGGGTAGGCCTAGCGCCCGTGACAGGAAATGCCCCAAAGCGCAACGTGGACACAGCCAAATTTTTGAAGGAAAACAGAGGTGTTTTTTGCAAAGTGCCTACCTGTAGCATTTGGCCTGAAGCTCAGCCGCCACCTAGGGAAACCTACCAAACCTGTGCATTTTTGAAAACTAGAGACCTGGGGAAATCCAAGATGGGGTGACTTGTGTGGCTCGGACCAGGTTCTGTTACCCAGAATCCATTGCAAACCTCAAAATTTGGCTAAAAAAACACATGTTCCTCACATTTCTGTGGCAGAAAGTTCTGGAATCTGAGAGGAGCCACAAATTTCCTTCCACCCAGCGTTCCTCCACGTCTCCGATAAAAATGGTACCTCACTTGTGTGGGTAGGCCTAGCGCCCGCAACAGGAAACGCCCCAAAGCGCAACGTAGACACAGCCAAATTTTTGAAGGAAAACAGAGGTGTTTTTTGCAAAGTGCCTACCTGTAGATTTTGGCCTGTAGCTCAGCCGCCACCTAGGGAAACCTACCAAACCTGTGCATTTCTGAAAACTAGAGACCTGGGGGATTCCAAGATGGGGTGACTTGTGTGGCTCGGACCAGGTTCTGTTACCCAGAATCCATTGCAAACCTCAAAATTTGGCTAAAAAAACACATGTTCCTCACATTTCTGTGGGAGAAAGTTCTGGAATCTGAGAGGAGCCACAAATTTCCTTCCACCCAGCGTTCCCCCACGTCTCCGATAAAAATGATACCTCACTTGTGTGGGTAGGCCTAGCGCCCGCGACAGGAAACGCCCCAAAGCGCAACGTAGACACAGCCAAATTTTTGAAGGAAAACAGAGGTGTTTTTTGCAAAGTGCCTACCTGTAGATTTTGGCCTGTAGCTCACCGCCACCTGGGGAAACCTACAAAACCTGTGCATTTCTGAAAACTAGAGACCTGGGGGAATCCAAGATGGGGTGACTTGTGTGGCTCGGACCAGGTTCTGTTACCCAGAATCCATTGCAAACCTCAAAATTTGGCTAAAAAAACACATGTTCCTCACATTTCTGTGGCAGAAAGTTCTGGAATCTGAGAGGAGCCACAAATTTCCTTCCACCCAGCGTTCCCCCACGTCTCCCGATAAAAATGATACCTCACTTGTGTGGGTAGGCCTAGCGACGGTGACAGGAAATGCCCCAAAGCGCAACGTGGACACAGCCAAATTTTTGAAGGAAAACAGAGGTGTTTTTTGCAAAGTGCCTACCTGTAGATTTTGGCCTGTAGCTCAGCCGCCACCTAGGGAAACCTACCAAACCTGTGCATTTCTGAAAACTAGAGACCTGGGGGAATCCAAGATGGGGTGACTTGTGTGGCTCGGACCAGGTTCTGTTACCCAGAATCTATTGCAAACCTCAAAATTTGGCTAAAAAAACACATGTTCCTCACATTTCTGTGGCAGAAAGTTCTGGAATCTGAGAGGAGCCACAAATTTCCTTCCACCCAGCGTTCCCCCACGTCTCCGATAAAAATGATACCTCACTTGTGTGGGTAGGCCTAGCGCCCGCGACAGGAAACGCCCCAAATCGCAACGTAGACACAGCCAAATTTTTGAAGGAAAACAGAGGTGTTTTTTGCAAAGTGCCTACCTGTAGATTTTGGCTTGTAGCTCAGCCGCCACCTAGGGAAACCTACCAAACCTGTGCATTTCTGAAAACTAGAGACCTAGGGGAATCCAAGATGGGGTGACTTGTGTGGCTCGGACCAGGTTCTGTTACCCAGAATCCTTTGCAAACCTCAAAATTTGGCTAAAAAAACACATGTTCCTAACATTTCTGTGGCAGAAAGTTCTGGAATCTGAGAGGAGCCACGAATTTCCTTACACCCAGCATTCCCCCACGTCTGCCGATAAAAATGATACCTCACTTGTGTGGGTAGGCCTAGCGCCCGCGACAGGAAACGCCCCAAAGCGCAACGTGGACACAGCCACATTTTTGAAGGAAAACAGAGGTGTTTTTTGCAAAGTGCCTACCTGTAGATTTTGGCCTGTAGCTCAGCCGCCACCTACGGAAACCTACCAAACCTGTGCATTTCTGAAAACTAGAGACCTAGGGGAATCCAAGATGGGGTGACTTGTGTGGCTCGGACCAGCTTCTGTTACCCAGAATCCTTTGCAAACCTCAAAATTTGGCTAATAAAACACATGTTCCTAACATTACTGTGGCAGAAAGTTCTGGAATCTGAGAGGAGCCACAAATTTCCTTCCACCCAGCGTTCCCCCACGTCTCCGATAAAAATGATACCTCACTTGTGTGGGTAGGCCTAGCGCCCGCGACAGGAAACGCCCCAAAGCGCAACGTAGACACAGCCAAATTTTTGAAGGAAAACAGAGGTGTTTTTTGCAAAGTGCCTACCTGTAGATTTTAGCCTGTAGCTCACCGCCACCTGGGGAAACCTACAAAACCTGTGCATTTCTGAAAACTAGAGACCTGGGGGAATCCAAGATGGGGTGACTTGTGTGGCTCGGACCAGGTTCTGTTACCCAGAATCCATTGCAAACCTCAAAATTTGGCTAAAAAAACACATGTTCCTCACATTTCTGTGGCAGAAAGTTCTGGAATCTGAGAGGAGCCACAAATTTCCTTCCACCCAGCGTTCCCCCACGTCTCCCGATAAAAATGATACCTCACTTGTGTGGGTAGGCCTAGCGACGGTGACAGGAAATGCCCCAAAGCGCAACGTGAACACAGCCAAATTTTTGAAGGAAAACAGAGGTGTTTTTTGCAAAGTGCCTACCTGTAGATTTTGGCCTGTAGCTCAGCCGCCACCTAGGGAAACCTACCAAACCTGTGCATTTCTGAAAACTAGAGACCTGGGGGAATCCAAGATGGGGTGACTTGTGTGGCTCGGACCAGGTTCTGTTACCCAGAATCTATTGCAAACCTCAAAATTTGGCTAAAAAAACACATGTTCCTCACATTTCTGTGGCAGAAAGTTCTGGAATCTGAGAGGAGCCACAAATTTCCTTCCACCCAGCGTTCCCCCACGTCTCCGATAAAAATGATACCTCACTTGTGTGGGTAGGCCTAGCGCCCGCGACAGGAAACGCCCCAAATCGCAACGTAGACACAGCCAAATTTTTGAAGGAAAACAGAGGTGTTTTTAGCAAAAAGTGCCTACCTGTAGATTTTGGCTTGTAGCTCAGCCGCCACCTAGGGAAACCTACCAAACCTGTGCATTTCTGAAAACTAGAGACCTAGGGGAATCCAAGATGGGGTGACTTGTGTGGCTCGGACCAGGTTCTGTTACCCAGAATCCTTTGCAAACCTCAAAATTTGGCTAAAAAAACACATGTTCCTAACATTTCTGTGGCAGAAAGTTCTGGAATCTGAGAGGAGCCACGAATTTCCTTACACCCAGCATTCCCCCACGTCTGCCGATAAAAATGATACCTCACTTGTGTGGGTAGGCCTAGCGCCCGCGACAGGAAACGCCCCAAAGCGCAACGTGGACACAGCCACATTTTTGAAGGAAAACAGAGGTGTTTTTTGCAAAGTGCCTACCTGTAGATTTTGGCTTGTAGCTCAGCCGCCACCTAGGGAAACCTACCAAACCTTTGCATTTCTGAAAACTAGAGACCTAGGGGAATAGAAGATGGGGTGACTTGTGTGGCTCGGACCAGGTTCTGTTACCCAGAATCCTTTGCAAACCTCAAAATATGGCTAAAAAAACACATGTTCCTAACATTTCTGTGGCAGAAAGTTCTGGAATCTGAGAGGAGCCACAAATTTCCTTCCTCCCAGCGTTCCCCCATGTCTCCCGATAAATATGATACCTCACTTGTGTGGGTAGGCCTAGTGCCCCCGACAGAAAACGCCCCAAAGCGCAACTTGGACACATCCAAATTTGTGAAGGAAAACAGAGGTGTTTTTTGCAAAGTGCCTACCTGTAGATTTTATCTTGTAGCTCAGCCGCCTCCTAGGGAAACCTACCAAACCTGTGCATTTCTGAAAACTAGAGACCTAGGGGAATCCAAGATGGGGTGACTTGTGTGGCTCGGACCAGGTTCTGTTACCCAGAATCCTTTGCAAACCTCAAAATTTGGCTAAAAAAACACATGTTCCTCACATTTCTGTGGCAGAAAGTTCTGGAATCTGAGAGGAGCCACGAATTACCTTCCACCCAGCGTTCCCCCACGTCTACCGATAAAAATGATACCTCACTTGTGTGGGTAGGCCTAGCGCCCGTGACAGGAAATGCCCCAAAGCGCAACGTGGACACAGCCAAATTTTTGAAGGAAAACAGAGGTGTTTTTTGCAAAGTGCCTACCTGTAGCATTTGGCCTGTAGCTCAGCCGCCACCTAGGGAAACCTACCAAACCTGTGCATTTTTGAAAACTAGAGACCTGGGGGAATCCAAGATGGGGTGACTTGTGTGGCTCGGACCAGGTTCTGTTACCCAGAATCCATTGCAAACCTCAAAATTTGGCTAAAAAAACACATGTTCCTCACATTTCTGTGGCAGAAAGTTCTGGAATCTGAGAGGAGCCACAAATTTCCTTCCACCCAGCGTTCCCCCACGTCTCCGATAAAAATGATACCTCACTTGTGTGGGTAGGCCTAGCGCCCGCGACAGGAAACGCCCCAAAGCGCAACGTGGACACAGCCACATTTTTGAAGGAAAACAGAGTTTTTTTTTGCAAAGTGCCTACCTGTAGATTTTGGCCTGTAGCTCAGCCGCCACCTACGGAAACCTACCAAACCTGTGCATTTCTGAAAACTAGAGACCTAGGGGAATCCAAGATGGGGTGACTTGTGTGGCTCAGACCAGCTTCTGTTACCCAGAATCCTTTGCAAACCTCAAAATTTGGCTAATAAAACACATGTTCCTAACATTTCTGTGGCAGAAAGTTCTGGAATCTGAGAGGAGCCACAAATTTCCTTCCACCCAGCGTTCCCCCACGTCTCCGATAAAAATGATACCTCACTTGTGTGGGTAGGCCTAGCGCCCGCGACAGGAAACGCCCCAAAGCGCAACGTAGACACAGCCAAATTTTTGAAGGAAAACAGAGGTGTTTTTTGCAAAGTGCCTACCTGTAGATTTTGGCTTGTAGCTCAGCCGCCACCTAGGGAAACCTACCAAACCTGTGCATTTCTGAAAACTAGAGACCTAGGGGAATCCAAGATGGGGTGACTTGTGTGGCTCGGACCAGGTTCTGATACCCAGAATCCTTTGCAAACCTCAAAATTTGGCTAAAAAAACACAAGTTCCTCACATTTTTGTGGCAGAAAGTTCTGGAATCTGAGAGGAGCCACAAATTTCCTTCCACCCAGCGTTCCCCCACGTCTCCCGATAAAAATGATACCTCACTTGTGTGGGTAGGCCTAGCGCCCGCGACAGGAAACGCCCCAAAGCGCAACGTAGACACAGCCAAATTTTTGAAGGAAAACAGAGGTGTTTTTTGCAAAGTGCCTACCTGTAGATTTTGGCCTGTAGCTCACCGCCACCTAGGGAAACCTACAAAACCTGTGCATTTCTGAAAACTAGAGACCTGGGGGAATCCAAGATGGGGTGACTTGTGTGGCTCGGACCAGGTTCTGTTACCCAGAATCCATTGCAAACCTCAAAATTTGGCTAAAAAAACACATGTTCCTCACATTTCTGTGGCAGAAAGTTCTGGAATCTGAGAGGAGCCACAAATTTCCTTCCACCCAGCTTTCCCCCACGTCTCCCGATAAAAATGATACCTCACTTGTGTGGGTAGGCCTAGCGACGGTAACAGGAAATGTCCCAAAGCGCAACGTGGACACAGCCAAATTTTTGAAGGAAAACAGAGGTGTTTTTTGCAAAGTGCCTACCTGTAGATTTTGGCCTGTAGCTCAGCCGCCACCTAGGGAAACCTACCAAACCTGTGCATTTCTGAAAACTAGAGACCTGGGGGAATCCAAGATGGGGTGACTTGTGTGGCTCGGACCAGGTTCTGTTACCCAGAATCCATTGCAAACCTCAAAATTTGGCTAAAAAAACACATGTTCCTCACATTTCTGTGGCAGAAAGTTCTGGAATCTGAGAGGAGCCACAAATTTCCTTCCACCCAGCGTTCCCCCACGTCTCCGATAAAAATGATACCTCACTTGTGTGGGTAGGCCTAGCGCCCGCGACAGGAAACGCCCCAAAGCGCAACGTGGACACAGCCACATTTTTGAAGGAAAACAGAGGTGTTTTTTGCAAAGTGCCTACCTGTAGATTTTGGCCTGTAGCTCAGCCGCCACCTACGGAAACCTACCAAACCTGTGCATTTCTGAAAACTAGAGACCTAGGGGAATCCAAGATGGGGTGACTTGTGTGGCTCAGACCAGCTTCTGTTACCCAGAATCCTTTGCAAACCTCAAAATTTGGCTAATAAAACACATGTTCCTAACATTTCTGTGGCAGAAAGTTCTGGAATCTGAGAGGAGCCACAAATTTCCTTCCACCCAGCGTTCCCCCACGTCTCCGATAAAAATGATACCTCACTTGTGTGGGTAGGCCTAGCGCCCGCGACAGGAAACGCCCCAAAGCGCAACGTAGACACAGCCAAATTTTTGAAGGAAAACAGAGGTGTTTTTTGCAAAGTGCCTACCTGTAGATTTTGGCTTGTAGCTCAGCCGCCACCTAGGGAAACCTACCAAACCTGTGCATTTCTGAAAACTAGAGACCTAGGGGAATCCAAGATGGGGTGACTTGTGTGGCTCGGACCAGGTTCTGATACCCAGAATCCTTTGCAAACCTCAAAATTTGGCTAAAAAAACACATGTTCCTCACATTTTTGTGGCAGAAAGTTCTGGAATCTGAGAGGAGCCACAAATTTCCTTCCACCCAGCGTTCCCCCACGTCTCCCGATAAAAATGATACCTCACTTGTGTGGGTAGGCCTAGCGCCCGCGACAGGAAACGCCCCAAAGCGCAACGTAGACACAGCCAAATTTTTGAAGGAAAACAGAGGTGTTTTTTGCAAAGTGCCTACCTGTAGATTTTGGCCTGTAGCTCACCGCCACCTAGGGAAACCTACAAAACCTGTGCATTTCTGAAAACTAGAGACCTGGGGGAATCCAAGATGGGGTGACTTGTGTGGCTCGGACCAGGTTCTGTTACCCAGAATCCATTGCAAACCTCAAAATTTGGCTAAAAAAACACATGTTCCTCACATTTCTGTGGCAGAAAGTTCTGGAATCTGAGAGGAGCCACAAATTTCCTTCCACCCAGCTTTCCCCCACGTCTCCCGATAAAAATGATACCTCACTTGTGTGGGTAGGCCTAGCGACGGTAACAGGAAATGCCCCAAAGCGCAACGTGGACACAGCCAAATTTTTGAAGGAAAACAGAGGTGTTTTTTGCAAAGTGCCTACCTGTAGATTTTGGCCTGTAGCTCAGCCGCCACCTAGGGAAACCTACCAAACCTGTGCATTTCTGAAAACTAGAGACCTGGGGGAATCCAAGATGGGGTGACTTGTGAGGCTCGGACCAGGTTCTGTTACCCAGAATCCATTGCAAACCTCAAAATTTGGCTAAAAAAACACATGTTCCTCACATTTCTGTGGCAGAAAGTTCTGGAATCTGAGAGGAGCCACAAATTTCCTTCCACCCAGCGTTCCCCCACGTCTCCGATAAAAATGATACCTCACTTGTGTGGGTAGGCCTAGCGCCCGCGTCAGGAAACGCCCCAAAGCGCAACGTAGACACAGCCAAATTTTTGAAGGAAAACAGAGGTGTTTTTTGCAAAGTGCCTACCTGTAGATTTTGTCTTGTAGCTCAGCCGCCACCTAGGGAAACCTACCAAACCTGTGCATTTCTGAAAACTAGAGACCTAGGGGAATCCAAGATGGGGTGACTTGTGTGGCTCGGACCAGGTTCTGTTACCCAGAATCCTTTGCAAACCTCAAAATTTGGCTAAAAAAACACATGTTCCTAACATTTCTGTGGCAGAAAGTTCTGGAATCTGAGAGGAGCCACGAATTTCCTTCCACCCAGCGTTCCCCCACGTCTGCCGATAAAAATGATACCTCACTTGTGTGGGTAGGCCTAGCGCCCGCGACAGGAAACGCCCCAAAGCGCAACGTGGACACAGCCACATTTTTGAAGGAAAACAGAGGTGTTTTTTGCAAAGTGCCTACCTGTAGATTTTGGCCTGTAGCTCAGCCGCCACCTACGGAAACCTACCAAACCTGTGCATTTCTGAAAACTAGAGACCTAGGGGAATCCAAGATGGGGTGACTTGTGTGGCTCAGACCAGCTTCTGTTACCCAGAATCCTTTGCAAACCTCAAAATTTGGCTAATAAAACACATGTTCCTAACATTTCTGTGGCAGAAAGTTCTGGAATCTGAGAGGAGCCACAAATTTCCTTCCACCCAGCGTTCCCCCACGTCTCCGATAAAAATGATACCTCACTTGTGTGGGTAGGCCTAGCGCCCGCGACAGGAAACGCCCCAAAGCGCAACGTAGACACAGCCAAATTTTTGAAGGAAAACAGAGGTGTTTTTTGCAAAGTGCCTACCTGTAGATTTTGGCTTGTAGCTCAGCCGCCACCTAGGGAAACCTACCAAACCTGTGCATTTCTGAAAACTAGAGACCTAGGGGAATCCAAGATGGGGTGACTTGTGTGGCTCGGACCAGGTTCTGATACCCAGAATCCTTTGCAAACCTCAAAATTTGGCTAAAAAAACACATGTTCCTCACATTTTTGTGGCAGAAAGTTCTGGAATCTGAGAGGAGCCACAAATTTCCTTCCACCCAGCGTTCCCCCACGTCTCCCGATAAAAATGATACCTCACTTGTGTGGGTAGGCCTACCGCCCGCGACAGGAAACGCCCCAAAGCGCAACGTAGACACAGCCAAATTTTTGAAGGAAAACAGAGGTGTTTTTTGCAAAGTGCCTACCTGTAGATTTTGGCTTGTAACTCAGCCGCCACCTAGGGAAACCTACCAAACCTGTGCATTTCTGAAAACTAGAGACCTAGGGGAATCGAAGATGGGGTGACTTGTGTGGCTCGGACCAGGTTCTGTTACCCAGAATCCTTTGCAAACCTCAAAATTTGGCTAAAAAAACACATGTTCCTAACATTTCTGTGGCAGAAAGTTCTGGAATCTGAGAGGAGCCACAAATGTCCTTCCTCCCAGCGTTCCCCCACGTCTCCCGATAAAAATGATACCTCACTTGTGTGGGTAGGCCTAGTGCCCGCGACAGAAAACGCCCCAAAGCGCAACTTGGACACATCCAAATTTGTGAAGGAAAACAGAGGTGTTTTTTGCAAAGTGCCTACCTGTAGATTTTGTCTTGTAGCTCAGCCGCCACCTAGGGAAACCTACCAAACCTGTGCATTTCTGAAAACTAGAGACATAGGGGAATCCAAGATGGGGTGACTTGTGTGGCTCGGACCAGGTTCTGTTACCCAGAATCCTTTGCAATCCTCAAAATTTGGCTAAAAAAACACATGTTCCTCACATTTTTGTGGCAGAAAGTTCTGGAATCTGAGAGGAGCCACAAATTTCCTTCCACCCAGCATTCCCCCACGTCTCCCGATAAAAATGATACCTCACTTGTGTGGGTAGGCCTACCGCCCGCGACAGGAAACGCCCCAAAGCGCAACGTAGACACAGCCAAATTTTTGAAGGAAAACAGAGGTGTTTTTTGCAAAGTGCCTACCTGTAGATTTTGGCTTGTAGCTCAGCCGCCACCTAGGGAAACCTACCAAACCTTTGCATTTCTGAAAACTAGAGACCTAGGGGAATCCAAGATGGGGTGACTTGTGTGGCTCGGACCAGGTTCTGTTACCCAGAATCCTTTGCAAACCTCAAAATTTGGCTAAAAAAACACATGTTCCTCACATTTCTGTGGCAGAAAGTTCTGGAATCTGAGAGGAGCCACAAATTTCCTTCCACCCAGCGTTCCCCCACGTCTCCCGATAAAAATGATACCTCACTTGTGTGGGTAGGCCTACCGCCCGCGACAGGAAACGCCCCAAAGCGCAACGTAGACACAGCCAAATTTTTGAAGGAAAACAGAGGTGTTTTTTGCAAAGTGCCTACCTGTAGATTTTGGCTTGTAGCTCAGCCGCCACCTGGGGAAACCTACCAAACCTGTGCATTTCTGAAAACTAGAGACCTAGGGGAATCCAAGATGGGGTGACTTGTGTGGCTCGGACCAGGTTCTGTTACCCAGAATCCTTTGCAAACCTCAAAATTTGGCTAAAAAAACACATGTTCCTAACATTTCTGTGGCAGAAAGTTCTGGAATATGAGAGGAGCCACAAATTTCCTTCCACCCAGCGTTCCCCCACGTCTCCCGATAAAAATGATACCTCACTTGTGTGGGTAGGCCTAGTGCCCGCGACAGAAAACGCCCCAAAGCGCAACGTGGACACATCCAAATTTGTGAAGGAAAACAGAGGTGTTTTTTGCAAAGTGCCTACCTGTAGATTTTGTCTTGTAGCTCAGCCGCCACCTAGGGAAACCTACTAAACCTGTGCATTTCTGAAAACTAGAGACCTAGGGGAATCCAAGGTGGGGTGACTTGTGTGGCTCGGACCAGGTTCTGTTACGCAGAACCCTTTGCAAACCTCAAAATTTGGCTAAAAAAACACATGTTCCTCACATTTCTGTGGCAGAAAGTTCTGGAATCTGAGAGGAGCCACGAATTTCCTTCCACCCAGCGTTCCCCCACGTCTCCCGATAAAAATGATACCTCACTTGTGTGGGTAGGCCTAGCGCCCGTGACAGGAAATGCCCCAAAGCGCAACGTGGACACAGCCAAATTTTTGAAGGAAAACAGAGGTGTTTTTTGCAAAGTGCCTACCTGTAGCATTTGGCCTGAAGCTCAGCCGCCACCTAGGGAAACCTACCAAACCTGTGCATTTTTGAAAACTAGAGACCTGGGGAAATCCAAGATGGGGTGACTTGTGTGGCTCGGACCAGGTTCTGTTACCCAGAATCCATTGCAAACCTCAAAATTTGGCTAAAAAAACACATGTTCCTCACATTTCTGTGGCAGAAAGTTCTGGAATCTGAGAGGAGCCACAAATTTCCTTCCACCCAGCGTTCCTCCACGTCTCCGATAAAAATGGTACCTCACTTGTGTGGGTAGGCCTAGCGCCCGCAACAGGAAACGCCCCAAAGCGCAACGTAGACACAGCCAAATTTTTGAAGGAAAACAGAGGTGTTTTTTGCAAAGTGCCTACCTGTAGATTTTGGCCTGTAGCTCAGCCGCCACCTAGGGAAACCTACCAAACCTGTGCATTTCTGAAAACTAGAGACCTGGGGGATTCCAAGATGGGGTGACTTGTGTGGCTCGGACCAGGTTCTGTTACCCAGAATCCATTGCAAACCTCAAAATTTGGCTAAAAAAACACATGTTCCTCACATTTCTGTGGCAGAAAGTTCTGGAATCTGAGAGGAGCCACAAATTTCCTTCCACCGAGCGTTCCCCCACGTCTCCGATAAAAATGATACCTCACTTGTGTGGGTAGGCCTAGCGCCCGCGACAGGAAACGCCCCAAAGCGCAACGTAGACACAGCCAAATTTTTGAAGGAAAACAGAGGTGTTTTTTGCAAAGTGCCTACCTGTAGATTTTGGCCTGTAGCTCACCGCCACCTGGGGAAACCTACAAAACCTGTGCATTTCTGAAAACTAGAGACCTGGGGGAATCCAAGATGGGGTGACTTGTGTGGCTCGGACCAGGTTCTGTTACCCAGAATCCATTGCAAACCTCAAAATTTGGTTAAAAAAACACATGTTCCTCACATTTCTGTGGCAGAAAGTTCTGGAATCTGAGAGGAGCCACAAATTTCCTTCCACCCAGCGTTCCCCCACGTCTCCCGATAAAAATGATACCTCACTTGTGTGGGTAGGCCTAGCGACGGTGACAGGAAATGCCCCAAAGCGCAACGTGGACACAGCCAAATTTTTGAAGGAAAACAGAGGTGTTTTTTGCAAAGTGCCTACCTGTAGATTTTGGCCTGTAGCTCAGCCGCCACCTAGGGAAACCTACCAAACCTGTGCATTTCTGAAAACTAGAGACCTGGGGGAATCCAAGATGGGGTGACTTGTGTGGCTCGGACCAGGTTCTGTTACCCAGAATCTATTGCAAACCTCAAAATTTGGCTAAAAAAACACATGTTCCTCACATTTCTGTGGCAGAAAGTTCTGGAATCTGAGAGGAGCCACAAATTTCCTTCCACCCAGCGTTCCCCCACGTCTCCGATAAAAATGATACCTCACTTGTGTGGGTAGGCCTAGCGCCCGCGACAGGAAACGCCCCAAAGCGCAACGTAGACACAGCCAAATTTTTGAAGGAAAACAGAGGTGTTTTTTGCAAAGTGCCTACCTGTAGATTTTGGCTTGTAGCTCAGCCGCCACCTACGGAAACCTACCAAACCTGTGCATTTCTGAAAACTAGAGACCTAGGGGAATCCAAGATGGGGTGACTTGTGTGGCTCGGACCAGGTTCTGTTACCCAGAATCCTTTGCAAACCTCAAAATTTGGCTAAAAAAACACATGTTCCTAACATTTCTGTGGCAGAAAGTTCTGGAATCTGAGAGGAGCCACGAATTTCCTTACACCCAGCATTCCCCCACGTCTGCCGATAAAAATGATACCTCACTTGTGTGGGTAGGCCTAGCGCCCGCGACAGGAAACGCCCCAAAGCGCAACGTGGACACAGCCACATTTTTGAAGGAAAACAGAGGTGTTTTTTGCAAAGTGCCTACCTGTAGATTTTGGCCTGTAGCTCAGCCGCCTCCTACGGAAACCTACCAAACCTGTGCATTTCTGAAAACTAGAGACCTAGGGGAATCCAAGATGGGGTGACTTGTGTGGCTCGGACCAGCTTCTGTTACCCAGAATCCTTTGCAAACCTCAAAATTTGGCTAATAAAACACATGTTCCTAACATTTCTGTGGCAGAAAGTTCTGGAATCTGAGAGGAGCCACAAATTTCCTTCCACCCAGCGTTACCCCACGTCTCCCGATAAAAATGATACCTCACTTGTGTGGGTAGGCCTACCGCCCGCGACAGGAAACGCCCCAAAGCGCAACGTAGACACAGCCAAATTTTTGAAGGAAAACAGAGGTGTTTTTTGCAAAGTGCCTACCTGTAGATTTTGGCTTGTAGCTCAGCCGCCACCTAGGGAAACCTACCAAACCTTTGCATTTCTGAAAACTAGAGACCTAGGGGAATCGAAGATGGGGTGACTTGTGTGGCTCGGACCAGGTTCTGTTACCCAGAATCCTTTGCAAACCTCAAAATATGGCTAAAAAAACACATGTTTCTAACATTTCTGTGGCAGAAAGTTCTGGAATCTGAGAGGAGCCACAAATTTCCTTCCTCCCAGCGTTCCCCCACGTCTCCCGATAAATATGATACCTCACTTGTGTGGGTAGGCCTAGTGCCCGCGACAGAAAACGCCCCAAAGCGCAACTTGGACACATCCAAATTTGTGAAGGAAAACAGAGGTGTTTTTTGCAAAGTGCCTACCTGTAGATTTTGTCTTGTAGCTCAGCCGCCACCTAGGGAAACCTACCAAACCTGTGCATTTCTGAAAACTAGAGACCTAGGGGAATCCAAGATGGGGTGACTTGTGTGGCTCGGACCAGGTTCTGTTACCCAGAATCCTTTGCAAACCTCAAAATTTGGCTAAAGAAACACATGTTCCTCACATTTCTGTGGCAGAAAGTTCTGGAATCTGAGAGGAGCCACGAATTTCCTTCCACCCAGCGTTCCCCCACGTCTCCCGATAAAAATGATACCTCACTTGTGTGGGTAGGCCTAGCGCCCGTGACAGGAAATGCCCCAAAGCGCAACGTGGACACAGCCAAATTTTTGAAGGAAAACAGAGGTGTTTTTTGCAAAGTGCCTACCTGTAGCATTTGGCCTATAGCTCAGCCGCCACCTAGGGAAACCTACCAAACCTGTGCATTTTTGAAAACTAGAGACCTGGGGGAATCCAAGATGGGGTCACTTGTGTGGCTCGGACCAGGTTCTGTTACCCAGAATCCATTGCAAACCTCAAAATTTGGCTAAAAAAACACATGTTCCTCACATTTCTGTGGCAGAAAGTTCTGGAATCTGAGAGGAGCCACAAATTTCCTTCCACCCAGCGTTCCCCCACGTCTCCGATAAAAATGATACCTCACTTGTGTGGGTAGGCCTAGCGCCCGCAACAGGAAACGCCCCAAAGCGCAACGTAGACACAGCAACATTTTTGAAGGAAAACAGAGGTGTTTTTTTCAAAGTGCCTACCTGTAGATTTTGGCCTGTAGCTCAGCCGCCACCTAGGGAAACCTACCAAACCTGTGCATTTCTGAAAACTAGAGACCTGGGGGAATCCAAGATGGGGTGACTTGTGTGGCTCGGACCAGGTTCTGTTACCCAGAATCCTTTGCAAACCTCAAAATTTGGCTAAAAAAACACATGTTCCACACATTTCTGTGGCAGAAAGTTCTGGAATCTGAGAGGAACCACGAATTTCCTTCCACCCAGCGTTCCCCCACGTCTCCCGATACAAATGATACCTCACTTGTGTGGGTAGGCCTAGCGACCGTGACAGGAAACGCCCCAAAGCGCAACGTAGACACAGCCAAATTTTTGAAGGAAAACAGAGGTGTTTTTTGCAAAGTGCCTACCTGTAGATTTTGGCTTGTAGCTCAGCCGCCACCTAGGGAAACCTACCAAACCTTTGCATTTCTGAAAACTAGAGACCTAGGGGAATCGAAGATGGGGTGACTTGTGTGGCTCGGACCAGGTTCTGTTACCCAGAATCCTTTGCAAACCTCAAAATATGGCTAAAAAAACACATGTTTCTAACATTTCTGTGGCAGAAAGTTCTGGAATCTGAGAGGAGCCACAAATTTCCTTCCTCCCAGCGTTCCCCCACGTCTCCCGATAAATATGATACCTCACTTGTGTGGGTAGGCCTAGTGCCCGCGACAGAAAACGCCCCAAAGCGCAACTTGGACACATCCAAATTTGTGAAGGAAAACAGAGGTGTTTTTTGCAAAGTGCCTACCTGTAGATTTTGTCTTGTAGCTCAGCCGCCACCTAGGGAAACCTACCAAACCTGTGCATTTCTGAAAACTAGAGACCTAGGGGAATCCAAGATGGGGTGACTTGTGTGGCTCGGACCAGGTTCTGTTACCCAGAATCCTTTGCAAACCTCAAAATTTGGCTAAAGAAACACATGTTCCTCACATTTCTGTGGCAGAAAGTTCTGGAATCTGAGAGGAGCCACGAATTTCCTTCCACCCAGCGTTCCCCCACGTCTCCCGATAAAAATGATACCTCACTTGTGTGGGTAGGCCTAGCGCCCGTGACAGGAAATGCCCCAAAGCGCAACGTGGACACAGCCAAATTTTTGAAGGAAAACAGAGGTGTTTTTTGCAAAGTGCCTACCTGTAGCATTTGGCCTATAGCTCAGCCGCCACCTAGGGAAACCTACCAAACCTGTGCATTTTTGAAAACTAGAGACCTGGGGGAATCCAAGATGGGGTCACTTGTGTGGCTCGGACCAGGTTCTGTTACCCAGAATCCATTGCAAACCTCAAAATTTGGCTAAAAAAACACATGTTCCTCACATTTCTGTGGCAGAAAGTTCTGGAATCTGAGAGGAGCCACAAATTTCCTTCCACCCAGCGTTCCCCCACGTCTCCGATAAAAATGATACCTCACTTGTGTGGGTAGGCCTAGCGCCCGCAACAGGAAACGCCCCAAAGCGCAACGTAGACACAGCAACATTTTTGAAGGAAAACAGAGGTGTTTTTTTCAAAGTGCCTACCTGTAGATTTTGGCCTGTAGCTCAGCCGCCACCTAGGGAAACCTACCAAACCTGTGCATTTCTGAAAACTAGAGACCTGGGGGAATCCAAGATGGGGTGACTTGTGTGGCTCGGACCAGGTTCTGTTACCCAGAATCCTTTGCAAACCTCAAAATTTGGCTAAAAAAACACATGTTCCACACATTTCTGTGGCAGAAAGTTCTGGAATCTGAGAGGAACCACGAATTTCCTTCCACCCAGCGTTCCCCCACGTCTCCCGATACAAATGATACCTCACTTGTGTGGGTAGGCCTAGCGCCCGTGACAGGAAATGCCCCAAAGCGCAACGTGGACACAGCCAAATTTTTGAAGAAAACAGAGGTGTTTTTTGCAAAGTGCCTACCTGTAGCATTTGGCCTGTAGCTCAGCCGCCACCTAGGGAAACCTACCAAACCTGTGCATTTTTTAAAACTAGAGACCTGGGGGAATCCAAGATGGGGTGACTTGTGTGGCTCGGACCAGGTTCTGTTACCCAGAATCCATTGCAAACCTCAAAATTTGGCTAAAAAAACACATGTTCCTCACATTTCTGTGGCAGAAAGTTCTGGAATCTGAGAGGAGCCACAAATTTCCTTCCACCCAGCGTTCCCCCACGTCTCCCGATAAAAATGATACCTCACTTGTGTGGGTAGGCCTAGCGACGGTAACAGGAAATGCCCCAAAGCGCAACGTGGACACAGCCAAATTTTTGAAGGAAAACAGAGGTGTTTTTTGCAAAGTGCCTACCTGTAGATTTTGGCTTGTAGCTCAGCCGCCACCTAGGGAAACCTACCAAACCTGTGCATTTCTGAAAACTAGAGACCTAGGGGAATCCAAGATGGGGTGACTTGTGTGGCTCGGACCAGGTTCTGATACCCAGAATCCTTTGCAAACCTCAAAATTTGGCTAAAAAAACACATGTTCCTCACATTTTTGTGGCAGAAAGTTCTGGAATCTGAGAGGAGCCACAAATTTCCTTCCACCCAGCGTTCCCCCACGTCTGCCGATAAAAATGATACCTCACTTGTGTGGGTAGGCCTAGCGCCCGCGACAGGAAACGCCCCAAAACGCAACGTGGACACAGCCACATTTTTTAAGGAAAACAGAGGTGTTTTTTGCAAAGTGCCTACCTGTAGATTTTGGCCTGTAGCTCAGCCGCCACCTACGGAAACCTACCAAACCTGTGCATTTCTGAAAACTAGAGACCTAGGGGAATCCAAGATGGGGTGACTTGTGTGGCTCGGACCAGCTTCTGTTACCCAGAATCCTTTGCAAACCTCAAAATTTGGCTAATAAAACACATGTTCCTAACATTTCTGTGGCAGAAAGTTCTGGAATCTGAGAGGAGCCACAAATTTCCTTCCACCCAGCGTTCCCCCACGTCTCCGATAAAAATGATACCTCACTTGTGTGGGTAGGCCTAGCGCCCGCGACAGGAAACGCCCCAAAGCGCAACGTAGACACAGCCAAATTTTTGAAGGAAAACAGAGGTGTTTTTTGCAAAGTGCCTACCTGTAGATTTTGGCTTGTAGCTCAGCCGCCACCTAGGGAAACCTTCCAAACCTGTGCATTTCTGAAACCTAGAGACCTAGGGGAATCCAAGATGGGGTGACTTGTGTGGCTCGGACCAGGTTCTGATACCCAGAATCCTTTGCAAACCTCAAAATTTGGCTAAAAAAACACATGTTCCTCACATTTTTGTGGCAGAAAGTTCTGGAATCTGAGAGGAGCCACAAATTTCCTTCCACCCAGCGTTCCCCCACGTCTCCCGATAAAAATGATACCTCACTTGTGTGGGTAGGCCTAGCGCCCGTGACAGGAAATGCCCCAAAGCGCAACGTGGACACAGCCAAATTTTTGAAGGAAAACAGAGGTGTTTTTTGCAAAGTGCCTACCTGTAGCATTTGGCCTGTAGCTCAGCCGCCACCTAGGGAAACCTACCAAACCTGTGCATTTCTGAAAACTAGAGACCTGGGGGAATCCAAGATGGGGTGACTTGTGTGGCTCGGACCAGGTTCTGTTACCCAGAATCCATTGCAAACCTCAAAATTTGGCTAAAAAAACAAATGTTCCTCACATTTCTGTGGCAGAAAGTTCTGGAATCTGAGAGGAGCCACAAATTTCCTTCCACCCAGCGTTCCCCCACGTCTCCGATAAAAATGATACCTCACTTGTGTGGGTAGGCCTAGCGCCCGCAACAGGAAACGCCCCAAAGCGCAACGTAGACACAGCAACATTTTTGAAGGAAAACAGAGGTGTTTTTTGCAAAGTGCCTACCTGTAGATTTTGGCCTGTAGCTCAGCCGCCACCTAGGGAAACCTACCAAACCTGTGCATTTCTGAAAACTAGAGACCTGGGGGAATCCAAGATGGGGTGACTTGTGTGGCTCGGACCAGGTTCTGTTACCCAGAATCCTTTGCAAACCTCAAAATTTAGCTAAAAAAACACATGTTCCTCACATTTCTGTGGCAGAAAGTTCTGGAATCTGAGAGGAGCCACGAATTTCCTTCCACCCAGCGTTCCCCCACGTCTCCCGATAAAAATGATACCTCACTTGTGTGGGTAGGCCTAGCGCCCGTGGCAGGAAATGCCCCAAAGCGCAACGTGGACACAGCCAAATTTTTGAAGGAAAACAGAGGTGTTTTTTGCAAAGTGCCTACCTGTAGCATTTGGCCTGTAGCTCAGCCGCCACCTAGGGAAACCTACCAAACCTGTGCATTTCTGAAAACTAGAGACCTGGGGGAATCCAAGATGGGGTGACTTGTGTGGCTCGGACCAGGTTCTGTTACCCAGAATCCATTGCAAACCTCAAAATTTGGCTAAAAAAACACATGTTCCTCACATTTCTGTGGCAGAAAGTTCTGGAATCTGAGAGGAGCCACAAATTTCCTTCCACCCAGCGTTCCCCCACGTCTCCGATAAAAATGATACCTCACTTGTGTGGGTAGGCCTAGCGCCCGCAACAGGAAACGCCCCAAAGCGCAACGTAGACACAGCCAAATTTTTGAAGGAAAACAGAGGTGTTTTTTGCAAAGTGCCTACCTGTAGATTTTGGCCTGTAGCTCAGCCGCCACCTAGGGAAACCTACCAAACCTGTGCATTTCTGAAAACTAGAGACCTGGGGGAATCCAAGATGGGGTGACTTGTGTGGCTCGGACCAGGTTCTGTTACCCAGAATCCATTGCAAACCTTAAAATTTGGCTAAAAAAACACATGTTCCTCACATTTCTGTGGCAGAAAGTTCTGGAATCTTAAAGGAGCCACCAATTTCCTTCCACCCAGCGTTCCCCCACGCCTCCCGATAAAAATGATACCTCACTTGTGTGGGTAGGCCTAGCGCCCGTGACAGGAAATGCCCCAAAGTGCAACGTGGACACAGCCAAATTTTTGAAGGAAAACAGAGGTGTTTTTTGCAAAGTGCCTACTTGTAGATTTTGGCCTGTAGCTCAGCCACCACCTAGGGAAACCTACCAAACCTGTGCATTTCTGAAAACTAGAGACCTGGGGGAATTCAAGATGGGGTGACTTGTGTGGCTCGGACCAGGTTCTGTTACCCAGAATCCTTTGCAAACCTCAAAATTTGGCTAAAAAAACACATGTTCCTAACATTTCTGTGGCAGAAAGTTCTGGAATCTGAGAGGAGCCACGAATTTCCTTCCACCCAGCGTTCCCCCACGTCTGCCAATAAAAATGATACCTCACTTGTGTGGGTAGGCCTAGCGCCCGCGACAGGAAACACCCCAAAGCGCAACGTGGACACAGCCAAATTTTTGAAGGAAAACAGAGGTGTTTTTTGCAAAGTGCCTACCTGTAGATTTTGGCCTGTAGCTCAGCCGCCACCTACGGAAACCTACCAAACCTGTGCATTTCTGAAAACTAGAGACGAAGGGGAATCCAAGATGGGGTGACTTGTGTGGCTCGGACCAGCTTCTGTTACCCAGAATCCTTTGCAAACCTCAAAATGTGGCTAATAAAACACATGTTCCTAACATTTCTGTGGCAGAAAGTTCTGGAATCTGAGAGGAGCCACAAATTTCCTTCCACCCAGCGTTCCCCCACGTCTCCCGATAAAAATGATACCTCACTTGTGTGGGTAGGCCTAGTGCCCGCGACAGGAAACGCCCCAAAGCACAACGTGGACACATCCAAATTTGTGAAGGAAAACAGAGGTGTTTTTTGCAAAGTGCCTACCTGTAGATTTTGGCTTGTAGCTCAGCCGCCACCTAGGGAAACCTATCAAACCTGTGCATTTCTGAAAACTAGAGACCTGGGGGAATCCAAGATGGGGTGACTTGTGTGGCTCGGACCAGGTTCTGTTACCCAGAATCCATTGCAAACCTCAAAATTTGGCTAAAAAAACACATGTTCCTCACATTTCTGTGGCAGAAAGTTCTGGAATCTGAGAGGAGCCACAAATTTCCTTCCACCCAGCATTCCCCCACGTCTCCGATAAAAATGATACCTCACTTGTGTGGGTAGGCCTAGCGCCCGCGACAGGAAACGCCCCAAAGTGCAACGTAGACACAGCCAAATTTTTGAAGGAAAACAGAGGTGTTTTTTGCAAAGTGCCTACCTGTAGATTTTGGCCTGTAGCTCAGCAGCCACCTAGGGAAACCTACCAAACCTGTGCATTTCTGAAAACTAGAGTCCTGGGGGAATCCAAGATGGGGTGACTTGTGTGGCTCGGACCAGGTTCTGTTACCCAGAATCCATTGCAAACCTCAAAATTTGACTAAAAAAACACATGTTCCTCACATTTCTGTGGCAGAAAGTTCTGGAATCTGAGAGGAGCCACAAATTACCTTCCACCCAGCGTTCCCCCACTTCTCCCGATAAAAATGATACCTCACTTGTGTGGGTAGGCCTAGCGACGGTGACAGGAAATGCCCCAAAGCGCAACGTGGACACAGCCAAATCTTTGAAGGAAAACAGAGGTGTTTTTTGCAAAGTGCCTACCTGTAGATTTTGGCCTGTAGCTCAGCCGCCACCTAGGGAAACCTACCAAACCTGTGCATTTCTGAAAACTAGAGACCTGGGGGAATCCAAGATGGGGTGACTTGTGTGGCTCGGACCAGGTTCTGTTACCCAGAATACCATTGCAAACCTCAAAATTTGGCTAAAAAAACACATGTTCCTCACATTTCTGTGGCAGAAAGTTCTGGAATCTGAGAGGAGCCACAAATTTCCTTCCACCCCGCGTTCCCCCACGTCTCCGATAAAAATGATACCTCACTTGTGTGGGTAGGCCTAGCGCCCGCGAGCGCAACGTAGACACAGCCTAATTTTTGAAGGAAAACAGAAGTGTTTTTTGCAAAGTGCCTACCTGTAGATTTTGGCTTGTAGCTCAGCCGCCACCTAAGGAAACCTACCAAACCTGTGCATTTCTGAAAACTAGAGACCTAGGGGAATCCAAGATGGGGTGACTTGTGTGGCTCGGACCAGGTTCTGTTACCCAGAATCCTTTGCAAACCTCAAAATTTGGCTAAAAAAACACATGTTCCTAACATTTCTGTGGCAGAAAGTTCTGGAATCTGAGAGGAGCCACGAATTTCCTTCCACCCAGCGTTCCCCCACGTCTGCCAATAAAAATGATACCTCACTTGTGTGGGTAGGCCTAGCGCCCGCGACAGGAAACACCCCAAAGCGCAACGTGGACACAGCCAAATTTTTGAAGGAAAACAGAGGTGTTTTTTGCAAAGTGCCTACCTGTAGATTTTGGCCTGTAGCTCAGCCGCCACCTACGGAAACCTACCAAACCTGTGCATTTCTGAAAACTAGAGACGAAGGGGAATCCAAGATGGGGTGACTTGTGTGGCTCGGACCAGCTTCTGTTACCCAGAATCCTTTGCAAACCTCAAAATGTGGCTAATAAAACACATGTTCCTAACATTTCTGTGGCAGAAAGTTCTGGAATCTGAGAGGAGCCACAAATTTCCTTCCACCCAGCGTTCCCCCACGTCTCCCGATAAAAATGATACCTCACTTGTGTGGGTAGGCCTAGTGCCCGCGACAGGAAACGCCCCAAAGCACAACGTGGACACATCCAAATTTGTGAAGGAAAACAGAGGTGTTTTTTGCAAAGTGCCTACCTGTAGATTTTGTCTTGTAGCTCAGCCGCCACCTAGGGAAACCTATCAAACCTGTGCATTTCTGAAAACTAGAGACCTGGGGGAATCCAAGATGGGGTGACTTGTGTGGCTCGGACCAGGTTCTGTTACCCAGAATCCATTGCAAACCTCAAAATTTGGCTAAAAAAACACATGTTCCTCACATTTCTGTGGCAGAAAGTTCTGGAATCTGAGAGGAGCCGCAAATTTCCTTCCACCCAGCATTCCCCCACGTCTCTGATAAAAATGATACCTCACTTGTGTGGGTAGGCCTAGCGCCCGCGACAGGAAACGCCCCAAAGTGCAACGTAGACACAGCCAAATTTTTGAAGGAAAACAGAGGTGTTTTTTGCAAAGTGCCTACCTGTAGATTTTGGCCTGTAGCTCAGCAGCCACCTAGGGAAACCTACCAAACCTGTGCATTTCTGAAAACTAGAGTCCTGGGGGAATCCAAGATGGGGTGACTTGTGTGGCTCGGACCAGGTTCTGTTACCCAGAATCCATTGCAAACCTCAAAATTTGACTAAAAAAACACATGTTCCTCACATTTCTGTGGCAGAAAGTTCAGGAATCTGAGAGGAGCCACAAATTTCCTTCCACCCAGCGTTCCCCCACTTCTCCCGATAAAAATGATACCTCACTTGTGTGGGTAGGCCTAGCGACGGTGACAGGAAATGCCCCAAAGCGCAACGTGGACACAGCCAAATTTTTGAAGGAAAACAGAGGTGTTTTTTGCAAAGTGCCTACCTGTAGATTTTGGCCTGTAGCTCAGCCGCCACCTAGGGAAACCTACCAAACCTGTGCATTTCTGAAAACTAGAGACCTGGGGGAATCCAAGATGGGGTGACTTGTGTGGCTCGGACCAGGTTCTGTTACCCAGAATACCATTGCAAACCTCAAAATTTGGCTAAAAAAACACATGTTCCTCACATTTCTGTGGCAGAAAGTTCTGGAATCTGAGAGGAGCCACAAATTTCCTTCCACCCAGCGTTCCCCCACGTCTCCGATAAAAATGATACCTCACTTGTGTGGGTAGGCCTAGCGCCCGCGAGCGCAACGTAGACACAGCCTAATTTTTGAAGGAAAACAGAGGTGTTTTTTGCAAAGTGCCTACCTGTAGATTTTGGCTTGTAGCTCAGCCGCCACCTAAGGAAACCTACCAAACCTGTGCATTTCTGAAAACTAGAGACCTAGGGGAATCCAAGATGGGGTGACTTGTGTGGCTCGGACCAGGTTCTGTTACCCAGAATCCTTTGCAAACCTCAAAATTTGGCTAAAAAAACACATGTTCCTAACATTTCTGTGGCAGAAAGTTCTGGAATCTGAGAGGAGCCACGAATTTCCTTCCACCCAGCGTTCCCCCACGTCTGCCGATAAAAATGATACCTCACTTGTGTGGGTAGGCCTAGCGCCCGCAACAGGAAACGCCCCAAAGCGCAACGTGGACACAGCCAAATTTTTGAAGGAAAACAGAGGTGTTTTTTGCAAAGTGCCTACCTGTAGATTTTGGCCTGTAGCTCAGCCGCCACCTAGGGAAACCTACCAAACCTGTGCATTTCTGAAAACTAGAGACCTGGGGGAATCCAAGATGGGGTGACTTGTGTGGCTCGGACCAGGTTCTGTTACCCAGAATCCATTGCAAACCTCAAAATTTGGCTAAAAAAACACATGTTCCTCACATTTCTGTGGCAGAAAGTTCTGGAATCTGAGAGGAGCCACAAATTTCCTTCCACCCAGCGTTCCCCCATGTCTCCGATAAAAATGATACCTCACTTGTGTGGGTAGGCCTAGCGCCCGCGACAGGAAACGCCCCAAAGCGCAACATAGACACAGCCAAATTTTTGAAGGAAAACAGAGGTGTTTTTTGCAAAGTGCCTACCTGTAGATTTTGGCTTGTAGCTCAGCCGCCTCCTAGGGAAACCTACCAAACCTGTGCATTTCTGAAAACTGGAGACCTAGGGGAATCCAAGATGGGGTGACTTGTGTGGCTCGGACCAGGTTCTGTTACCCAGAATCCTTTGCAAACCTCAAAATTTGGCTAAAAAAACACATGTTCCTAACATTTCTGTGCAGAAAGTTCTGGAATCTGAGAGGAGCCACGAATTTCCTTCCACCCAGCGTTCCCCCACGTCTGCCGATAAAAATGATACCTCACTTGTGTGGGTAGGCCTAGCGCCCGCGACAGGAAACGCCCCAAAGCGCAACGTGGACACAGCCACATTTTTGAAGGAAAACAGAGGTGTTTTTTGCAAAGTGCCTACCTGTAGATTTTGGCCTGTAGCTCAGCCGCCACCTAGGGAAACCTACCAAACCTGTCCATTTCTGAAAACTAGAGACCTGGGGGAATCCAAGATGGGGTGACTTGTGTGGCTCGGACCAGGTTCTGTTACCCAGAATACCATTGCAAACCTCAAAATTTGGCTAAAAAAACACATGTTCCTCACATTTCTGTGGCAGAAAGTTCTGGAATCTGAGAGGAGCCACAAATTTCCTTCCACCCAGCGTTCCCCCACGTCTCTGATAAAAATGATACCTCACTTGTGTGGGTAGGCCTAGCGCCCGCGAGCGCAACGTAGACACAGCCTAATTTTTGAAGGAAAACAGAGGTGTTTTTTGCAAAGTGCCTACCTGTAGATTTTGGCTTGTAGCTCAGCCGCCACCTAAGGAAACCTACCAAACCTGTGCATTTCTGAAAACTAGAGACCTAGGGGAATCCAAGATGGGGTGACTTGTGTGGCTCGGACCAGGTTCTGTTACCCAGAATCCTTTGCAAACCTCAAAATTTGGCTAAAAAAACACATGTTCCTAACATTTCTGTGGCAGAAAGTTCTGGAATCTGAGAGGAGCCACGAATTTCCTTCCACCCAGCGTTCCCCCACGTCTGCCGATAAAAATGATACCTCACTTGTGTGGGTAGGCCTAGCGCCCGCAACAGGAAACGCCCCAAAGCGCAACGTGGACACAGCCAAATTTTTGAAGGAAAACAGAGGTGTTTTTTGCAAAGTGCCTACCTGTAGATTTTGGCCTGTAGCTCAGCCGCCACCTAGGGAAACCTACCAAACCTGTGCATTTCTGAAAACTAGAGACCTGGGGGAATCCAAGATGGGGTGACTTGTGTGGCTCGGACCAGGTTCTGTTACCCAGAATCCATTGCAAACCTCAAAATTTGTCTAAAAAAACACATGTTCCTCTCATTTCTGTGGCAGAAAGTTCTGGAATCTGAGAGGAGCCACAAATTTCCTTCCACCCAGAGTTCCCCCACGTCTCCTGATAAAAATGATACCTCACTTGTGTGGGTAGGCCTAGCGCCCGCGACAGGAAACGCCCCAAAGCGCAACGTAGACACAGCCAAATTTTTGAAGGAAAACAGAGGAGTTTTTTGCAAAGTGCCTACCTGTAGATTTTGGCTTGTAGCTCAGCCGCCACCTAGGGAAACCTACCAAACCTGTGCATTTCTGAAAACTGGAGACCTAGGGGAATCCAAGATGGGGTGACTTGTGTGGCTCGGACCAGGTTCTGTTACCCAGAATCCTTTGCAAACCTCAAAATTTGGCTAAAAAAACACATGTTCCTAACATTTCTGTGGCAGAAAGTTCTGGAATCTGAGAGGAGCCACGAATTTCCTTCCACCCAGCGTTCCCCCACGTCTGCCGATAAAAATGATACCTCACTTGTGTGGGTAGGCCTAGCGCCCGCGACAGGAAACGCCCCAAAGCGCAACGTGGACACAGCCACATTTTTGAAGGAAAACAGAGGTGTTTTTTGCAAAGTGCCTACCTGTAGATTTTGGCCTGTAGCTCAGCCGCCACCTAGGGAAACCTACCAAACCTGTCCATTTCTGAAAACTAGAGACCTGGGGGAATCCAAGATGGGGTGACTTGTGTGGCTCGGACCAGGTTCTGTTACCCAGAATACCATTGCAAACCTCAAAATTTGGCTAAAAAAACACATGTTCCTCACATTTCTGTGGCAGAAAGTTCTGGAATCTGAGAGGAGCCACAAATTTCCTTCCACCCAGCGTTCCCCCACGTCTCCGATAAAAATGATACCTCACTTGTGTGGGTAGGCCTAGCGCCCGCGAGCGCAACGTAGACACAGCCTAATTTTTGAAGGAAAACAGAGGTGTTTTTTGCAAAGTGCCTACCTGTAGATTTTGGCTTGTAGCTCAGCCGCCACCTAAGGAAACCTACCAAACCTGTGCATTTCTGAAAACTAGAGACCTAGGGGAATCCAAGATGGGGTGACTTGTGTGGCTCGGACCAGGTTCTGTTACCCAGAATCCTTTGCAAACCTCAAAATTTGGCTAAAAAAACACATGTTCCTAACATTTCTGTGGCAGAAAGTTCTGGAATCTGAGAGGAGCCACGAATTTCCTTCCACCCAGCGTTCCCCCACGTCTGCCGATAAAAATGATACCTCACTTGTGTGGGTAGGCCTAGCGCCCGCAACAGGAAACGCCCCAAAGCGCAACGTGGACACAGCCAAATTTTTGAAGGAAAACAGAGGTGTTTTTTGCAAAGTGCCTACCTGTAGATTTTGGCCTGTAGCTCAGCCGCCACCTAGGGAAACCTACCAAACCTGTGCATTTCTGAAAACTAGAGACCTGGGGGAATCCAAGATGGGGTGACTTGTGTGGCTCGGACCAGGTTCTGTTACCCAGAATCCATTGCAAACCTCAAAATTTGTCTAAAAAAACACATGTTCCTCACATTTCTGTGGCAGAAAGTTCTGGAATCTGAGAGGAGCCACAAATTTCCTTCCACCCAGCGTTCCCCCACGTCTCCGATAAAAATGATACCTCACTTGTGTGGGTAGGCCTAGCGCCCGCGACAGGAAACGCCCCAAAGCGCAACGTAGACACAGCCAAATTTTTGAAGGAAAACAGAGGTGTTTTTTGCAAAGTGCCTACCTGTAGATTTTGGCTTGTAGCTCAGCCGCCACCTAGGGAAACCTACCAAACCTGTGCATTTCTGAAAACTGGAGACCTAGGGGAATCCAAGATGGGGTGACTTGTGTGGCTCGGACCAGGTTCTGTTACCCAGAATCCTTTGCAAACCTCAAAATTTGGCTAAAAAAACACATGTTCCTAACATTTCTGTGGCAGAAAGTTCTGGAATCTGAGAGGAGCCACGGATTTCCTTCCACCCAGCGTTCCCCCACGTCTGCCGATAAAAATGATACCTCACTTGTGTGGGTAGGCCTAGCGCCCGCGACAGGAAACGCCCCAAAGCGCAACGTGGACACAGCCACATTTTTGAAGGAAAACAGAGGTGTTTTTTGCAAAGTGCCTACCTGTAGATTTTGGCCTGTAGCTCAGCCGCCACCTACGGAAACCTACCAAACCTGTGCATTTCTGAAAACTAGAGACCTAGGGGAATCCAAGATGGGGTGACTTGTGTGGCTCGGACCAGCTTCTGTTACCCAGAATCCTTTGCAAACCTCAAAATTTGGCTAATAAAACACATGTTCCTAACATTTCTGTGGCAGAAAGTTCTGGAATCTGAGAGGAGCCACAAATTTCCTTCCACCCAGCGTTCCCCCACGTCTCCCGATAAAAATGATACCTCACTTGTGTGGGTAGGCCTAGAGCCCGTGGCAGGAAATGCCCCAAAGCGCAACGTGGACACAGCCAAATTTTTGAAGGAAAACAGAGGTGTTTTTTGCAAAGTGCCTACCTGTAGCATTTGGCCTGTAGCTCAGCCGCCACCTAGGGAAACCTACCAAACCTGTGCATTTCTGAAAACTAGAGACCTGGGGGAATCCAAGATGGGGTGACTTGTGTGGCTCGGACCAGGTTCTGTTACCCAGAATCCATTGCAAACCTCAAAATTTGGCTAAAAAAACACATGTTCCTCACATTTCTGTGGCAGAAAGTTCTGGAATCTGAGAGGAGCCACAAATTTCCTTCCACCCAGCGTTCCCCCACGTCTCCGATAAAAATGATACCTCACTTGTGTGGGTAGGCCTAGCGCCCGTGACAGGAAATGCCCCAAAGTGCAACGTGGACACAGCCAAATTTTTGAAGGAAAACAGAGGTGTTTTTTGCAAAGTGCCTACTTGTAGATTTTGGCCTGTAGCTCAGCCACCACCTAGGGAAACCTACCAAACCTGTGCATTTCTGAAAACTAGAGACCTGGGGGAATTCAAGATGGGGTGACTTGTGTGGCTCGGACCAGGTTCTGTTACCCAGAATCCTTTGCAAACCTCAAAATTTGGCTAAAAAAACACATGTTCCTAACATTTCTGTGGCAGAAAGTTCTGGAATCTGAGAGGAGCCACGAATTTCCTTCCACCCAGCGTTCCCCCACGTCTGCCAATAAAAATGATACCTCACTTGTGTGGGTAGGCCTAGCGCCCGCGACAGGAAACACCCCAAAGCGCAACGTGGACACAGCCAAATTTTTGAAGGAAAACAGAGGTGTTTTTTGCAAAGTGCCTACCTGTAGATTTTGGCCTGTAGCTCAGCCGCCACCTACGGAAACCTACCAAACCTGTGCATTTCTGAAAACTAGAGACGAAGGGGAATCCAAGATGGGGTGACTTGTGTGGCTCGGACCAGCTTCTGTTACCCAGAATCCTTTGCAAACCTCAAAATGTGGCTAATAAAACACATGTTCCTAACATTTCTGTGGCAGAAAGTTCTGGAATCTGAGAGGAGCCACAAATTTCCTTCCACCCAGCGTTCCCCCACGTCTCCCGATAAAAATGATACCTCACTTGTGTGGGTAGGCCTAGTGCCCGCGACAGGAAACGCCCCAAAGCACAACGTGGACACATCCAAATTTGTGAAGGAAAACAGAGGTGTTTTTTGCAAAGTGCCTACCTGTAGATTTTGGCTTGTAGCTCAGCCGCCACCTAGGGAAACCTATCAAACCTGTGCATTTCTGAAAACTAGAGACCTGGGGGAATCCAAGATGGGGTGACTTGTGTGGCTCGGACCAGGTTCTGTTACCCAGAATCCATTGCAAACCTCAAAATTTGGCTAAAAAAACACATGTTCCTCACATTTCTGTGGCAGAAAGTTCTGGAATCTGAGAGGAGCCACAAATTTCCTTCCACCCAGCATTCCCCCACGTCTCCGATAAAAATGATACCTCACTTGTGTGGGTAGGCCTAGCGCCCGCGACAGGAAACGCCCCAAAGTGCAACGTAGACACAGCCAAATTTTTGAAGGAAAACAGAGGTGTTTTTTGCAAAGTGCCTACCTGTAGATTTTGGCCTGTAGCTCAGCAGCCACCTAGGGAAACCTACCAAACCTGTGCATTTCTGAAAACTAGAGTCCTGGGGGAATCCAAGATGGGGTGACTTGTGTGGCTCGGACCAGGTTCTGTTACCCAGAATCCATTGCAAACCTCAAAATTTGACTAAAAAAACACATGTTCCTCACATTTCTGTGGCAGAAAGTTCTGGAATCTGAGAGGAGCCACAAATTACCTTCCACCCAGCGTTCCCCCACTTCTCCCGATAAAAATGATACCTCACTTGTGTGGGTAGGCCTAGCGACGGTGACAGGAAATGCCCCAAAGCGCAACGTGGACACAGCCAAATCTTTGAAGGAAAACAGAGGTGTTTTTTGCAAAGTGCCTACCTGTAGATTTTGGCCTGTAGCTCAGCCGCCACCTAGGGAAACCTACCAAACCTGTGCATTTCTGAAAACTAGAGACCTGGGGGAATCCAAGATGGGGTGACTTGTGTGGCTCGGACCAGGTTCTGTTACCCAGAATACCATTGCAAACCTCAAAATTTGGCTAAAAAAACACATGTTCCTCACATTTCTGTGGCAGAAAGTTCTGGAATCTGAGAGGAGCCACAAATTTCCTTCCACCCCGCGTTCCCCCACGTCTCCGATAAAAATGATACCTCACTTGTGTGGGTAGGCCTAGCGCCCGCGAGCGCAACGTAGACACAGCCTAATTTTTGAAGGAAAACAGAAGTGTTTTTTGCAAAGTGCCTACCTGTAGATTTTGGCTTGTAGCTCAGCCGCCACCTAAGGAAACCTACCAAACCTGTGCATTTCTGAAAACTAGAGACCTAGGGGAATCCAAGATGGGGTGACTTGTGTGGCTCGGACCAGGTTCTGTTACCCAGAATCCTTTGCAAACCTCAAAATTTGGCTAAAAAAACACATGTTCCTAACATTTCTGTGGCAGAAAGTTCTGGAATCTGAGAGGAGCCACGAATTTCCTTCCACCCAGCGTTCCCCCACGTCTGCCAATAAAAATGATACCTCACTTGTGTGGGTAGGCCTAGCGCCCGCGACAGGAAACACCCCAAAGCGCAACGTGGACACAGCCAAATTTTTGAAGGAAAACAGAGGTGTTTTTTGCAAAGTGCCTACCTGTAGATTTTGGCCTGTAGCTCAGCCGCCACCTACGGAAACCTACCAAACCTGTGCATTTCTGAAAACTAGAGACGAAGGGGAATCCAAGATGGGGTGACTTGTGTGGCTCGGACCAGCTTCTGTTACCCAGAATCCTTTGCAAACCTCAAAATGTGGCTAATAAAACACATGTTCCTAACATTTCTGTGGCAGAAAGTTCTGGAATCTGAGAGGAGCCACAAATTTCCTTCCACCCAGCGTTCCCCCACGTCTCCCGATAAAAATGATACCTCACTTGTGTGGGTAGGCCTAGTGCCCGCGACAGGAAACGCCCCAAAGCACAACGTGGACACATCCAAATTTGTGAAGGAAAACAGAGGTGTTTTTTGCAAAGTGCCTACCTGTAGATTTTGTCTTGTAGCTCAGCCGCCACCTAGGGAAACCTATCAAACCTGTGCATTTCTGAAAACTAGAGACCTGGGGGAATCCAAGATGGGGTGACTTGTGTGGCTCGGACCAGGTTCTGTTACCCAGAATCCATTGCAAACCTCAAAATTTGGCTAAAAAAACACATGTTCCTCACATTTCTGTGGCAGAAAGTTCTGGAATCTGAGAGGAGCCGCAAATTTCCTTCCACCCAGCATTCCCCCACGTCTCTGATAAAAATGATACCTCACTTGTGTGGGTAGGCCTAGCGCCCGCGACAGGAAACGCCCCAAAGTGCAACGTAGACACAGCCAAATTTTTGAAGGAAAACAGAGGTGTTTTTTGCAAAGTGCCTACCTGTAGATTTTGGCCTGTAGCTCAGCAGCCACCTAGGGAAACCTACCAAACCTGTGCATTTCTGAAAACTAGAGTCCTGGGGGAATCCAAGATGGGGTGACTTGTGTGGCTCGGACCAGGTTCTGTTACCCAGAATCCATTGCAAACCTCAAAATTTGACTAAAAAAACACATGTTCCTCACATTTCTGTGGCAGAAAGTTCAGGAATCTGAGAGGAGCCACAAATTTCCTTCCACCCAGCGTTCCCCCACTTCTCCCGATAAAAATGATACCTCACTTGTGTGGGTAGGCCTAGCGACGGTGACAGGAAATGCCCCAAAGCGCAACGTGGACACAGCCAAATCTTTGAAGGAAAACAGAGGTGTTTTTTGCAAAGTGCCTACCTGTAGATTTTGGCCTGTAGCTCAGCCGCCACCTAGGGAAACCTACCAAACCTGTGCATTTCTGAAAACTAGAGACCTGGGGGAATCCAAGATGGGGTGACTTGTGTGGCTCGGACCAGGTTCTGTTACCCAGAATACCATTGCAAACCTCAAAATTTGGCTAAAAAAACACATGTTCCTCACATTTCTGTGGCGAAAGTTCTGGAATCTGAGAGGAGCCACAAATTTCCTTCCACCCAGCGTTCCCCCACGTCTCCGATAAAAATGATACCTCACTTGTGTGGGTAGGCCTAGCGCCCGCGAGCGCAACGTAGACACAGCCTAATTTTTGAAGGAAAACAGAGGTGTTTTTTGCAAAGTGCCTACCTGTAGATTTTGGCTTGTAGCTCAGCCGCCACCTAAGGAAACCTACCAAACCTGTGCATTTCTGAAAACTAGAGACCTAGGGGAATCCAAGATGGGGTGACTTGTGTGGCTCGGACCAGGTTCTGTTACCCAGAATCCTTTGCAAACCTCAAAATTTGGCTAAAAAAACACATGTTCCTAACATTTCTGTGGCAGAAAGTTCTGGAATCTGAGAGGAGCCACGAATTTCCTTCCACCCAGCGTTCCCCCACGTCTGCCGATAAAAATGATACCTCACTTGTGTGGGTAGGCCTAGCGCCCGCAACAGGAAACGCCCCAAAGCGCAACGTGGACACAGCCAAATTTTTGAAGGAAAACAGAGGTGTTTTTTGCAAAGTGCCTACCTGTAGATTTTGGCCTGTAGCTCAGCCGCCACCTAGGGAAACCTACCAAACCTGTGCATTTCTGAAAACTAGAGACCTGGGGGAATCCAAGATGGGGTGACTTGTGTGGCTCGGACCAGGTTCTGTTACCCAGAATCCATTGCAAACCTCAAAATTTGGCTAAAAAAACACATGTTCCTCACATTTCTGTGGCAGAAAGTTCTGGAATCTGAGAGGAGCCACAAATTTCCTTCCACCCAGCGTTCCCCCATGTCTCCGATAAAAATGATACCTCACTTGTGTGGGTAGGCCTAGCGCCCGCGACAGGAAACGCCCCAAAGCGCAACATAGACACAGCCAAATTTTTGAAGGAAAACAGAGGTGTTTTTTGCAAAGTGCCTACCTGTAGATTTTGGCTTGTAGCTCAGCCGCCACCTAGGGAAACCTACCAAACCTGTGCATTTCTGAAAACTGGAGACCTAGGGGAATCCAAGATGGGGTGACTTGTGTGGCTCGGACCAGGTTCTGTTACCCAGAATCCTTTGCAAACCTCAAAATTTGGCTAAAAAAACACATGTTCCTAACATTTCTGTGCAGAAAGTTCTGGAATCTGAGAGGAGCCACGAATTTCCTTCCACCCAGCGTTCCCCCACGTCTGCCGATAAAAATGATACCTCACTTGTGTGGGTAGGCCTAGCGCCCGCGACAGGAAACGCCCCAAAGCGCAACGTGGACACAGCCACATTTTTGAAGGAAAACAGAGGTGTTTTTTGCAAAGTGCCTACCTGTAGATTTTGGCCTGTAGCTCAGCCGCCACCTAGGGAAACCTACCAAACCTGTCAATTTCTGAAAACTAGAGACCTAGGGGAATCCAAGATGGGGTGACTTGTGTGGCTCGGACCAGGTTCTGTTACCCAGAATCCTTTGCAAACCTCAAAATTTGGCTAAAAAAACACATGTTCCTAACATTTCTGTGGCAGAAAGTTCTGGAATCTGAGAGGAGCCACGAATTTCCTTCCACCCAGCGTTCCCCCACGTCTGCCGATAAAAATGATACCTCACTTGTGTGGGTAGGCCTAGCGCCCGCAACAGGAAACGCCCCAAAGCGCAACGTGGACACAGCCAAATTTTTGAAGGAAAACAGAGGTGTTTTTTGCAAAGTGCCTACCTGTAGATTTTGGCCTGTAGCTCAGCCGCCACCTAGGGAAACCTACCAAACCTGTGCATTTCTGAAAACTAGAGACCTGGGGGAATCCAAGATGGGGTGACTTGTGTGGCTCGGACCAGGTTCTGTTACCCAGAATCCATTGCAAACCTCAAAATTTGTCTAAAAAAACACATGTTCCTCACATTTCTGTGGCAGAAAGTTCTGGAATCTGAGAGGAGCCACAAATTTCCTTCCACCCAGCGTTCCCCCACGTCTCTGATAAAAATGATACCTCACTTGTGTGGGTAGGCCTAGCGCCCGCGAGCGCAACGTAGACACAGCCTAATTTTTGAAGGAAAACAGAGGTGTTTTTTGCAAAGTGCCTACCTGTAGATTTTGGCTTGTAGCTCAGCCGCCACCTAAGGAAACCTACCAAACCTGTGCATTTCTGAAAACTAGAGACCTAGGGGAATCCAAGATGGGGTGACTTGTGTGGCTCGGACCAGGTTCTGTTACCCAGAATCCTTTGCAAACCTCAAAATTTGGCTAAAAAAACACATGTTCCTAACATTTCTGTGGCAGAAAGTTCTGGAATCTGAGAGGAGCCACGAATTTCCTTCCACCCAGCGTTCCCCCACGTCTGCCGATAAAAATGATACCTCACTTGTGTGGGTAGGCCTAGCGCCCGCAACAGGAAACGCCCCAAAGCGCAACGTGGACACAGCCAAATTTTTGAAGGAAAACAGAGGTGTTTTTTGCAAAGTGCCTACCTGTAGATTTTGGCCTGTAGCTCAGCCGCCACCTAGGGAAACCTACCAAACCTGTGCATTTCTGAAAACTAGAGACCTGGGGGAATCCAAGATGGGGTGACTTGTGTGGCTCGGACCAGGTTCTGTTACCCAGAATCCATTGCAAACCTCAAAATTTGTCTAAAAAAACACATGTTCCTCACATTTCTGTGGCAGAAAGTTCTGGAATCTGAGAGGAGCCACAAATTTCCTTCCACCCAGAGTTCCCCCACGTCTCCTGATAAAAATGATACCTCACTTGTGTGGGTAGGCCTAGCGCCCGCGACAGGAAACGCCCCAAAGCGCAACGTAGACACAGCCAAATTTTTGAAGGAAAACAGAGGAGTTTTTTGCAAAGTGCCTACCTGTAGATTTTGGCTTGTAGCTCAGCCGCCACCTAGGGAAACCTACCAAACCTGTGCATTTCTGAAAACTGGAGACCTAGGGGAATCCAAGATGGGGTGACTTGTGTGGCTCGGACCAGGTTCTGTTACCCAGAATCCTTTGCAAACCTCAAAATTTGGCTAAAAAAACACATGTTCCTAACATTTCTGTGGCAGAAAGTTCTGGAATCTGAGAGGAGCCACGAATTTCCTTCCACCCAGCGTTCCCCCACGTCTGCCGATAAAAATGATACCTCACTTGTGTGGGTAGGCCTAGCGCCCGCGACAGGAAACGCCCCAAAGCGCAACGTGGACACAGCCACATTTTTGAAGGAAAACAGAGGTGTTTTTTGCAAAGTGCCTACCTGTAGATTTTGGCCTGTAGCTCAGCCGCCACCTAGGGAAACCTACCAAACCTGTCCATTTCTGAAAACTAGAGACCTGGGGGAATCCAAGATGGGGTGACTTGTGTGGCTCGGACCAGGTTCTGTTACCCAGAATACCATTGCAAACCTCAAAATTTGGCTAAAAAAACACATGTTCCTCACATTTCTGTGGCAGAAAGTTCTGGAATCTGAGAGGAGCCACAAATTTCCTTCCACCCAGCGTTCCCCCACGTCTCCGATAAAAATGATACCTCACTTGTGTGGGTAGGCCTAGCGCCCGCGAGCGCAACGTAGACACAGCCTAATTTTTGAAGGAAAACAGAGGTGTTTTTTGCAAAGTGCCTACCTGTAGATTTTGGCTTGTAGCTCAGCCGCCACCTAAGGAAACCTACCAAACCTGTGCATTTCTGAAAACTAGAGACCTAGGGGAATCCAAGATGGGGTGACTTGTGTGGCTCGGACCAGGTTCTGTTACCCAGAATCCTTTGCAAACCTCAAAATTTGGCTAAAAAAACACATGTTCCTAACATTTCTGTGGCAGAAAGTTCTGGAATCTGAGAGGAGCCACGAATTTCCTTCCACCCAGCGTTCCCCCACGTCTGCCGATAAAAATGATACCTCACTTGTGTGGGTAGGCCTAGCGCCCGCAACAGGAAACGCCCCAAAGCGCAACGTGGACACAGCCAAATTTTTGAAGGAAAACAGAGGTGTTTTTTGCAAAGTGCCTACCTGTAGATTTTGGCCTGTAGCTCAGCCGCCACCTAGGGAAACCTACCAAACCTGTGCATTTCTGAAAACTAGAGACCTGGGGGAATCCAAGATGGGGTGACTTGTGTGGCTCGGACCAGGTTCTGTTACCCAGAATCCATTGCAAACCTCAAAATTTGTCTAAAAAAACACATGTTCCTCACATTTCTGTGGCAGAAAGTTCTGGAATCTGAGAGGAGCCACAAATTTCCTTCCACCCAGCGTTCCCCCACGTCTCCGATAAAAATGATACATCACTTGTGTGGGTAGGCCTAGCGCCCGCGACAGGAAACGCCCCAAAGCGCAACGTAGACACAGCCAAATTTTTGAAGGAAAACAGAGGTGTTTTTTGCAAAGTGCCTACCTGTAGATTTTGGCTTGTAGCTCAGCCGCCACCTAGGGAAACCTACCAAACCTGTGCATTTCTGAAAACTGGAGACCTAGGGGAATCCAAGATGGGGTGACTTGTGTGGCTCGGACCAGGTTCTGTTACCCAGAATCCTTTGCAAACCTCAAAATTTGGCTAAAAAAACACATGTTCCTAACATTTCTGTGGCAGAAAGTTCTGGAATCTGAGAGGAGCCACGGATTTCCTTCCACCCAGCGTTCCCCCACGTCTGCCGATAAAAATGATACCTCACTTGTGTGGGTAGGCCTAGCGCCCGCGACAGGAAACGCCCCAAAGCGCAACGTGGACACAGCCACATTTTTGAAGGAAAACAGAGGTGTTTTTTGCAAAGTGCCTACCTGTAGATTTTGGCCTGTAGCTCAGCCGCCACCTACGGAAACCTACCAAACCTGTGCATTTCTGAAAACTAGAGACCTAGGGGAATCCAAGATGGGGTGACTTGTGTGGCTCGGACCAGCTTCTGTTACCCAGAATCCTTTGCAAACCTCAAAATTTGGCTAATAAAACACATGTTCCTAACATTTCTGTGGCAGAAAGTTCTGGAATCTGAGAGGAGCCACAAATTTCCTTCCACCCAGCGTTCCCCCACGTCTCCGATAAAAATGATACCTCACTTGTGTGGGTAGGCCTAGCGCCCGCGACAGGAAACGCCCCAAAGCGCAACGTAGACACAGCCAAATTTTTGAAGGAAAACAGAGGTGTTTTTTGCAAAGTGTCTACCTGTAGATTTTGGCTTGTAGCTCAGCTGCCACCTAGGGAAACCTACCAAACCTGTGCATTTCTGAAAACTAGAGACCTAGGGGAATCCAAGATGGGGTGACTTGTGTGGCTCGGACCAGGTTCTGATACCCAGAATCCTTTGCAAACCTCAAAATTTGGCTAAAAAAACACATGTTCCTCACATTTTTGTGGCAGAAAGTTCTGGAATCTGAGAGGAGCCACAAATTTCCTTCCACCCAGCGTTCCCCCATGTCTCCCGATAAAAATGATACCTCACTTGTGTGGGTAGGCCTACCGCCCGCGACAGGAAACGCCCCAAAGCGCAACGTAGACACAGCCAAATTTTTGAAGGAAAACAGAGGTGTTTTTTGCAAAGTGCCTACCTGTAGATTTTGGCTTGTAGCTCAGCCGCCACCTAGGGAAACCTACCAAACCTGTGCATTTCTGAAAACTAGAGACCTAGGGGAATCGAAGATGGGGTGAATTGGGTGGCTCGGACCAGGTTCTGTTACCCAGAATCCATTGCAAACCTCAAAATTTGGCTAAAAAAACACATGTTCCTAACATTTCTGTGGCAGAAAGTTCTGGAATCTGAGAGGAGCCACAAATTTCCTTCCTCCCAGCGTTCCCCCACGTCTCCCGATAAAAATGATACCTCACTTGTGTGGGTAGGCCTAGTGCCCGCGACAGAAAACGCCCCAAAGCGCAACTTGGACACATCCAAATTTGTGAAGGAAAACAGAGGTGTTTTTTGCAAAGTGCCTACCTGTAGATTTTGTCTTGTAGCTCAGCCGCCACCTAGGGAAACCTACCAAACCTGTGCATTCCTGAAAACTAGAGACCTAGGGGAATCCAAGATGGGGTGACTTGTGTGGCTCGGACCAGGTTCTGTTACCCAGAATCCTTTGCAAACCTCAAAATTTGGCTAAAAAAACACATGTTCCTCACATTTCTGTGGCAGAAAGTTCTGGAATCTGAGAGGAGCCACGAATTTCCTTCCACCCAGCGTTCCCCCACGTCTCCCGATAAAAATGATACCTCACTTGTGTGGGTAGGCCTAGCGCCCGTGACAGGAAATGCCCCAAAGCGCAACGTGGACACAGCCAAATTTTTTAAGGAAAACAGAGGTGTTTTTTGCAAAATGCCTACCTGTAGCATTTGGCCTGTAGCTCAGCCGCCACCTAGGGAAACCTACCAAACCTGTGCATTTCTGAAAACTAGAGACCTGGGGGAATCCAAGATGGGGTGACTTGTGTGGCTCGGACCAGGTTCTGTTACCCAGAATCCATTGCAAACCTCAAAATTTGGCTAAAAAAACAAATGTTCCTCACATTTCTGTGGCAGAAAGTTCTGGAATCTGAGAGGAGCCACAAATTTCCTTCCACCCAGCGTTCCCCCACGTCTCCGATAAAAATGATACCTCACTTGTGTGGGTAGGCGTAGCGCCCGCAACAGGAAACGCCCCAAAGCGCAACGTAGACACAGCAACATTTTTGAAGGAAAACAGAGGTGTTTTTTGCAAAGTGCCTACCTGTAGATTTTGGCCTGTAGCTCAGCCGCCACCTAGGGAAACCTACCAAACCTGTGCATTTCTGAAAACTAGAGACCTGGGGGAATCCAAGATGGGGTGACTTGTGTGGCTCGGACCAGGTTCTGTTACCCAGAATCCTTTGCAAACCTCAAAATTTAGCTATAAAAACACATGTTCCTCACATTTCTGTGGCAGAAAGTTCTGGAATCTGAGAGGAGCCACGAATTTCCTTCCACCCAGCGTTCCCCCACGTCTCCCGATAAAAATGATACCTCACTTGTGTGGGTAGGCCTAGCGCCCGTGACAGGAAATGCCCCAAAGCGCAACGTGGACACAGCCAAATTTTTGAAGGAAAACAGAGGTGTTTTTTGCAAAGTGCCTACCTGTAGCATTTGGCCTGTAGCTCAGCCGCCACCTAGGGAAACCTACCAAACCTGTGCATTTCTGAAAACTAGAGACCTAGGGGAATCCAAGATGGGGTGACTTGTGTGGCTCGGACCAGGTTCTGTTACCCAGAATCCATTGCAAACCTCAAAATTTGGCTAAAAAAACACATGTTCCTCACATTTCTGTGGCAGAAAGTTCTGGAATCTGAG
Source organism: Pleurodeles waltl (assembly GCF_031143425.1). NCBI lineage: Eukaryota > Metazoa > Chordata > Amphibia > Caudata > Salamandridae > Pleurodeles > Pleurodeles waltl. Next base: position 685,398,276 of record NC_090442.1, read on the forward strand.
AGGAGCCACAAATTTCCTTCCACCCAGCGTTCCCCCACGTCTCCGATAAAAATGATACCTCACTTGTGTGGGTAGGCCTAGCGCCCGCAACAGGAAACGCCCCAAAGCGCAACGTAGACACAGCCAAATTTTTGAAGGAAAACAGAGGTGTTTTTTGCAAAGTGCCTACCTGTAGATTTTGGCCTGTAGCTCAGCCGCCACCTAGGGAAACCTACCAAACCTGTGCATTTCTGAAAACTAGAGACCTGGGGGAATCCAAGATGGGGTGACTTGTGTGGCTCGGACCAGGTTCTGTTACCCAGAATCCATTGCAAACCTCAAAATTTGGCTAAAAAAACACATGTTCCTCACATTTCTGTGGCAGAAAGTTCTGGAATCTTAAAGGAGCCACCAATTTCCTTCCACCCAGCGTTCCCCCACGTCTCCCGATAAAAATGATACCTCACTTGTGTGGGTAGGCCTAGCGCCCGTGACAGGAAATGCCCCAAAGTGCAACATGGACACAGCCAAATTTTTGAAGGAAAACAGAGGTGTTTTTTGCAAAGTGCCTACTTGTAGATTTTGGCCTGTAGCTCAGCCACCACCTAGGGAAACCTACCAAACCTGTGCATTTCTGAAAACTAGAGACCTGGGGGAATCCAAGATGGGGTGACTTGTGTGGCTCGGACCAGGTTCTGTTACCCAGAATCCTTTGCAAACCTCAAAATTTGGCTAAAAAAACACATGTTCCTAACATTTCTGTGGCAGAAAGTTCTGGAATCTGAGAGGAGCCACGAATTTCCTTCCACCCAGCGTTCCCCCACGTCTGCCAATAAAAATGATACCTCACTTGTGTGGGTAGGCCTAGCGCCCGCGACAGGAAACACCCCAAAGCGCAACGTGGACACAGCCAAATTTTTGAAGGAAAACAGAGGTGTTTTTTGCAAAGTGCCTACCTGTAGATTTTGGCCTGTAGCTCAGCCGCCACCTACGGAAACCTACCAAACCTGTGCATTTCTGAAAACTAGAGACGAAGGGGAATCCAAGATGGGGTGACTTGTGTGGCTCGGACCAGCTTCTGTTACCCAGAATCCTTTGCAAACCTCAAAATGTGGCTAATAAAACACATGTTCCTAACATTTCTGTGGCAGAAAGTTCTGGAATCTGAGAGGAGCCACAAATTTCCTTCCACCCAGCGTTCCCCCACGTCTCCCGATAAAAATGATACCTCACTTGTGTGGGTAGGCCTAGTGCCCGCGACAGGAAACGCCCCAAAGCACAACGTGGACACATCCAAATTTGTGAAGGAAAACAGAGGTGTTTTTTGCAAAGTGCCTACCTGTAGATTTTGGCTTGTAGCTCAGCCGCCACCTAGGGAAACCTACCAAACCTGTGCATTTCTGAAAACTAGAGACCTGGGGGAATCCAAGATGGGGTGACTTGTGTGGCTCGGACCAGGTTCTGTTACCCAGAATCCATTGCAAACCTCAAAATTTGGCTAAAAAAACACATGTTCCTCACATTTCTGTGGCAGAAAGTTCAGGAATCTGAGAGGAGCCACAAATTTCCTTCCACCCAGCGTTCCCCCCCTTCTCCCGATAAAAATGATACCTCACTTGTGTGGGTAGGCCTAGCGACGGTGACAGGAAATGCCCCAAAGCGCAACGTGGACACAGCCAAATCTTTGAAGGAAAACAGAGGTGTTTTTTGCAAAGTGCCTACCTGTAGATTTTGGCCTGTAGCTCTGCCGCCACCTAGGGAAACCTACCAAACCTGTGCATTTCTGAAAACTAGAGACCTAGGGGAATCCAAGATGGGGTGACTTGTGTGGCTCGGACCAGCTTCTGTTACCCAGAATCCTTTGCAAACCTCAAAATTTGGCTAATAAAACACATGTTCCTAACATTTCTGTGGCAGAAAGTTCTGGAATCTGAGAGGAGCCACAAATTTCCTTCCACCCAGCGTTCCCCCACGTCTCCGATAAAAATGATACCTCACTTGTGTGGGTAGGCCTAGCGCCCGCGACAGGAAACGCCCCAAAGCGCAACGTAGACACAGCCAAATTTTTGAAGGAAAACAGAGGTGTTTTTTGCAAAGTGCCTACCTGTAGATTTTGGCTTGTAGCTCAGCCGCCACCTAGGGAAACCTACCAAACCTGTGCATTTCTGAAAACTAGAGACCTAGGGGAATCCAAGATGGGGTGACTTGTGTGGCTCGGACCAGGTTCTGATACCCAGAATCCTTTGCAAACCTCAAAATTTGGCTAAAAAAACACATGTTCCTCACATTTTTGTGGCAGAAAGTTCTGGAATCTGAGAGGAGCCACAAATTTCCTTCCACCCAGCGTTCCCCCACGTCTCCCGATAAAAATGATACCTCACTTGTGTGGGTAGGCCTACCGCCCGCGACAGGAAACGCCCCAAAGCGCAACGTAGACACAGCCAAATTTTTGAAGGAAAACAGAGGTGTTTTTTGCAAAGTGCCTACCTGTAGATTTTGGCTTGTAGCTCAGCCGCCACCTAGGGAAACCTACCAAACCTGTGCATTTCTGAAAACTAGAGACCTAGGGGAATCGAAGATGGGGTGACTTGTGTGGCTCGGACCAGGTTCTGTTACCCAGAATCCTTTGCAAACCTCAAAATTTGGCTAAAAAAACACATGTTCCTAACATTTCTGTGGCAGAAAGTTCTGGAATCTGAGAGGAGCCACAAATTTCCTTCCTCCCAGCGTTCCCCCACGTCTCCCGATAAAAATGATACCTCACTTGTGTGGGTAGGCCTAGTGCCCGCGACAGAAAACGCCCCAAAGCGCAACTTGGACACATCCAAATTTGTGAAGGAAAACAGAGGTGTTTTTTGCAAAGTGCCTACCTGTAGATTTTGTCTTGTAGCTCAGCCGCCACCTAGGGAAACCTACCAAACCTGTGCATTTCTGAAAACTAGAGACCTAGGGGAATCCAAGATGGGGTGACTTGTGTGGCTCGGACCAGGTTCTGTTACCCAAAATCCTTTGCAAACCTCAAAATTTGGCTAAAAAAACACATGTTCCTCACATTTCTGTGGCAGAAAGTTCTGGAATCTGAGAGGAGCCACGAATTTCCTTCCACCCAGCGTTCCCCCACGTCTCCCGATAAAAATGATACCTCACTTGTGTGGGTAGGCCTAGCGCCCGTGACAGGAAATGCCCCAAAGCGCAACGTGGACACAGCCAAATTTTTGAAGGAAAACAGAGGTGTTTTTTGCAAAGTGCCTACCTGTAGCATTTGGCCTGTAGCTCAGCCGCCACCTAGGGAAACCTACCAAACCTGTGCATTTCTGAAAACTAGAGACCTGGGGGAATCCAAGATGGGGTGACTTGTGTGGCTCGGACCAGGTTCTGTTACCCAGAATCCATTGCAAACCTCAAAATTTGGCTAAAAAAACAAATGTTCCTCACATTTCTGTGGCAGAAAGTTCTGGAATCTGAGAGGAGCCACAAATTTCCTTCCACCCAGCGTTCCCCCACATCTCCGATAAAAATGATACCTCACTTGTGTGGGTAGGCGTAGCGCCCGCAACAGGAAACGCCCCAAAGCGCAACGTAGACACAGCAACATTTTTGAAGGAAAACAGAGGTGTTTTTTGCAAAGTGCCTACCTGTAGATTTTGGCCTGTAGCTCAGCCGCCACCTAGGGAAACCTACCAAACCTGTGCATTTCTGAAAACTAGAGACCTGGGGGAATCCAAGATGGGGTGACTTGTGTGGCTCGGACCAGGTTCTGTTACCCAGAATCCTTTGCAAACCTCAAAATTTAGCTAAAAAAACACATGTTCCCCACATTTCTGTGGCAGAAAGTTCTGGAATCTGAGAGGAGCCACGAATTTCCTTCCACCCAGCGTTCCCCCACGTCTCCCGATAAAAATGATACCTCACTTGTGTGGGTAGGCCTAGCGCCCGTGACAGGAATTGCCCCAAAGCGCAACGTGGACACAGCCAAATTTTTGAAGGAAAACAGAGGTGTTTTTTGCAAAGTGCCTACCTGTAGCATTTGGCCTGTAGCTCAGCCGCCACCTAGGGAAACCTACCAAACCTGTGCATTTCTGAAAACTAGAGACCTGGGGGAATCCAAGATGGGGTGACTTGTGTGGCTCGGACCAGGTTCTGTTACCCAGAATCCATTGCAAACCTCAAAATTTGGCTAAAAAAACACATGTTCCTCACATTTCTGTGGCAGAAAGTTCTGGAATCTGAGAGGAGCCACAAATTTCCTTCCACCCAGCGTTCCCCCACGTCTCCGATAAAAATGATACCTCACTTGTGTGGGTAGGCGTAGCGCCCGCAACAGGAAACGCCCCAAAGCGCAACGTAGACACAGCAACATTTTTGAAGGAAAACAGAGGTGTTTTTTGCAAAGTGCCTACCTGTAGATTTTGGCCTGTAGCTCAGCCGCCACCTAGGGAAACCTACCAAACCTGTGCATTTCTGAAAACTAGAGACCTGGGGGAATCCAAGATGGGGTGACTTGTGTGGCTCGGACCAGGTTCTGTTACCCAGAATCCTTTGCAAACCTCAAAATTTAGCTAAAAAAACACATGTTCCTCACATTTCTGTGGCAGAAAGTTCTGGAATCTGAGAGGAGCCACGAATTTCCTTCCACCCAGCGTTCCCCCACGTCTCCCGATAAAAATGATACCTCACTTGTGTGGGTAGGCCTAGCGCCCATGACAGGAAATGCCCCAAAGCGCAACGTGGACACAGCCAAATTTTTGAAGGAAAACAGAGGTGTTTTTTGCAAAGTGCCTACCTGTAGCATTTGGCCTGTAGCTCAGCCGCCACCTAGGGAAACCTACCAAACCTGTGCATTTCTGAAAACTAGAGACCTGGGGGAATCCAAGATGGGGTGACTTGTGTGGCTCGGACCAGGTTCTGTTACCCAGAATCCATTGCAAACCTCAAAATTTGGCTAAAAAAACACATGTTCCTCACATTTCTGTGGCAGAAAGTTCTGGAATCTGAGAGGAGCCACAAATTTCCTTCCACCCAGCGTTCCCCCACGTCTCCGATAAAAATGATACCTCACTTGTGTGGGTAGGCCTAGCCCCCGCAACAGGAAACGCCCCAAAGCGCAACGTAGACACAGCCAAATTTTTGAAGGAAAACAGAGGTGTTTTTTGCAAAGTGCCTACCTGTAGATTTTGGCCTGTAGCTCAGCCGCCACCTAGGGAAACCTACCAAACCTGTGCATTTCTGAAAACTAGAGACCTGGGGGAATCCAAGATGGGGTGACTTGTGTGGCTCGGACCAGGTTCTGTTACCCAGAATCCATTGCAAACCTCAAAATTTGGCTAAAAAAACACATGTTCCTCACATTTCTGTGGCAGAAAGTTCTGGAATCTTAAAGGAGCCACCAATTTCCTTCCACCCAGCGTTCCCCCACGTCTCCCGATAAAAATGATACCTCACTTGTGTGGGTAGGCCTAGTGCCCGTGACAGGAAATGCCCCAAAGTGCAACGTGGACACAGCCAAATTTTTGAAGGAAAACAGAGGTGTTTTTTGCAAAGTGCCTACTTGTAGATTTTGGCCTGTAGCTCAGCCACCACCTAGGGAAACCTACCAAACCTGTGCATTTCTGAAAACTAGAGACCTGGGGGAATCCAAGATGGGGTGACTTGTGTGGCTCGGACCAGGTTCTGTTACCCAGAATCCTTTGCAAACCTCAAAATTTGGCTAAAAAAACACATGTTCCTAACATTTCTGTGGCAGAAAGTTCTGGAATCTGAGAGGAGCCACGAATTTCCTTCCACCCAGCGTTCCCCCACGTCTGCCAATAAAAATGATACCTCACTTGTGTGGGTAGGCCTAGCGCCCGCGACAGGAAACACCCCAAAGCGCAACGTGGACACAGCCAAATTTTTGAAGGAAAACAGAGGTGTTTTTTGCAAAGTGCCTACCTGTAGATTTTGGCCTGTAGCTCAGCCGCCACCTACGGAAACCTACCAAACCTGTGCATTTCTGAAAACTAGAGACGAAGGGGAATCCAAGATGGGGTGACTTGTGTGGCTCGGACCAGCTTCTGTTACCCAGAATCCTTTGCAAACCTCAAAATGTGGCTAATAAAACCCATGTTCCTAACATTTCTGTGGCAGAAAGTTCTGGAATCTGAGAGGAGCCACAAATTTCCTTCCACACAGCGTTCCCCCACGTCTCCCGATAAAAATGATACCTCACTTGTGTGGGTAGGCCTAGTGCCCGCGACAGGAAACGCCCCAAAGCACAACGTGGACACATCCAAATTTGTGAAGGAAAACAGAGGTGTTTTTTGCAAAGTGCCTACCTGTAGATTTTGGCTTGTAGCTCAGCCGCCACCTAGGGAAACCTACCAAACCTGTGCATTTCTGAAAACTAGAGACCTGGGGGAATCCAAGATGGGGTGACTTGTGTGGCTCGGACCAGGTTCTGTTACCCAGAATCCATTGCAAACCTCAAAATTTGGCTAAAAAAACACATGTTCCTCACATTTCTGTGGCAGAAAGTTCTGGAATCTGAGAGGAGCCACAAATTTCCTTCCACCCAGCATTCCCCCACGTCTCCGATAAAAATGATACCTCACTTGTGTGGGTAGGCCAAGCGCCCGCGACAGGAAACGCCCCAAAGTGCAATGTAGACACAGCCAAATTTTTGAAGGAAAACAGAGGTGTTTTTTGCAAAGTGCCTACCTGTAGATTTTGGCCTGTAGCTCAGCCGCCACCTAGGGAAACCTACCAAACCTGTGCATTTCTGAAAACTAGAGTCCTGGGGGAATCCAAGATGGGGTGACTTGTGTGGCTCGGACCAGGTTCTGTTACCCAGAATCCATTGCAAACCTCAAAATTTGGCTAAAAAAACACATGTTCCTCACATTTCTGTGGCAGAAAGTTCAGGAATCTGGGAGGAGCCACAAATTTCCTTCCACCCAGCGTTCCCCCCCTTCTCCCGATAAAAATGATACCTCACTTGTGTGGGTAGGCCTAGCGACGGTGACAGGAAATGCCCCAAAGCGCAACGTGGACACAGCCAAATCTTTGAAGGAAAACAGAGGTGTTTTTTGCAAAGTGCCTACCTGTAGATTTTGGCCTGTAGCTCTGCCGCCACCTAGGGAAACCTACCAAACCTGTGCATTTCTGAAAACTAGAGACCTGGGGGAATCCAAGATGGGGTGACTTGTGTGGCTCGGACCAGGTTCTGTTACCCAGAATACCATTGCAAACCTCAAAATTTGGCTAAAAAAACACATGTTCCTCACATTTCTGTGGCAGAAAGTTCTGGAATCTGAGAGGAGCCACGAATTTCCTTCCACCCAGCGTTCCCCCACGTCTCCCGATAAAAATGATACCTCACTTGTGTGGGTAGGCCTAGCGCCCGTGACAGGAAATGCCCCAAAGCGCAACGTGGACACAGCCAAATTTTTGAAGGAAAACAGAGGTGTTTTTTGCAAAGTGCCTACCTGTAGCATTTGGCTTGTAGCTCAGCCGCCACCTAGGGAAACCTACCAAACCTGTGCATTTCTGAAAACTAGAGACCTGGGGGAATCCAAGATGGGGTGACTTGTGTGGCTCGGACCAGGTTCTGTTACCCAGAATCCATTGCAAACCTCAAAATATGGCTAAAAAAACACATGTTCCTCACATTTCTGTGGCAGAAAGTTCTGGAATCTGAGAGGAGCCACAAATTTCCTTCCACCCAGCGTTCCCCCACGTCTCCGATAAAAATGATACCTCACTTGTGTGGGTAGGCCTAGCGCCCGCAACAGGAAACGCCCCAAAGCGCAACGTAGACACAGCCAAATTTTTGAAGGAAAACAGAGGTGTTTTTTGCAAAGTGCCTACCTGTAGATTTTGGCCTGTAGCTCAGCCGCCACCTAGGGAAACCTACCAAACCTGTGCATTTCTGAAAACTAGAGACCTGGGGGAATCCAAGATGGGGTGACTTGTGTGGCTCGGACCAGGTTCTGTTACCCAGAATCCATTGCAAACCTCAAAATTTGGCTAAAAAAACACATGTTCCTCACATTTCTGTGGCAGAAAGTTCTGGAATCTTAAAGGAGACACCAATTTCCTTCCACCCAGCGTTCCCCCACGTCTTTGATAAAAATGATACCTCACTTGTGTGGGTAGGCCTAGCGCCCGTGACAGGAAATGCCCCAAAGTGCAACGTGGACACAGCCAAATTTTTGAAGGAAAACAGAGGTGTTTTTTGCAAAGTGCCTACTTGTAGATTTTGGCCTGTAGCTCAGCCACCACCTAGGGAAACCTACCAAACCTGTGCATTTCTGAAAACTAGAGACATGGGGGAATCCAAGATGGGGTGACTTGTGTGGCTCGGACCAGGTTCTGTTACCCAGAATCCTTTGCAAACCTCAAAATTTGGCTAAAAAAACACATGTTCCTAACATTTCTGTGGCAGAAAGTTCTGGAATCTGAGAGGAGCCACGAATTTCCTTCCACCCAGCGTTCCCCCACGTCTGCCAATAAAAATGATACCTCACTTGTGTGGGTAGGCCTAGCGCCCGCGACAGGAAACACCCCAAAGAGCAACGTGGACACAGCCAAATTTTTGAAGGAAAACAGAGGTGTTTTTTGCAAAGTGCCTACCTGTAGATTTTGGCCTGTAGCTCAGCCGCCACCTACGGAAACCTACCAAACCTGTGCATTTCTGAAAACTAGAGACGAAGGGGAATCCAAGATGGGGTGACTTGTGTGGCTCGGACCAGCTTCTGTTACCCAGAATCCTTTGCAAACCTCAAAATGTGGCTAATAAAACACATGTTCCTAACATTTCTGTGGCAGAAAGTTCTGGAATCTGAGAGGAGCCACAAATTTCCTTCCACCCAGCGTTCCCCCACGTCTCCCGATAAAAATGATACCTCACTTGTGTGGGTAGGCCAAGTGCCCGCGACAGGAAACGCCCCAAAGCACAACGTGGACACATCCAAATTTGTGAAGGAAAACAGAGGTGTTTTTTGCAAAGTGCCTACCTGTAGATTTTGGCTTGTAGCTCAGCCGCCACCTAGGGAAACCTACCAAACCTGTGCATTTCTGAAAACTAGAGACCTGGGGGAATCCAAGATGGGGTGACTTGTGTGGCTCGGACCAGGTTCTGTTACCCAGAATCCATTGCAAACCTCAAAATTTGGCTAAAAAAACACATGTTCCTCACATTTCTGTGGCAGAATGTTCTGGAATCTGAGAGGAGCCACAAATTTCCTTCCACCCAGCATTCCCCCACGTCTCCGATAAAAATGATACCTCACTTGTGTGGGTAGGCCAAGCGCCCGCGACAGGAAACGCCCCAAAGTGCAACGTAGACACAGCCAAATTTTTGAAGGAAAACAGAGGTGTTTTTTGCAAAGTGCCTACCTGTAGATTTTGGCCTGTAGCTCAGCCGCCACCTAGGGAAACCTACCAAACCTGTGTATTTCTGAAAACTAGAGTCCTGGGGGAATCCAAGATGGGGTGACTTGTGTGGCTCGGACCAGGTTCTGTTACCCAGAATCCATTGCAAACCTCAAAATTTGGCTAATAAAACACATGTTCCTAACATTTCTGTGGCAGAAAGTTCTGAAATCTGAGAGGAGCCACGAATTTCCTTCCACCCAGCGTTCCCCCACGTCTGCCAATAAAAATGATACCTCACTTGTGTGGGTAGGCCTAGCGCCCGCGACAGGAAACACCCCAAAGCGCAACGTGGACACAGCCAAATTTTTGAAGGAAAACAGAGGTGTTTTTTGCAAAGTGCCTACCTGTAGATTTTGGCCTGTAGCTCAGCCGCCACCTACGGAAACCTACCAAACCTGTGCATTTCTGAAAACTAGAGACGAAGGGGAATCCAAGATGGGGTGACTTGTGTGGCTCGGACCAGCTTCTGTTACCCAGAATCCTTTGCAAACCTCAAAATGTGGCTAATAAAACACATGTTCCTAACATTTCTGTGGCAGAAAGTTCTGGAATCTGAGAGGAGCCACAAATTTCCTTCCACCCAGCGTTCCCCCACGTCTCCCGATAAAAATGATACCTCACTTGTGTGGGTAGGCCTAGTGCCCGCGACAGGAAACGCCCCAAAGCACAACGTGGACACATCCAAATTTGTGAAGGAAAACAGAGGTGTTTTTTGCAAAGTGCCTACCTGTAGATTTTGGCTTGTAGCTCAGCCGCCACCTAGGGAAACCTACCAAACCTGTGCATTTCTGAAAACTAGAGACCTGGGGGAATCCAAGATGGGGTGACTTGTGTGGCTCGGACCAGGTTCTGTTACCCAGAATCCATTGCAAACCTCAAAATTTGGCTAAAAAAACAGATGTTCCTCACATTTCTGTGGCAGAAAGTTCTGGAATCTGAGAGGAGCCACAAATTTCCTTCCACCCAGCATTCCCCCACGTCTCCGATAAAAATGATACCTCACTTGTGTGGGTAGGCCAAGCGCCCGCGACAGGAAACGCCCCAAAGTGCAACGTAGACACAGCCAAATTTTTTAAGGAAAACAGAGGTGTTTTTTGCAAAGTGCCTACCTGTAGATTTTGGCCTGTAGCTCAGCCGCCACCTAGGGAAACCTACCAAACCTGTGCATTTCTGAAAACTAGAGTCCTGGGGGAATCCAAGATGGGGTGACTTGTGTGGCTCGGACCAGGTTCTGTTACCCAGAATCCATTGCAAACCTCAAAATTTGGCTAAAAAAACACATGTTCCTCACATTTCTGTGGCAGAAAGTTCAGGAATCTGAGAGGAGCCACAAATTTCCTTCCACCCAGCGTTCCCCCCCTTCTCCCGATAAAAATGATACCTCACTTGTGTGGGTAGGCCTAGCGACGGTGACAGGAAATGCCCCAAATCGCAACGTGGACACAGCCAAATCTTTGAAGGAAAACAGAGGTGTTTTTTGCAAAGTGCCTACCTGTAGATTTTGGCCTGTAGCTCTGCCGCCACCTAGGGAAACCTACCAAACCTGTGCATTTCTGAAAACTAGAGACCTGGGGGAATCCAAGATGGGGTGACTTGTGTGGCTCGGACCAGGTTCGGTTACCCAGAATACCATTGCAAACCTCAAAATTTGGCTAAAAAAACACATGTTCCTCACATTTCTGTGGCAGAAAGTTCAGGAATCTGAGAGGAGCCACAAATTTCCTTCCACCCAGCGTTCCCCCCCTTCTCCCGATAAAAATGATACCTCACTTGTGTGGGTAGGCCTAGCGACGGTGACAGGAAATGCCCCAAATCGCAACGTGGACACAGCCAAATCTTTGAAGGAAAACAGAGGTGTTTTTTGCAAAGTGCCTACCTGTAGATTTTGGCCTGTAGCTCTGCCGCCACCTAGGGAAACCTACCAAACCTGTGCATTTCTGAAAACTAGAGACCTGGGGGAATCCAAGATGGGGTGACTTGTGTGGCTCGGACCAGGTTCTGTTACCCAGAATCCATTGCAAACCTCAAAATTTGGCTAAAAAAACACATGTTCCTCACATTTCTGTGGCAGAAAGTTCAGGAATCTGGGAGGAGCCACAAATTTCCTTCCACCCAGCGTTCCCCCCCTTCTCCCGATAAAAATGATACCTCACTTGTGTGGGTAGGCCTAGCGACGGTGACAGGAAATGCCCCAAAGCGCAACGTGGACACAGCCAAATCTTTGAAGGAAAACAGAGGTGTTTTTTGCAAAGTGCCTACCTGTAGATTTTGGCCTGTAGCTCTGCCGCCACCTAGGGAAACCTACCAAACCTGTGCATTTCTGAAAACTAGAGACCTGGGGGAATCCAAGATGGGGTGACTTGTGTGGCTCGGACCAGGTTCTGTTACCCAGAATACCATTGCAAACCTCAAAATTTGGCTAAAAAAACACATGTTCCTCACATTTCTGTGGCAGAAAGTTCTGGAATCTGAGAGGAGCCACGAATTTCCTTCACCCAGCGTTCCCCCACGTCTCCCGATAAAAATGATACCTCACTTGTGTGGGTAGGCCTAGCGCCCGTGACAGGAAATGCCCCAAAGCGCAACGTGGACACAGCCAAATTTTTGAACGAAAACAGAGGTGTTTTTTGCAAAGTGCCTACCTGTAGCATTTGGCCTGTAGCTCAGCCGCCACCTAGGGAAACCTACCAAACCTGTGCATTTCTGAAAACTAGAGACCTGGGGGAATCCAAGATGGGGTGACTTGTGTGGCTCGGACCAGGTTCTGTTACCCAGAATCCATTGCAAACCTCAAAATTTGGGTAAAAAAACACATGTTCCTCACATTTCTGTGGCAGAAAGTTCTGGAATCTGAGAGGAGCCACAAATTTCCTTCCACCCAGCGTTCCCCCACGTCTCCGATAAAAATGATACCTCACTTGTGTGGGTAGGCCTAGCGCCCGCAACAGGAAACGCCCCAAAGCGCAACGTAGACACAGCCAAATTTTTGAAGGAAAACAGAGGTGTTTTTTGCAAAGTGCCTACCTGTAGATTTTGGCCTGTAGCTCAGCCGCCACCTAGGGAAACCTACCAAACCTGTGCATTTCTGAAAACTAGAGACCTGGGGGAATCCAAGATGGGGTGACTTGTGTGGCTCGGACCAGGTTCTGTTACCCAGAATCCATTGCAAACCTCAAAATTTGGCTAAAAAAACACATGTTCCTCACATTTCTGTGGCAGAAAGTTCTGGAATCTTAAAGGAGCCACCAATTTCCTTCCACCCAGCGTTCCCCCACGTCTCCCGATAAAAATGATACCTCACTTGTGTGGGTAGGCCTAGCGCCCGTGACAGGAAATGCCCCAAAGTGCAACGTGGACACAGCCAAATTTTTGAAGGAAAACAGAGGTGTTTTTTGCAAAGTGCCTACTTGTAGATTTTGGCCTGTAGCTCAGCCACCACTTAGGGAAACCTACCAAACCTGTGCATTTCTGAAAACTAGAGACCTGGGGGAATCCAAGATGGGGTGACTTGTGTGGCTCGGACCAGGTTCTGTTACCCAGAATCCTTTGCAAACCTCAAAATTTGGCTAATAAAACACATGTTCCTAACATTTCTGTGGCAGAAAGTTCTGGAATCTGAGAGGAGCCACGAATTTCCTTCCACCCAGCGTTCCCCCACGTCTGCCAATAAAAATGATACCTCACTTGTGTGGGTAGGCCTAGCGCCCGCGACAGGAAACACCCCAAAGCGCAACGTGGACACAGCCAAATTTTTGAAGGAAAACAGAGGTGTTTTTTGCAAAGTGCCTACCTGTAGATTTTGGCCTGTAGCTCAGCCGCCACCTACGGAAACCTACCAAACCTGTGCATTTCTGAAAACTAGAGACGAAGGGGAATCCAAGATGGGGTGACTTGTGTGGCTCGGACCAGCTTCTGTTACCCAGAATCCTTTGCAAACCTCAAAATGTGGCTAATAAAACACATGTTCCTAACATTTCTGTGGCAGAAAGTTCTGGAATCTGAGAGGAGCCACAAATTTCCTTCCACCCAGCGTTCCCCCACGTCTCCCGATAAAAATGATACCTCACTTGTGCGGGTAGGCCTAGTGCCCGCGACAGGAAACGCCCCAAAGCACAACGTGGACACATCCAAATTTGTGAAAGAAAACAGAGGTGTTTTTTGCAAAGTGCCTACCTGTAGATTTTGGCTTGTAGCTCAGCCGCCACCTAGGGAAACCTACCAAACCTGTGCATTTCTGAAAACTAGAGACCTGGGGGAATCCAAGATGGGGTGACTTGTGTGGCTCGGACCAGGTTCTGTTACCCAGAATCCATTGCAAACCTCAAAATTTGGCTAAAAAAACACATGTTCCTCACATTTCTGTGGCAGAAAGTTCTGGAATCTGAGAGGAGCCACAAATTTCCTTCCACCCAGCATTCCCCCACGTCTCCGATAAAAATGATACCTCACTTGTGTGGGTAGGCCAAGCGCCCGCGACAGGAAACGCCCCAAAGTGCAACGTAGACACAGCCAAATTTTTGAAGGAAAACAGAGGTGTTTTTTGCAAAGTGCCTACCTGTAGATTTTGGCCTGTAGCTCAGCCGCCACCTAGGGAAACCTACCAAACCTGTGCATTTCTGAAAACTAGAGTCCTGGGGGAATCCAAGATGGGGTGACTTGTGTGGCTCGGACCAGGTTCTGTTACCCAGAATCCATTGCAAACCTCAAAATTTGGCTAAAAAAACACATGTTCCTCACATTTCTGTGGCAGAAAGTTCAGGAATCTGAGAGGAGCCACAAATTTCCTTCCACCCAGCGTTCCCCCACTTCTCCCGATAAAAATGATACCTCACTTGTGTGGGTAGGCCTAGCGACGGTGACAGGAAATGCCCCAAAGCGCAACGTGGACACAGCCAAATCTTTGAAGGAAAACAGAGGTGTTTTTTGCAAAGTGCCTACCTGTAGATTTTGGCCTGTAGCTCTGCCGCCACCTAGGGAAACCTACCAAACCTGTGCATTTCTGAAAACTAGAGACCTGGGGGAATCCAAGATGGGGTGACTTGTGTGGCTCGCACCAGGTTCTGTTACCCAGAATACCATTGCAAACCTCAAAATTTGGCTAAAAAAACACATGTTCCTCACATTTCTGTGGCAGAAAGTTCTGGAATCTGAGAGGAGCCACAAATTTCCTTCCACCCAGCGTTCCCCCACGTCTCCGATAAAAATGATACCTCACTTGTGTGGGTAGGCCTAGCGCCCGCGACAGGAAACGCCCCAAAGCGCAACGTAGACACAGCCTAATTTTTGAAGGAAAACAGAGGTGTTTTTTGCAAAGTGCCTACCTGTAGATTTTGGCTTGTAGCTCAGCCGCCACCTAAGGAAACCTACCAAACCTGTGCATTTCTGAAAACTAGAGACCTAGGGGAATCCAAGATGGGGTGACTTGTGTGGCTCGGACCAGGTTCTGTTACCCAGAATCCTTTGCAAACCTCAAAATTTGGCTAAAAAAACACATGTTCCTAACATTTCTGTGGCAGAAAGTTCTGGAATCTGAGAGGAGCCACGAATTTCCTTCCACCCAGCGTTCCCCCACGTCTGCCGATAAAAATGTTACCTCACTTGTGTGGGTAGGCCTAGCGCCCGCAACAGGAAACGCCCCAAAGCGCAACGTGGACACAGCCAAATTTTTGAAGGAAAACAGAGGTGTTTTTTGCAAAGTGCCTACCTGTAGATTTTGGAATGTAGCTCAGCCGCCACCTACGGAAACCTACCAAACCTGTGCATTTCTGAAAACTAGAGACCTAGGGGAATCCAAGATGGGGTGACTTGTGTGGCTCGGACCAGCTTCTGTTACCCAGAATCCTTTGCAAACCTCAAAATTTGGCTAATAAAACACATGTTCCTAACATTTCTGTGGCAGAAAGTTCTGGAAGCTGAGAGGAGCCACAAATTTCCTTCCACCCAGCATTCCCCCACGTCTCCGATAAAAATGATACCTCACTTGTGTGGGTAGGCCTAGCGCCCGCGACAGGAAACGCCCCAAAGCGCAACGTAGACACAGCCAAATTTTTGAAGGAAAACAGAGGTGTTTTTTGCAAAGTGCCTACCTGTAGATTTTGGCTTGTAGCTCAGCCGCCACCTAGGGAAACCTACAAAACCTGTGCATTTCTGAAAACTAGAGACCTAGGGGAATCGAAGATGGGGTGACTTGTGTGGCTCGGACCAGGTTCTGTTACCCAGAATCCTTTGCAAACCTCAAAATTTGGCTAAAAAAACACATGTTCCTAACATTTCTGTGGCAGAAAGTTCTGGAATCTGAGAGGAGCCACGAATTTCCTTCCACCCAGCGTTCCCCCACGTCTGCCGATAAAAATGATACCTCACTTGTGTGGGTAGGCCTAGCACCCGCGACAGGAAACGCCCCAAAGCGCAACGTGGACACAGCCACATTTTTGAAGGAAAACAGAGGTGTTTTTTGCAAAGTGCCTACCTGTAGATTTTGGCCTGTAGCTCAGCCGCCACCTACGGAAACCTACCAAACCTGTGCATTTCTGAAAACTAGAGACCTAGGGGAATCCAAGATGGGGTGACTTGTGTGGCTCGGACCAACTTCTGTTACCCAGAATCCTTTGCAAACCTCAAAATTTGGCTAATAAAACACATGTTCCTAACATTTCTGTGGCAGAAAGTTCTGGAATCTGAGAGGAGCCACAAATTTCCTTCCACCCAGCGTTCCCCCACGTCTCCGATAAAAATGATACCTCACTTGTGTGGGTAGGCCTAGCGCCCGCGACAGGAAACGCCCCAAAGCGCAACGTAGACACAGACAAATTTTTGAAGGAAAACAGAGGTGTTTTTTGCAAAGTGCCTACCTGTAGATTTTGGCTTGTAGCTCAGCCGCCACCTAGGGAAACCTACCAAACCTGTGCATTTCTGAAAACTAGAGACCTAGGGGAATCCAAGATGGGGTGACTTGTGTGGCTCAGACCAGGTTCTGATACCCAGAATCCTTTGCAAACCTCAAAATTTGGCTAAAAAAACACATGTTCCTCACATTTTTGTGGCAGAAAGTTCTGGAATCTGAGAGGAGCCACAAATTTCCTTCCACCCAGCGTTCCCCCACGTCTCCCGATAAAAATGATACCTCACTTGTGTGGGTAGGCCTACCGCCCGCGACAGGAAACGCCCCAAAGCGCAACGTAGACACAGCCAAATTTTTGAAGGAAAACAGAGGTGTTTTTTGCAAAGTGCCTACCTGTAGATTTTGGCTTGTAGCTCAGCCGCCACCTAGGGAAACCTACCAAACCTGTGCATTTCTGAAAACTAAAGACCTAGGGGAATCGAAGATGGGGTGACTTGTGTGGCTCGGACCAGGTTCTGTTACCCAGAATCCTTTGCAAACCTCAAAATTTGGCTAAAAAAACACATGTTCCTGACATTTCTGTGGCAGAAAGTTCTGGAATCTGAGAGGAGCCACAAATTTCCTTCCTCCCAGCGTTCCCCCACGTCTCCCGATAAAAATGATACCTCACTTGTGTGGGTAGGCCTAGTGCCCGCGACAGAAAACGCCCCAAAGCGCAACTTGGACACATCCAAATTTGTGAAGGAAAACAGAGGTGTTTTTTGCAAAGTGCCTACCTGTAGATTTTGTCTTGTAGCTCAGCCGCCACCTAAGGAAACCTACCAAACCTGTGCATTTCTGAAAACTAGATACCTAGGGGAATCCAAGATGGGGTGACTTGTGTGGCTCAGACCAGGTTCTGTTACCCAGAATCCTTTGCAAACCTCAAAATTTGGCTAAAAAAACACATGTTCCTCACATTTCTGTGGCAGAAAGTTCTGGAATCTGAGAGGAGCCACGAATTTCCTTCCACCCAGCGTTCCCCCACGTCTCCCGATAAAAATGATACCTCACTTGTGTGGGTAGGCCTAGCGCCCGTGACAGGAAATGCCCCAAAGCGCAACGTGGACACAGCCAAATTTTTGAAGGAAAACAGAGGTGTTTTTTGCAAAGTGCCTACCTGTAGCATTTGGCCTGTAGCTCAGCCGCCACCTAGGGAAACCTACCAAACCTGTGCATTTCTGAAAACTAGAGACCTGGGGGAATCCAAGATGGGGTGACTTGTGTGGCTCGGACCAGGTTCTGTTACCCAGAATCCATTGCAAACCTCAAAATTTGGCTAAAAAAACAAATGTTCCTCACATTTCTGTGGCAGAAAGTTCTGGAATCTGAGAGGAGCCACAAATTTCCTTCCACCCAGCGTTCCCCCACGTCTCCGATAAAAATGATACCTCACTTGTGTGGGTAGGCGTAGCGCCCGCAACAGGAAACGCCCCAAAGCGCAACGTAGACACAGCAACATTTTTGAAGGAAAACAGAGGTGTTTTTTGCAAAGTGCCTACCTGTAGATTTTGGCCTGTAGCTCAGCCGCCACCTAGGGAAACCTACCAAACCTGTGCATTTCTGAAAACTAGAGACCTGGGGGAATCCAAGATGGGGTGACTTGTGTGGCTCGGACCAGGTTCTGTTACCCAGAATCCATTGCAAACCTCAAAATTTGGCTAAAAAAACACATGTTCCTCACATTTCTGTGGCAGAAAGTTCTGGAATCTGAGAGGAGCCACGAATTTCCTTCCACCCAGCGTTCCCCCACGTCTCCCGATAAAAATGATACCTCACTTGTGTGGGTAGGCCTAGCGCCCGTGACAGGAAATGCCCCAAAGCGCAACGTGGACACAGCCAAATTTTTGAAGGAAAACAGAGGTGTTTTTTGCAAAGTGCCTACCTGTAGCATTTGGCCTGTAGCTCAGCCGCCACCTAGGGAAACCTACCAAACCTGTGCATTTCTGAAAACTAGAGACCTGGGGGAATCCAAGATGGGGTGACTTGTGTGGCTCGGACCAGGTTCTGTTACCCAGAATCCATTGCAAACCTCAAAATTTGGCTAAAAAAACACATGTTCCTCACATTTCTGTGGCAGAAAGTTCTGGAATCTGAGAGGAGCCACAAATTTCCTTCCACCCAGCGTTCCCCCACGTCTCCGATAAAAATGATACCTCACTTGTGTGGGTAGGCCTAGCGCCCGCAACAGGAAACGCCCCAAAGCGCAACGTAGACACAGCCAAATTTTTGAAGGAAAACAGAGGTGTTTTTTGCAAAGTGCCTACCTGTAGATTTTGGCCTGTAGCTCAGCCGCCACCTAGGGAAACCTACCAAACCTGTGCATTTCTGAAAACTAGAGACCTGGGGGAATCCAAGATGGGGTGACTTGTGTGGCTCGGACCAGGTTCTGTTACCCAGAATCCATTGCAAACCTCAAAATTTGGCTAAAAAAACACATGTTCCTCACATTTCTGTGGCAGAAAGTTCTGGAATCTTAAAGGAGCCACCAATTTCCTTCCACCCAGCGTTCCCCCACGTCTCCCGATAAAAATGATACCTCACTTGTGTGGGTAGGCCTAGCGCCCGTGACAGGAAATGCCCCAAAGTGCAACGTGGACACAGCCAAATTTTTGAAGGAAAACAGAGGTGTTTTTTGCAAAGTGCCTACTTGTAGATTTTGGCCTGTAGCTCAGCCACCACCTAGGGAAACCTACCAAACCTGTGCATTTCTGAAAACTAGAGACCTGGGGGAATCCAAGATGGGGTGACTTGTGTGGCTCGGACCAGGTTCTGTTACCCAGAATCCTTTGCAAACCTCAAAATTTGGCTAAAAAAACACATGTTCCTAACATTTCTGTGGCAGAAAGTTCTGGAATCTGAGAGGAGCCACGAATTTCCTTCCACCCAGCGTTCCCCCACGTCTGCCAATAAAAATGATACCTCACTTGTGTGGGTAGGCCTAGCGCCCGCGACAGGAAACACCCCAAAGCGCAACGTGGACACAGCCAAATTTTTGAAGGAAAACAGAGGTGTTTTTTGCAAAGTGCCTACCTGTAGATTTTGGCCTGTAGCTCAGCCGCCACCTACGGAAACCTACCAAACCTGTGCATTTCTGAAAACTAGAGACGAAGGGGAATTCAAGATGGGGTGACTTGTGTGGCTCGGACCAGCTTCTGTTACCCAGAATCCTTTGCAAACCTCAAAATGTGGCTAATAAAACACATGTTCCTAACATTTCTGTGGCAGAAAGTTCTGGAATCTGAGAGGAGCCACAAATTTCCTTCCACCCAGCGTTCCCCCACGTCTCCCGATAAAAATGATACCTCACTTGTGTGGGTAGGCCTAGTGCCCGCGACAGGAAACGCCCCAAAGCACAACGTGGACACATCCAAATTTGTGAAGGAAAACAGAGGTGTTTTTTGCAAAGTGCCTACCTGTAGATTTTGGCTTGTAGCTCAGCCGCCACCTAGGGAAACCTACCAAACCTGTGCATTTCTGAAAACTAGAGACCTGGGGGAATCCAAGATGGGGTGACTTGTGTGGCTCGGACCAGGTTCTGTTACCCAGAATCCATTGCAAACCTCAAAATTTGGCTAAAAAAACACATGTTCCTCACATTTCTGTGGCAGAAAGTTCTGGAATCTGAGAGGAGCCACAAATTTCCTTCCACCCAGCATTCCCCCACGTCTCCGATAAAAATGATACCTCACTTGTGTGGGTAGGCCAAGCGCCCGCGACAGGAAACGCCCCAAAGTGCAACGTAGACACAGCCAAATTTTTGAAGGAAAACAGAGGTGTTTTTTGCAAAGTGCCTACCTGTAGATTTTGGCCTGTAGCTCAGCCGCCACCTAGGGAAACCTACCAAACCTGTGCATTTCTGAAAACTAGAGTCCTGGGGGAATCCAAGATGGGGTGACTTGTGTGGCTCGGACCAGGTTCTGTTACCCAGAATCCATTGCAAACCTCAAAATTTGGCTAAAAAAACACATGTTCCTCACATTTCTGTGGCAGAAAGTTCAGGAATCTGAGAGGAGCCACAAATTTCCTTCCACCCAGCGTTCCCCCCCTTCTCCCGATAAAAATGATACCTCACTTGTGTGGGTAGGCCTAGCGACGGTGACAGGAAATGCCCCAAAGCGCAACGTGGACACAGCCAAATCTTTGAAGGAAAACAGAGGTGTTTTTTGCAAAGTGCCTACCTGTAGATTTTGGCCTGTAGCTCTGCCGCCACCTAGGGAAACCTACCAAACCTGTGCATTTCTGAAAACTAGAGACCTGGGGGAATCCAAGATGGGGTGACTTGTGTGGCTCGGACCAGGTTCTGTTACCCAGAATACCATTGCAAACCTCAAAATTTGGCTAAAAAAACACATGTTCCTCACATTTCTGTGGCAGAAAGTTCTGGAATCTGAGAGGAGCCACGAATTTCCTTCCACCCAGCGTTCCCCCACGTCTCCCGATAAAAATGATACCTCACTTGTGTGGGTAGGCCTAGTGCCCGCGACAGGAAACGCCCCAAAGCACAACGTGGACACATCCAAATTTGTGAAGGAAAACAGAGGTGTTTTTTGCAAAGTGCCTACCTGTAGATTTTGGCTTGTAGCTCAGCCGCCACCTAGGGAAACCTACCAAACCTGTGCATTTCTGAAAACTAGAGACCTGGGGGAATCCAAGATGGGGTGACTTGTGTGGCTCGGACCAGGTTCTGTTACCCAGAATCCATTGCAAACCTCAAAATTTGGCTAAAAAAACACATGTTCCTCACATTTCTGTGGCAGAAAGTTCTGGAATCTGAGAGGAGCCACAAATTTCCTTCCACCCAGCATTCCCCCACGTCTCCGATAAAAATGATACCTCACTTGTGTGGGTAGGCCAAGCGCCCGCGACAGGAAACGCCCCAAAGTGCAACGTAGACACAGCCAAATTTTTGAAGGAAAACAGAGGTGTTTTTTGCAAAGTGCCTACCTGTAGATTTTGGCCTGTAGCTCAGCCGCCACCTAGGGAAACCTACCAAACCTGTGCATTTCTGAAAACTAGAGTCCTGGGGGAATCCAAGATGGGGTGACTTGTGTGGCTCGGACCAGGTTCTGTTACCCAGAATCCATTGCAAACCTCAAAATTTGGCTAAAAAAACACATGTTCCTCACATTTCTGTGGCAGAAAGTTCAGGAATCTGAGAGGAGCCACAAATTTCCTTCCACCCAGCGTTCCCCCCCTTCTCCCGATAAAAATGATACCTCACTTGTGTGGGTAGGCCTAGCGACGGTGACAGGAAATGCCCCAAAGCGCAACGTGGACACAGCCAAATCTTTGAAGGAAAACAGAGGTGTTTTTTGCAAAGTGCCTACCTGTAGATTTTGGCCTGTAGCTCTGCCGCCACCTAGGGAAACCTACCAAACCTGTGCATTTCTGAAAACTAGAGACCTGGGGGAATCCAAGATGGGGTGACTTGTGTGGCTCGGACCAGGTTCTGTTACCCAGAATACCATTGCAAACCTCAAAATTTGGCTAAAAAAACACATGTTCCTCACATTTCTGTGGCAGAAAGTTCTGGAATCTGAGAGGAGCCACGAATTTCCTTCCACCCAGCGTTCCCCCACGTCTCCCGATAAAAATGATACCTCACTTGTGTGGGTAGGCCTAGCGCCCGTGACAGGAAATGCCCCAAAGCGCAACGTGGACACAGCCAAATTTTTGAAGGAAAACAGAGGTGTTTTTTGCAAAGTGCCTACCTGTAGCATTTGGCCTGTAGCTCAGCCGCCACCTAGGGAAACCTACCAAACCTGTGCATTTCTGAAAACTAGAGACCTGGGGGAATCCAAGATGGGGTGACTTGTGTGGCTCGGACCAGGTTCTGTTACCCAGAATCCATTGCAAACCTCAAAATTTGGCTAAAAAAACACATGTTCCTCACATTTCTCTGGCAGAAAGTTCTGGAATCTGAGAGGAGCCACAAATTTCCTTCCACCCAGCGTTCCCCCACGTCTCCGATAAAAATGATACCTCACTTGTGTGGGTAGGCCTAGCGCCCGCAACAGGAAACGCCCCAAAGCGCAACGTAGACACAGCCAAATTTTTTAAGGAAAACAGAGGTGTTTTTTGCAAAGTGCCTACCTGTAGATTTTGGCTTGTAGCTCAGCCGCCACCTAGGGAAACCTACCAAACCTGTGCATTTCTGAAAACTAGAGACCTAGTGGAATCCAAGATGGGGTGACTTGTGTGGCTCGGACCAGGTTCTGTTACCCAGAATCCTTTGCAAACCTCCAAATTTGGCTAAAAAAACACATGTTCCTCACATTTCTGTGGCAGAAAGTTCTGGAATCTGAGAGGAGCCACGAATTTCCTTCTACCCAGGGTTCCCCCACGTCTCCCGATAAAAATGATACCTCACTTGTGTGGGTAGGCCTAGCGCCCGCGACAGGAAACGCCCCAAAGCGCAACGTAGACACAGCCAAATTTTTGAAGGAAAACAGAGGAGTTTTTTGCAAAGTGCCTACCTGTAGATTTTGGCTTGTAGCTCAGACTCCACCTAGGGAAACCTACCAAACCTGTGCATTTCTGAAAACTAGAGACCTGGGGGAATCCAAGATTGGGTGACTTGTGTGGCTCGGACCAGGTTCTGTTACCCAGAATCCATTGCAAACCTCAAAATTTGGCTAAAAAAACACATGTTCCTCACATTTCTGTGGCAGAAAGTTCAGGAATCTGAGAGGAGCCACAAATTTCCTTCCACCCAGCGTTCCCCCCCTTCTCCCGATAAAAATGATACCTCACTTGTGTGGGTAGGCCTAGCGACGGTGACAGGAAATGCCCCAAAGCGCAACGTGGACACAGCCAAATCTTTGAAGGAAAACAGAGGTGTTTTTTGCAAAGTGCCTACCTGTAGATTTTGGCCTGTAGCTCTGCCGCCACCTAGGGAAACCTACCAAACCTGTGCATTTCTGAAAACTAGAGACCTGGGGGAATCCAAGATGGGGTGACTTGTGTGGCTCGGACCAGGTTCTGTTACCCAGAATACCATT
Source organism: Pleurodeles waltl (assembly GCF_031143425.1). Taxonomy (NCBI): domain Eukaryota; kingdom Metazoa; phylum Chordata; class Amphibia; order Caudata; family Salamandridae; genus Pleurodeles; species Pleurodeles waltl. Next base: position 685,421,553 of record NC_090442.1, read on the forward strand.
GCAAACCTCAAAATTTGGCTAAAAAAACACATGTTCCTCACATTTCTGTGGCAGAAAGTTCTGGAATCTGAGAGGAGCCACGAATTTCCTTCCACCCAGCGTTCCCCCACGTCTCCCGATAAAAATGATACCTCACTTGTGTGGGTAGGCCTAGCGCCCGTGACAGGAAATGCCCCAAAGCGCAACGTGGACACAGCCAAATTTTTGAAGGAAAACAGAGGTGTTTTTTGCAAAGTGCCTACCTGTAGCATTTGGCCTGTAGCTCAGCCGCCACCTAGGGAAACCTACCAAACCTGTGCATTTCTGAAAACTAGAGACCTGGGGGAATCCAAGATGGGGTGACTTGTGTGGCTCGGACCAGGTTCTGTTACCCAGAATCCATTGCAAACCTCAAAATTTGGCTAAAAAAACACATGTTCCTCACATTTCTCTGGCAGAAAGTTCTGGAATCTGAGAGGAGCCACAAATTTCCTTCCACCCAGCGTTCCCCCACGTCTCCGATAAAAATGATACCTCACTTGTGTGGGTAGGCCTAGCGCCCGCAACAGGAAACGCCCCAAAGCGCAACGTAGACACAGCCAAATTTTTTAAGGAAAACAGAGGTGTTTTTTGCAAAGTGCCTACCTGTAGATTTTGGCCTGTAGCTCAGCCGCCACCTAGGGAAACCTACCAAACCTGTGCATTTCTGAAAACTAGAGACCTGGGGGAATCCAAGATGGGGTGACTTGTGTGGCTCGGACCAGGTTCTGTTACCCAGAATCCATTGCAAACCTCAAAATTTGGCTAAAAAAACACATGTTCCTCACATTTCTGTGGCAGAAAGTTCTGGAATCTTTAAGGAGCCACCAATTTCCTTCCACCCAGCGTTCCCCCACGTCTCCCGATAAAAATGATACCTCACTTGTGTGGGTAGGCCTAGCGCCCGTGACAGGAAATGCCCCAAAGTGCAACGTGGACACAGCCAAATTTTTTAAGGAAAACAGAGGTGTTTTTTGCAAAGTGCCTACTTGTAGATTTTGGCCTGTAGCTCAGCCACCACCTAGGGAAACCTACCAAACCTGTGCATTTCTGAAAACTAGAGACCTGGGGGAATCCAAGATGGGGTGACTTGTGTGGCTCGGACCAGGTTCTGTTACCCAGAATCCTTTGCAAACCTCAAAATTTGGCTAAAAAAACACATGTTCCTAACATTTCTGTGGCAGAAAGTTCTGGAATCTGAGAGGAGCCACGAATTTCCTTCCACCCAGCGTTCCCCCACGTCTGCCAATAAAAATGATACCTCACTTGTGTGGGTAGGCCTAGCGCCCGCGACAGGAAACACCCCAAAGCGCAACGTGGACACAGCCAAATTTTTGAAGGAAAACAGAGGTGTTTTTTGCAAAGTGCCTACCTGTAGATTTTGGCCTGTAGCTCAGCCGCCACCTACGGAAACCTACCAAACCTGTGCATTTCTGAAAACTAGAGACGAAGGGGAATCCAAGATGGGGTGACTTGTGTGGCTCGGACCAGCTTCTGTTACCCAGAATCCTTTGCAAACCTCAAAATGTGGCTAATAAAACACATGTTCCTAACATTTCTGTGGCAGAAAGTTCTGGAATCTGAGAGGAGCCACAAATTTCCTTCCACCCAGCGTTCCCCCACGTCTCCCGATAAAAATGATACCTCACTTGTGTGGGTAGGCCTAGTGCCCGCGACAGGAAACGCCCCAAAGCACAACGTGGACACATCCAAATTTGTGAAGGAAAACACAGGTGTTTTTTGCAAAGTGCCTACCTGTAGATTTTGGCTTGTAGCTCAGCCGCCACCTAGGGAAACCTACCAAACCTGTGCATTTCTGAAAACTAGAGACCTGGGGGAATCCAAGATGGGGTGACTTGTGTGGCTCGGACCAGGTTCTGTTACCCAGAATCCATTGCAAACCTCAAAATTTGGCTAAAAAAACACATGTTCCTCACATTTCTGTGGCAGAAAGTTCTGGAATCTGAGAGGAGCCACAAATTTCCTTCCACCCAGCATTCCCCCACGTCTCCGATAAAAATGATACCTCACTTGTGTGGGTAGGCCAAGCGCCCGCGACAGGAAACGCCCCAAAGTGCAACGTAGTCACAGCCAAATTTTTGAAGAAAAACAGAGGTGTTTTTTGCAAAGTGCCTACCTGTAGATTTTGGCCTGTAGCTCAGCCGCCACCTAGGGAAACCTACCAAACCTGTGCATTTCTGAAAACTAGAGTCCTGGGGGAATCTAAGATGGGGTGACTTGTGTGGCTCGGACCAGGTTCTGTTACCCAGAATCCATTGCAAACCTCAAAATTTGGCTAAAAAAACACATGTTCCTCACATTTCTGTGGCAGAAAGTTCAGGAATCTGAGAGGAGCCACAAATTTCCTTCCACCCAGCGTTCCCCCACTTCTCCCGATAAAAATGATACCTCACTTGTGTGGGTAGGCCTAGCGACGGTGACAGGAAATGCCCCAAAGCGCAACGTGGACACAGCCAAATCTTTGAAGGAAAACAGAGGTGTTTTTTGCAAAGTGCCTACCTGTAGATTTTGGCCTGTAGCTCTGCCGCCACCTAGGGAAACCTACCAAACCTGTGCATTTCTGAAAACTAGAAACCTGGGGGAATCCAAGATGGGGTGACTTGTGTGGCTCGGACCAGGTTCTGTTACCCAGAATACCATTGCAAACCTCAAAATTTGGCTAAAAAAACACATGTTCCTCACATTTCTGTGGCAGAAAGTTCTGGAATCTGAGAGGAGCCACAAATTTCCTTCCACCCAGCGTTCCCCCACGTCTCCGATAAAAATGATACCTCACTTGTGTGGGTAGGCCTAGCGCCCACGACAGGAAACGCCCCAAAGCGCAACGTAGACACAGCCAAATTTTTGAAGGAAAACAGAGGTGTTTTTTGCAAAGTGCCTACCTGTAGATTTTGGCTTGTAGCTCAGCCGCCACCTAGGGAAACCTACCAAACCTGTGCATTTCTGAAAACTAGAGACCTAGGGGAATCGAAGATGGGGTACTTGTGTGGCTCGGACCAGGTTCTGTTACCCAGAATCCTTTGCAAACCTCAAAATTTGGCTAAAAAAACACATGTTCCTAACATTTCTGTGGCAGAAAGTTCTGGAATCTGAGAGGAGCCACAAATTTCCTTCCTCCCAGCGTTCCCCCACGTCTCCCGATAAAAATGATACCTCACTTGTGTGGGTAGGCCTAGAGCCCGCGACAGAAAACGCCCCAAAGCGCAACTTGGACACATCCAAATTTGTGAAGGAAAACAGAGGTGTTTTTTGCAAAGTGCCTACCTGTAGATTTTGTCTTGTAGCTCAGCCGCCACCTAGGGAAACCTACCAAACCTGTGCATTTCTGAAAACTAGAGACCTAGGGGAATCCAAGATGGGGTGACTTGTGTGGCTCGGACCAGGTTCTGTTACCCAAAATCCTTTGCAAACCTCAAAATTTGGCTAAAAAAACACATGTTCCTCACATTTCTGTGGCAGAAAGTTCTGGAATCTGAGAGGAGCCACGAATTTCCTTCCACCCAGCGTTCCCCCACGTCTCCCGATAAAAATGATACCTCACTTGTGTGGGTAGTCCTAGCGCCCGTGACAGGAAATGCCCCAAAGCGCAACGTGGACACAGCCAAATTATTGAAGGAAAACAGAGGTGTTTTTTGCAAAGTTCCTACCTGTAGCATTTGGCCTGTAGCTCAGCCGCCACCTAGGGAAACCTACCAAACCTGTGCATTTCTGAAAACTAGAGACCTGGGGGAATCCAAGATGGGGTGACTTGTGTGGCTCGGACCAGGTTCTTTTACCCAGAATCCATTGCAAACCTCAAAATTTGGCTAAAAAAAACACATGTTCCTCACATTTCTGTGGCAGAAAGTTCTGGAATCTGAGAGGAGCCACAAATTTCCTTCCACCCAGCGTTCCCTCACGTCTCCGATAAAAATGATACCTCACTTGTGTGGGTAGGCCTAGCGCCCGCAACAGGAAACGCCCCAAAGCGCAACGTAGACACAGCCACATTTTTGAAGGAAAACAGAGGTGTTTTTTGCAAAGTGCCTACCTGTAGATTTTGGCCTGTAGCTCAGCCGCCACCTAGGGAAACCTACCAAACCTGTGCATTTCTGAAAACTAGAGACCTGGGGGAATCCAAGATGGGGTGACTTGTGTGGCTCGGACCAGGTTCTGTTACCCAGAATCCATTGCAAACCTCAAAATTTGGCTAAAAAGCACATGTTCCTCACATTTCTGTGGCAGAAAGTTCTGGAATCTTAAAGGAGCCACCAATTTCCTTCCACCCAGCGTTCCCCCACGTCTCCCGATAAAAATGATACCTCACTTGTGTGGGTAGGCCTAGCGCCCGTGACAGGAAATGCCCCAAAGTGCAACGTGGACACAGCCAAATTTTTGAAGGAAAACAGAGGTGTTTTTTGCAAAGTGCCTACTTGTAGATTTTGGCCTGTAGCTCAGCCACCACCTAGGGAAACCTACCAAACCTGTGCATTTCTGAAAACTAGAGACCTGGGGGAATCCAAGATGGGGTGACTTGTGTGGCTCGGACCAGGTTCTGTTACCCAGAATCCTTTGCAAACCTCAAAATTTGGCTAAAAAAACACATGTTCCTAACATTTCTGTGGCAGAAAGTTCTGGAATCTGAGAGGAGCCACGAATGTCCTTCCACCCAGCGTTCCCCCACGTCTGCCAATAAAAATGATACCTCACTTGTGTGGGTAGGCCTAGCGCCCGCGACAGGAAACACCCCAAAGCGCAACGTGGACACAGCCAAATTTTTGAAGGAAAACAGAGATGTTTTTTGCAAAGTGCCTACCTGTAGATTTTGGCCTGTAGCTCAGCCGCCACCTACGGAAACCTACCAAACCTGTGCATTTCTGAAAACTAGAGACGAAGGGGAATCCAAGATGGGGTGACTTGTGTGGCTCGGACCAGCTTCTGTTACCCAGAATCCTTTGCAAACCTCAAAATGTGGCTAATAAAACACATGTTCCTAACATTTCTGTGGCAGAAAGTTCTGGAATCTGAGAGGAGCCACAAATTTCCTTCCACCCAGCGTTCCCCCACGTCTCCCGATAAAAATGATACCTCACTTGTGTGGGTAGGCCAAGTGCCCGCGACAGGAAACGCCCCAAAGCACAACGTGGACACATCCAAATTTGTGAAGGAAAACAGAGGTGTTTTTTGCAAAGTGCCTACCTGTAGATTTTGGCTTGTAGCTCAGCCGCCACCTAGGGAAACCTACCAAAAACTGTGCATTTCTGAAAACTAGAGACCTGGGGGAATCCAAGATGGGGTGACTTGTGTGGCTCGGACCAGGTTCTGTTACCCAGAATCCATTGCAAACCTCAAAATTTGGCTAAAAAAACACATGTTCCTCACATTTCTGTGGCAGAAAGTTCTGGAATCTGAGAGGAGCCACAAATTTCCTTCCACCCAGCATTCCCCCACATCTCCGATAAAAATGATACCTCACTTGTGTGGGTAGGCCAAGCGCCCGCGACAGGAAACGCCCCAAAGTGCAACGTAGACACAGCCAAATTTTTGAAGGAAAACAGAGGTGTTTTTTGCAAAGTGCCTACCTGTAGATTTTGGCCTGTAGCTCAGCCGCCACCTAGGGAAACCTACCAAACCTGTGTATTTCTGAAAACTAGAGTCCTGGGGGAATCCAAGATGGGGTGACTTGTGTGGCTCGGACCAGGTTCTGTTACCCAGAATCCATTGCAAACCTCAAAATTTGGCTAATAAAACACATGTTCCTAACATTTCTGTGGCAGAAAGTTCTGGAATCTGAGAGGAGCCACGAATTTCCTTCCACCCAGCGTTCCCCCACGTCTCCCGATAAAAATGATACCTCACTTGTGTGGGTAGTCCTAGCGCCCGTGACAGGAAATGCCCCAAAGCGCAACGTGGACACAGCCAAATTATAGAAGGAAAACAGAGGTGTTTTTTGCAAAGTTCCTACCTGTAGCATTTGGCCTGTAGCTCAGCCGCCACCTAGGGAAACCTACCAAACCTGTGCATTTCTGAAAACTAGAGACCTGGGGGAATCCAAGATGGGGTGACTTGTGTGGCTCGGACCAGGTTCTTTTACCCAGAATCCATTGCAAACCTCAAAATTTGGCTAAAAAAACACATGTTCCTCACATTTCTGTGGCAGAAAGTTCTGGAATCTGAGAGGAGCCACAAATTTCCTTCCACCCAGCGTTCCCTCACGTCTCCGATAAAAATGATACCTCACTTGTGTGGGTAGGCCTAGCGCCCGCAACAGGAAACGCCCCAAAGCGCAACGTAGACACAGCCACATTTTTGAAGGAAAACAGAGGTGTTTTTTGCAAAGTGCCTACCTGTAGATTTTGGCCTGTAGCTCAGCCGCCACCTAGGGAAACCTACCAAACCTGTGCATTTCTGAAAACTAGAGACCTGGGGGAATCCAAGATGGGGTGACTTGTGTGGCTCGGACCAGGTTCTGTTACCCAGAATCCATTGCAAACCTCAAAATTTGGCTAAAAAGCACATGTTCCTCACATTTCTGTGGCAGAAAGTTCTGGAATCTTAAAGGAGCCACCAATTTCCTTCCACCCAGCGTTCCCCCACGTCTCCCGATAAAAATGATACCTCACTTGTGTGGGTAGGCCTAGCGCCCGTGACAGGAAATGCCCCAAAGTGCAACGTGGACACAGCCAAATTTTTGAAGGAAAACAGAGGTGTTTTTTGCAAAGTGCCTACTTGTAGATTTTGGCCTGTAGCTCAGCCACCACCTAGGGAAACCTACCAAACCTGTGCATTTCTGAAAACTAGAGACCTGGGGGAATCCAAGATGGGGTGACTTGTGTGGCTCGGACCAGGTTCTGTTACCCAGAATCCTTTGCAAACCTCAAAATTTGGCTAAAAAAACACATGTTCCTAACATTTCTGTGGCAGAAAGTTCTGGAATCTGAGAGGAGCCACGAATGTCCTTCCACCCAGCGTTCCCCCACGTCTGCCAATAAAAATGATACCTCACTTGTGTGGGTAGGCCTAGCGCCCGCGACAGGAAACACCCCAAAGCGCAACGTGGACACAGCCAAATTTTTGAAGGAAAACAGAGATGTTTTTTGCAAAGTGCCTACCTGTAGATTTTGGCCTGTAGCTCAGCCGCCACCTACGGAAACCTACCAAACCTGTGCATTTCTGAAAACTAGAGACGAAGGGGAATCCAAGATGGGGTGACTTGTGTGGCTCGGACCAGCTTCTGTTACCCAGAATCCTTTGCAAACCTCAAAATGTGGCTAATAAAACACATGTTCCTAACATTTCTGTGGCAGAAAGTTCTGGAATCTGAGAGGAGCCACAAATTTCCTTCCACCCAGCGTTCCCCCACGTCTCCCGATAAAAATGATACCTCACTTGTGTGGGTAGGCCAAGTGCCCGCGACAGGAAACGCCCCAAAGCACAACGTGGACACATCCAAATTTGTGAAGGAAAACAGAGGTGTTTTTTGCAAAGTGCCTACCTGTAGATTTTGGCTTGTAGCTCAGCCGCCACCTAGGGAAACCTACCAAAAACTGTGCATTTCTGAAAACTAGAGACCTGGGGGAATCCAAGATGGGGTGACTTGTGTGGCTCGGACCAGGTTCTGTTACCCAGAATCCATTGCAAACCTCAAAATTTGGCTAAAAAAACACATGTTCCTCACATTTCTGTGGCAGAAAGTTCTGGAATCTGAGAGGAGCCACAAATTTCCTTCCACCCAGCATTCCCCCACATCTCCGATAAAAATGATACCTCACTTGTGTGGGTAGGCCAAGCGCCCGCGACAGGAAACGCCCCAAAGTGCAACGTAGACACAGCCAAATTTTTGAAGGAAAACAGAGGTGTTTTTTGCAAAGTGCCTACCTGTAGATTTTGGCCTGTAGCTCAGCCGCCACCTAGGGAAACCTACCAAACCTGTGTATTTCTGAAAACTAGAGTCCTGGGGGAATCCAAGATGGGGTGACTTGTGTGGCTCGGACCAGGTTCTGTTACCCAGAATCCATTGCAAACCTCAAAATTTGGCTAATAAAACACATGTTCCTAACATTTCTGTGGCAGAAAGTTCTGGAATCTGAGAGGAGCCACGAATTTCCTTCCACCCAGCGTTCCCCCACGTCTGCCAATAAAAATGATACCTCACTTGTGTGGGTAGGCCTAGCGCCCGCGACAGGAAACACCCCAAAGCGCAACGTGGACACAGCCAAATTTTTGAAGGAAAACAGAGGTGTTTTTTGCAAAGTGCCTACCTGTAGATTTTGGCCTGTAGCTCAGCCGCCACCTACGGAAACCTACCAAACCTGTGCATTTCTGAAAACTAGAGACGAAGGGGAATCCAAGATGGGGTGACTTGTGTGGCTCGGACCAGCTTCTGTTACCCAGAATCCTTTGCAAACCTCAAAATGTGGCTAATAAAACACATGTTCCTAACATTTCTGTGGCAGAAAGTTCTGGAATCTGAGAGGAGCCACAAATTTCCTTCCACCCAGCGTTCCCCCACGTCTCCCGATAAAAATGATACCTCACTTGTGTGGGTAGGCCTAGTGCCCGCGACAGGAAACGCCCCAAAGCACAACGTGGACACATCCAAATTTGTGAAGGAAAACAGAGGTGTTTTTTGCAAAGTGCCTACCTGTAGATTTTGGCTTGTAGCTCAGCCGCCACCTAGGGAAACCTACCAAACCTGTGCATTTCTGAAAACTAGAGACCTGGGGGAATCCAAGATGGGGTGACTTGTGTGGCTCGGACCAGGTTCTGTTACCCAGAATCCATTGCAAACCTCAAAATTTGTCTAAAAAAACACATGTTCCTCACATTTCTGTGGCAGAAAGTTCTGGAATCTGAGAGGAGCCACAAATTTCCTTCCACCCAGCATTCCCCCACGTCTCCGATAAAAATGATACCTCACTTGTGTGGGTAGGCCAAGCGCCCGCGACAGGAAACGCCCCAAAGTGCAACGTAGACACAGCCAAATTTTTGAAGGAAAACAGAGGTGTTTTTTGCAAAGTGCCTACCTGTAGATTTTGGCCTGTAGCTCAGCCGCCACCTAGGGAAACCTACCAAACCTGTGTATTTCTGAAAACTAGAGTCCTGGGGGAATCCAAGATGGGGTGACTTGTGTGGCTCGGACCAGGTTCTGTTACCCAGAATCCATTGCAAACCTCAAAATTTGGCTAATAAAACACATGTTCCTAACATTTCTGTGGCAGAAAGTTCTGGAATCTGAGAGGAGCCACGAATTTCCTTCCACCCAGCGTTCCCCCACGTCTGCCAATAAAAATGATACCTCACTTGTGTGGGTAGGCCTAGCGCCCGCGACAGGAAACACCCCAAAGCGCAACGTGGACACAGCCAAATTTTTGAAGGAAAACAGAGGTGTTTTTTGCAAAGTGCCTACCTGTAGATTTTGGCCTGTAGCTCAGCCGCCACCTACGGAAACCTACCAAACCTGTGCATTTCTGAAAACTAGAGACGAAGGGGAATCCAAGATGGGGTGACTTGTGTGGCTCGGACCAGCTTCTGTTACCCAGAATCCTTTGCAAACCTCAAAATGTGGCTAATAAAACACATGTTCCTAACATTTCTGTGGCAGAAAGTTCTGGAATCTGAGAGGAGCCACAAATTTCCTTCCACCCAGCGTTCCCCCACGTCTCCCGATAAAAATGATACCTCACTTGTGTGGGTAGGCCTAGTGCCCGCGACAGGAAACGCCCCAAAGCACAACGTGGACACATCCAAATTTGTGAAGGAAAACAGAGGTGTTTTTTGCAAAGTGCCTACCTGTAGATTTTGGCTTGTAGCTCAGCCGCCACCTAGGGAAACCTACCAAACCTGTGCATTTCTGAAAACTAGAGACCTGGGGGAATCCAAGATGGGGTGACTTGTGTGGCTCGGACCAGGTTCTGTTACCCAGAATCCATTGCAAACCTCAAAATTTGGCTAAAAAAACACATGTTCCTCACATTTCTGTGGCAGAAAGTTCTGGAATCTGAGAGGAGCCACAAATTTCCTTCCACCCAGCATTCCCCCACGTCTCCGATAAAAATGATACCTCACTTGTGTGGGTAGGCCAAGCGCCCGCGACAGGAAACGCCCCAAAGTGCAACGTAGACACAGCCAAATTTTTTAAGGAAAACAGAGGTGTTTTTTGCAAAGTGCCTACCTGTAGATTTTGGCCTGTAGCTCAGCCGCCACCTAGGGAAACCTACCAAACCTTTGCATTTCTGAAAACTAGAGTCCTGGGGGAATCCAAGATGGGGTGACTTGTGTGGCTCGGACCAGGTTCTGTTACCCAGAATCCATTGCAAACCTCACAAATTTGGCTAAAAAAACACATGTTCCTCACATTTCTGTGGCAGAAAGTTCAGGAATCTGAGAGGAGCCACGAATTTCCTTCACCCAGCGTTCCCCCACGTCTCCCGATAAAAATGATACCTCACTTGTGTGGGTAGGCCTAGCGCCCGTGACAGGAAATGCCCCAAAGCGCAACGTGGACACAGCCAAATTTTTGAAGGAAAACAGAGGTGTTTTTTGCAAAGTGCCTACCTGTAGCATTTGGCCTGTAGCTCAGCCGCCACCTAGGGAAACCTACCAAACCTGTGCATTTCTGAAAACTAGAGACCTGGGGGAATCCAAGATGGGGTGACTTGTGTGGCTCGGACCAGGTTCTGTTACCCAGAATCCATTGCAAACCTCAAAATTTGGCTAAAAAAACACATGTTCCTCACATTTCTGTGGCAGAAAGTTCTGGAATCTGAGAGGAGCCACAAATTTCCTTCCACCCAGCGTTCCCCCACGTCTCCGATAAAAATGATACCTCACTTGTGTGGGTAGGCCTAGCGCCCGCAACAGGAAACGCCCCAAAGCGCAACGTAGACACAGCCAAATTTTTGAAGGAAAACAGAGGTGTTTTTTGCAAAGTGCCTACCTGTAGATTTTGGCTTGTAGCTCAGCCGCCACCTAAGGAAACCTACCAAACCTGTGCATTTCTGAAAACTAGAGACCTAGGGGAATCCAAGATGGGGTGACTTGTGTGGCTCGGACCAGGTTCTGTTACCCAGAATCCTTTGCAAACCTCAAAATTTGGCTAAAAAAACACATGTTCCTAACATTTCTGTGGCAGAAAGTTCTGGAATCTGAGAGGAGCCACGAATTTCCTTCCACCCAGCGTTCCCCCACGTCTGCCGATAAAAATGATACCTCACTTGTGTGGGTAGGCCTAGCGCCCGCAACAGGAAACGCCACAAAGCGCAACGTGGACACAGCCAAATTTTTGAAGGAAAACAGAGGTGTTTTTTGCAAAGTGCCTACCTGTAGATTTTGGCCTGTAGCTCAGCCGCCACCTACGGAAACCTACCAAACCTGTGCATTTCTGAAAACTAGAGACCTAGGGGAATCCAAGATGGGGTGACTTGTGTGGCTCGGACCAGCTTCTGTTACCCAGAATCCTTTGCAAACCTCAAAATTTGGCTAAAAAAACACATGTTCCTAACATTTCTGTGGCAGAAAGTTCTGGAATCTGAGAGGAGCCACGAATTTCCTTCCACCCAGCGTTCCCCCACGTCTGCCGATAAAAATGATACCTCACTTGTGTGGGTAGGCCTAGCGCCCGCGACAGGAAACGCCCCAAAGCGCAACGTGGACACAGCCACATTTTTGAAGGAAAACAGAGGTGTTTTTTGCAAAGTGCCTACCTGTAGATTTTGGCCTGTAGCTCAGCCGCCACCTACGGAAACCTACCAAACCTGTGCATTTCTGAAAACTAGAGACCTAGGGGAATCCAAGATGGGGTGACTTGTGTGGCTCGGACCAACTTCTGTTACCCAGAATCCTTTGCAAACCTCAAAATTTGGCTAATAAAACACATGTTCCTAACATTTCTGTGGCAGAAAGTTCTGGAATCTGAGAGGAGCCACGAATTTCCTTCCACCCAGCGTTCCCCCACGTCTGCCAATAAAAATGATACCTCACTTGTGTGGGTAGGCCTAGCGCCCGCGACAGGAAACACCCCAAAGCGCAACGTGGACACAGCCAAATTTTTGAAGGAAAACAGAGGTGTTTTTTGCAAAGTGCCTACCTGTAGATTTTGGCCTGTAGCTCAGCCGCCACCTACGGAAACCTACCAAACCTGTGCATTTCTGAAAACTAGAGACGAAGGGGAATCCAAGATGGGGTGACTTGTGTGGCTCGGACCAGCTTCTGTTACCCAGAATCCTTTGCAAACCTCAAAATGTGGCTAATAAAACACATGTTCCTAACATTTCTGTGGCAGAAAGTTCTGGAATCTGAGAGGAGCCACAAATTTCCTTCCACCCAGCGTTCCCCCACGTCTCCCGATAAAAATGATACCTCACTTGTGTGGGTAGGCCTAGTGCCCGCGACAGGAAACGCCCCAAAGCACAACGTGGACACATCCAAATTTGTGAAGGAAAACAGAGGTGTTTTTTGCAAAGTGCCTACCTGTAGATTTTGGCTTGTAGCTCAGCCGCCACCTAGGGAAACCTACCAAACCTGTGCATTTCTGAAAACTAGAGACCTGGGGGAATCCAAGATGGGGTGACTTGTGTGGCTCGGACCAGGTTCTGTTACCCAGAATCCATTGCAAACCTCAAAATTTGGCTAAAAAAACACATGTTCCTCACATTTCTGTGGCAGAAAGTTCTGGAATCTGAGAGGAGCCACAAATTTCCTTCCACCCAGCATTCCCCCACGTCTCCGATAAAAATGATACCTCACTTGTGTGGGTAGGCCAAGCGCCCGCGACAGGAAACGCCCCAAAGTGCAACGTAGACACAGCCAAATTTTTTAAGGAAAACAGAGGTGTTTTTTGCAAAGTGCCTACCTGTAGATTTTGGCCTGTAGCTCAGCCGCCACCTAGGGAAACCTACCAAACCTTTGCATTTCTGAAAACTAGAGTCCTGGGGGAATCCAAGATGGGGTGACTTGTGTGGCTCGGACCAGGTTCTGTTACCCAGAATCCATTGCAAACCTCACAAATTTGGCTAAAAAAACACATGTTCCTCACATTTCTGTGGCAGAAAGTTCAGGAATCTGAGAGGAGCCACGAATTTCCTTCACCCAGCGTTCCCCCACGTCTCCCGATAAAAATGATACCTCACTTGTGTGGGTAGGCCTAGCGCCCGTGACAGGAAATGCCCCAAAGCGCAACGTGGACACAGCCAAATTTTTGAAGGAAAACAGAGGTGTTTTTTGCAAAGTGCCTACCTGTAGCATTTGGCCTGTAGCTCAGCCGCCACCTAGGGAAACCTACCAAACCTGTGCATTTCTGAAAACTAGAGACCTGGGGGAATCCAAGATGGGGTGACTTGTGTGGCTCGGACCAGGTTCTGTTACCCAGAATCCATTGCAAACCTCAAAATTTGGCTAAAAAAACACATGTTCCTCACATTTCTGTGGCAGAAAGTTCTGGAATCTGAGAGGAGCCACAAATTTCCTTCCACCCAGCGTTCCCCCACGTCTCCGATAAAAATGATACCTCACTTGTGTGGGTAGGCCTAGCGCCCGCAACAGGAAACGCCCCAAAGCGCAACGTAGACACAGCCAAATTTTTGAAGGAAAACAGAGGTGTTTTTTGCAAAGTGCCTACCTGTAGATTTTGGCTTGTAGCTCAGCCGCCACCTAAGGAAACCTACCAAACCTGTGCATTTCTGAAAACTAGAGACCTAGGGGAATCCAAGATGGGGTGACTTGTGTGGCTCGGACCAGGTTCTGTTACCCAGAATCCTTTGCAAACCTCAAAATTTGGCTAAAAAAACACATGTTCCTAACATTTCTGTGGCAGAAAGTTCTGGAATCTGAGAGGAGCCACGAATTTCCTTCCACCCAGCGTTCCCCCACGTCTGCCGATAAAAATGATACCTCACTTGTGTGGGTAGGCCTAGCGCCCGCAACAGGAAACGCCACAAAGCGCAACGTGGACACAGCCAAATTTTTGAAGGAAAACAGAGGTGTTTTTTGCAAAGTGCCTACCTGTAGATTTTGGCCTGTAGCTCAGCCGCCACCTACGGAAACCTACCAAACCTGTGCATTTCTGAAAACTAGAGACCTAGGGGAATCCAAGATGGGGTGACTTGTGTGGCTCGGACCAGCTTCTGTTACCCAGAATCCTTTGCAAACCTCAAAATTTGGCTAAAAAAACACATGTTCCTAACATTTCTGTGGCAGAAAGTTCTGGAATCTGAGAGGAGCCACGAATTTCCTTCCACCCAGCGTTCCCCCACGTCTGCCGATAAAAATGATACCTCACTTGTGTGGGTAGGCCTAGCGCCCGCGACAGGAAACGCCCCAAAGCGCAACGTGGACACAGCCACATTTTTGAAGGAAAACAGAGGTGTTTTTTGCAAAGTGCCTACCTGTAGATTTTGGCCTGTAGCTCAGCCGCCACCTACGGAAACCTACCAAACCTGTGCATTTCTGAAAACTAGAGACCTAGGGGAATCCAAGATGGGGTGACTTGTGTGGCTCGGACCAACTTCTGTTACCCAGAATCCTTTGCAAACCTCAAAATTTGGCTAATAAAACACATGTTCCTAACATTTCTGTGGCAGAAAGTTCTGGAATCTGAGAGGAGCCACAAATTTCCTTCCACCCAGCGTTCCCCCACGTCTCCGATAAAAATGATACCTCACTTGTGTGGGTAGGCCTAGCGCCCGCGACAGGAAACGCCCCAAAGCGCAACGTAGACACAGACAAATTTTTGAAGGAAAACAGAGGTGTTTTTTGCAAAGTGCCTACCTGTAGATTTTGGCTTGTAGCTCAGCCGCCACCTAGGGAAACCTACCAAACCTGTGCATTTCTGAAAACTAGAGACCTAGGGGAATCCAAGATGGGGTGACTTGTGTGGCTCGGACCAGGTTCTGATACCCAGAATCCTTTGCAAACCTCAAAATTTGGCTAAAAAAACACATGTTCCTCACATTTTTGTGGCAGAAAGTTCTGGAATCTGAGAGGAGCCACAAATTTCCTTCCACCCAGCGTTCCCCCACGTCTCCCGATAAAAATGATACCTCACTTGTGTGGGTAGGCCTACCGCCCGCGACAGGAAACGCCCCAAAGCGCAACGTAGACACAGCCAAATTTTTGAAGGAAAACAGAGGTGTTTTTTGCAAAGTGCCTACCTGTAGATTTTGGCTTGTAGCTCAGCCGCCACCTAGGGAAACCTACCAAACCTGTGCATTTCTGAAAACTAGAGACCTAGGGGAATCGAAGATGGGGTGACTTGTGTGGCTCGGACCAGGTTCTGTTACCCAGAATCCTTTGCAAACCTCAAAATTTGGCTAAAAAAACACATGTTCCTAACATTTCTGTGGCAGAAAGTTCTGGAATCTGAGAGGAGCCACAAATTTCCTTCCTCCCAGCGTTCCCCCACGTCTCCCGATAAAAATGATACCTCACTTGTGTGGGTAGGCCTAGTGCCCGCGACAGAAAACGCCCCAAAGCGCAACTTGGACACATCCAAATTTGTGAAGGAAAACAGAGGTGTTTTTTGCAAAGTGCCTACCTGTAGATTTTGTCTTGTAGCTCAGCCGCCACCTAGGGAAACCTACCAAACCTGTGCATTTCTGAAAACTAGAGACCTAGGGGAATCCAAGATGGGGTGACTTGTGTGGCTCAGACCAGGTTCTGTTACCCAGAATCCTTTGCAAACCTCAAAATTTGGCTAAAAAAACACATGTTCCTCACATTTCTGTGGCAGAAAGTTCTGGAATCTGAGAGGAGCCACGAATTTCCTTCCACCCAGCGTTCCCCCACGTCTCCCGATAAAAATGATACCTCACTTGTGTGGGTAGGCCTAGCGCCCGTGACAGGAAATGCCCCAAAGCGCAACGTGGACACAGCCAAATTTTTGAAGGAAAACAGAGGTGTTTTTTGCAAAGTGCCTACCTGTAGCATTTGGCCTGTAGCTCAGCCGCCACCTAGGGAAACCTACCAAACCTGTGCATTTCTGAAAACTAGAGACCTGGGGGAATCCAAGATGGGGTGACTTGTGTGGCTCGGACCAGGTTCTGTTACCCAGAATCCATTGCAAACCTCAAAATTTGGCTAAAAAAACAAATGTTCCTCACATTTCTGTGGCAGAAAGTTCTGGAATCTGAGAGGAGCCACAAATTTCCTTCCACCCAGCGTTCCCCCACGTCTCCGATAAAAATGATACCTCACTTGTGTGGGTAGGCGTAGCGCCCGCAACAGGAAACGCCCCAAAGCGCAACGTAGACACAGCAACATTTTTGAAGGAAAACAGAGGTGTTTTTTGCAAAGTGCCTACCTGTAGATTTTGGCCTGTAGCTCAGCCGCCACCTAGGGAAACCTACCAAACCTGTGCATTTCTGAAAACTAGAGACCTGGGGGAATCCAAGATGGGGTGACTTGTCTGGCTCGGACCAGGTTCTGTTACCCAGAATCCATTGCAAACCTCAAAATTTGGCTAAAAAAACACATGTTCCTCACATTTCTGTGGCAGAAAGTTCTGGAATCTGAGAGGAGCCACGAATTTCCTTCCACCCAGCGTTCCCCCACGTCTCCCGATAAAAATGATACCTCACTTGTGTGGGTAGGCCTAGCGCCCGTGACAGGAAATGCCCCAAAGCGCAACGTGGACACAGCCAAATTTTTGAAGGAAAACAGAGGTGTTTTTTGCAAAGTGCCTACCTGTAGCATTTGGCCTGTAGCTCAGCCGCCACCTAGGGAAACCTACCAAACCTGTGCATTTCTGAAAACTAGAGACCTGGGGGAATCCAAGATGGGGTGACTTGTGTGGCTCGGACCAGGTTCTGTTACCCAGAATCCATTGCAAACCTCAAAATTTGGCTAAAAAAACACATGTTCCTCACATTTCTGTGGCAGAAAGTTCTGGAATCTGAGAGGAGCCACAAATTTCCTTCCACCCAGCGTTCCCCCACGTCTCCGATAAAAATGATACCTCACTTGTGTGGGTAGGCCTAGCGCCCGCAACAGGAAACGCCCCAAAGCGCAACGTAGACACAGCCAAATTTTTGAAGGAAAACAGAGGTGTTTTTTGCAAAGTGCCTACCTGTAGATTTTGGCCTGTAGCTCAGCCGCCACCTAGGGAAACCTACCAAACCTGTGCATTTCTGAAAACTAGAGACCTGGGGGAATCCAAGATGGGGTGACTTGTGTGGCTCGGACCAGGTTCTGTTACCCAGAATCCATTGCAAACCTCAAAATTTGGCTAAAAAAACACATGTTCCTCACATTTCTGTGGCAGAAAGTTCTGGAATCTTAAAGGAGCCACCAATTTCCTTCCACCCAGCGTTCCCCCACGTCTCCCGATAAAAATGATACCTCACTTGTGTGGGTAGGCCTAGCGCCCGTGACAGGAAATGCCCCAAAGTGCAACGTGGACACAGCCAAATTTTTGAAGGAAAACAGAGGTGTTTTTTTGCAAAGTGCCTACTTGTAGATTTTGGCCTGTAGCTCAGCCACCACCTAGGGAAACCTACCAAACCTGTGCATTTCTGAAAACTAGAGACCTGGGGGAATCCAAGATGGGGTGACTTGTGTGGCTCGGACCAGGTTCTGTTACCCAGAATCCTTTGCAAACCTCAAAATTTGGCTAAAAAAACACATTTTCCTAACATTTCTGTGGCAGAAAGTTCTGGAATCTGAGAGGAGCCACGAATTTCCTTCCACCCAGCGTTCCCCCACGTCTGCCAATAAAAATGATACCTCACTTGTGTGGTTAGGCCTAGCGCCCGCGACAGGAAACACCCCAAAGCGCAACGTGGACACAGCCAAATTTTTGAAGGAAAACAGAGGTGTTTTTTGCAAAGTGCCTACCTGTAGATTTTGGCCTGTAGCTCAGCCGCCACCTACGGAAACCTACCAAACCTGTGCATTTCTGAAAACTAGAGACGAAGGGGAATTCAAGATGGGGTGACTTGTGTGGCTCGGACCAGCTTCTGTTACCCAGAATCCTTTGCAAACCTCAAAATGTGGCTAATAAAACACATGTTCCTAACATTTCTGTGGCAGAAAGTTCTGGAATCTGAGAGGAGCCACAAATTTCCTTCCACCCAGCGTTCCCCCACGTCTCCCGATAAAAATGATACCTCACTTGTGTGGGTAGGCCTAGTGCCCGCGACAGGAAACGCCCCAAAGCACAACGTGGACACATCCAAATTTGTGAAGGAAAACAGAGGTGTTTTTTGCAAAGTGCCTACCTGTAGATTTTGGCTTGTAGCTCAGCCGCCACCTAGGGAAACCTACCAAACCTGTGCATTTCTGAAAACTAGAGACCTGGGGGAATCCAAGATGGGGTGACTTGTGTGGCTCGGACCAGGTTCTGTTACCCAGAATCCATTGCAAACCTCAAAATTTGGCTAAAAAAACACATGTTCCTCACATTTCTGTGGCAGAAAGTTCTGGAATCTGAGAGGAGCCACAAATTTCCTTCCACCCAGCATTCCCCCACGTCTCCGATAAAAATGATACCTCACTTGTGTGGGTAGGCCAAGCGCCCGCGACAGGAAACGCCCCAAAGTGCAACGTAGACACAGCCAAATTTTTGAAGGAAAACAGAGGTGTTTTTTGCAAAGTGCCTACCTGTAGATTTTGGCCTGTAGCTCAGCCGCCACCTAGGGAAACCTACCAAACCTGTGCATTTCTGAAAACTAGAGTCCTGGGGGAATCCAAGATGGGGTGACTTGTGTGGCTCGGACCAGGTTCTGTTACCCAGAATCCATTGCAAACCTCAAAATTTGGCTAAAAAAACACATGTTCCTCACATTTCTGTGGCAGAAAGTTCAGGAATCTGAGAGGAGCCACAAATTTCCTTCCACCCAGCGTTCCCCCCCTTCTCCCGATAAAAATGATACCTCACTTGTGTGGGTAGGCCTAGCGACGGTGACAGGAAATGCCCCAAAGCGCAACGTGGACACAGCCAAATCTTTGAAGGAAAACAGAGGTGTTTTTTGCAAAGTGCCTACCTGTAGATTTTGGCCTGTAGCTCTGCCGCCACCTAGGGAAACCTACCAAACCTGTGCATTTCTGAAAACTAGAGACCTGGGGGAATCCAAGATGGGGTGACTTGTGTGGCTCGGACCAGGTTCTGTTACCCAGAATACCATTGCAAACCTCAAAATTTGGCTAAAAAAACACATGTTCCTCACATTTCTGTGGCAGAAAGTTCTGGAATCTGAGAGGAGCCACGAATTTCCTTCCACCCAGCGTTCCCCCACGTCTCCCGATAAAAATGATACCTCACTTGTGTGGGTAGGCCTAGCGCCCGTGACAGGAAATGCCCCAAAGCGCAACGTGGACACAGCCAAATTTTTGAAGGAAAACAGAGGTGTTTTTTGCAAAGTGCCTACCTGTAGCATTTGGCCTGTAGCTCAGCCGCCACCTAGGGAAACCTACCAAACCTGTGCATTTCTGAAAACTAGAGACCTGGGGGAATCCAAGATGGGGTGACTTGTGTGGCTCGGACCAGGTTCTGTTACCCAGAATCCATTGCAAACCTCAAAATTTGGCTAAAAAAACACATGTTCCTCACATTTCTCTGGCAGAAAGTTCTGGAATCTGAGAGGAGCCACAAATTTCCTTCCACCCAGCGTTCCCCCACGTCTCCGATAAAAATGATACCTCACTTGTGTGGGTAGGCCTAGCGCCCGCAACAGGAAACGCCCCAAAGCGCAACGTAGACACAGCCAAATTTTTTAAGGAAAACAGAGGTGTTTTTTGCAAAGTGCCTACCTGTAGATTTTGGCCTGTAGCTCAGCCGCCACCTAGGGAAACCTACCAAACCTGTGCATTTCTGAAAACTAGAGACCTGGGGGAATCCAAGATGGGGTGACTTGTGTGGCTCGGACCAGGTTCTGTTACCCAGAATCCATTGCAAACCTCAAAATTTGGCTAAAAAAACACATGTTCCTCACATTTCTGTGGCAGAAAGTTCTGGAATCTTAAAGGAGCCACCAATTTCCTTCCACCCAGCGTTCCCCCACGTCTCCCGATAAAAATGATACCTCACTTGTGTGGGTAGGCCTAGCGCCCGTGACAGGAAATGCCCCAAAGTGCAACGTGGACACAGCCAAATTTTTGAAGGAAAACAGAGGTGTTTTTTGCAAAGTGCCTACTTGTAGATTTTGGCCTGTAGCTCAGCCACCACCTAGGGAAACCTACCAAACCTGTGCATTTCTGAAAACTAGAGACCTGGGGGAATCCAAGATGGGGTGACTTGTGTGGCTCGGACCAGGTTCTGTTACCCAGAATCCTTTGCAAACCTCAAAATTTGGCTAAAAAAACACATGTTCCTAACATTTCTGTGGCAGAAAGTTCTGGAATCTGAGAGGAGCCACGAATTTCCTTCCACCCAGCGTTCCCCCACGTCTGCCAATAAAAATGATACCTCACTTGTGTGGGTAGGCCTAGCGCCCGCGACAGGAAACACCCCAAAGCGCAACGTGGACACAGCCAAATTTTTGAAGGAAAACAGAGGTGTTTTTTGCAAAGTGCCTACCTGTAGATTTTGGCCTGTAGCTCAGCCGCCACCTACGGAAACCTACCAAACCTGTGCATTTCTGAAAACTAGAGACGAAGGGGAATCCAAGATGGGGTGACTTGTGTGGCTCGGACCAGCTTCTGTTACCCAGAATCCTTTGCAAACCTCAAAATGTGGCTAATAAAACACATGTTCCTAACATTTCTGTGGCAGAAAGTTCTGGAATCTGAGAGGAGCCACAAATTTCCTTCCACCCAGCGTTCCCCCACGTCTCCCGATAAAAATGATACCTCACTTGTGTGGGTAGGCCTAGTGCCCGCGACAGGAAACGCCCCAAAGCACAACGTGGACACATCCAAATTTGTGAAGGAAAACACAGGTGTTTTTTGCAAAGTGCCTACCTGTAGATTTTGGCTTGTAGCTCAGCCGCCACCTAGGGAAACCTACCAAACCTGTGCATTTCTGAAAACTAGAGACCTGGGGGAATCCAAGATGGGGTGACTTGTGTGGCTCGGACCAGGTTCTGTTACCCAGAATCCATTGCAAACCTCAAAATTTGGCTAAAAAAACACATGTTCCTCACATTTCTGTGGCAGAAAGTTCTGGAATCTGAGAGGAGCCACAAATTTCCTTCCACCCAGCATTCCCCCACGTCTCCGATAAAAATGATACCTCACTTGTGTGGGTAGGCCAAGCGCCCGCGACAGGAAACGCCCCAAAGTGCAACGTAGTCACAGCCAAATTTTTGAAGGAAAACAGAGGTGTTTTTTGCAAAGTGCCTACCTGTAGATTTTGGCCTGTAGCTCAGCCGCCACCTAGGGAAACCTACCAAACCTGTGCATTTCTGAAAACTAGAGTCCTGGGGGAATCTAAGATGGGGTGACTTGTGTGGCTCGGACCAGGTTCTGTTACCCAGAATCCATTGCAAACCTCAAAATTTGGCTAAAAAAACACATGTTCCTCACATTTCTGTGGCAGAAAGTTCAGGAATCTGAGAGGAGCCACAAATTTCCTTCCACCCAGCGTTCCCCCACTTCTCCCGATAAAAATGATACCTCACTTGTGTGGGTAGGCCTAGCGACGGTGACAGGAAATGCCCCAAAGCGCAACGTGGACACAGCCAAATCTTTGAAGGAAAACAGAGGAGTTTTTTGCAAAGTGCCTACCTGTAGATTTTGGCCTGTAGCTCTGCCGCCACCTAGGGAAACCTACCAAACCTGTGCATTTCTGAAAACTAGAAACCTGGGGGAATCCAAGATGGGGTGACTTGTGTGGCTCGGACCAGGTTCTGTTACCCAGAATACCATTGCAAACCTCAAAATTTGGCTAAAAAAACACATGTTCCTCACATTTCTGTGGCAGAAAGTTCTGGAATCTGAGAGGAGCCACAAATTTCCTTCCACCCAGCGTTCCCCCACGTCTCCGATAAAAATGATACCTCACTTGTGTGGGTAGGCCTAGCGCCCACGACAGGAAACGCCCCAAAGCGCAACGTAGACACAGCCAAATTTTTGAAGGAAAACAGAGGTGTTTTTTGCAAAGTGCCTACCTGTAGATTTTGGCTTGTAGCTCAGCCGCCACCTAGGGAAACCTACCAAACCTGTGCATTTCTGAAAACTAGAGACCTAGGGGAATCGAAGATGGGGTACTTGTGTGGCTCGGACCAGGTTCTGTTACCCAGAATCCTTTGCAAACCTCAAAATTTGGCTAAAAAAACACATGTTCCTAACATTTCTGTGGCAGAAAGTTCTGGAATCTGAGAGGAGCCACAAATTTCCTTCCTCCCAGCGTTCCCCCACGTCTCCCGATAAAAATGATACCTCACTTGTGTGGGTAGGCCTAGTGCCCGCGACAGAAAACGCCCCAAAGCGCAACTTGGACACATCCAAATTTGTGAAGGAAAACAGAGGTGTTTTTTGCAAAGTGCCTACCTGTAGATTTTGTCTTGTAGCTCAGCCGCCACCTAGGGAAACCTACCAAACCTGTGCATTTCTGAAAACTAGAGACCTAGGGGAATCCAAGATGGGGTGACTTGTGTGGCTCGGACCAGGTTCTGTTACCCAAAATCCTTTGCAAACCTCAAAATTTGGCTAAAAAAACACAAGTTCCTCACATTTCTGTGGCAGAAAGTTCTGGAATCTGAGAGGAGCCACGAATTTCCTTCCACCCAGCGTTCCCCCACGTCTCCCGATAAAAATGATACCTCACTTGTGTGGGTAGTCCTAGCGCCCGTGACAGGAAATGCCCCAAAGCGCAACGTGGACACAGCCAAATTATTGAAGGAAAACAGAGGTGTTTTTTGCAAAGTTCCTACCTGTAGCATTTGGCCTGTAGCTCAGCCGCCACCTAGGGAAACCTACCAAACCTGTGCATTTCTGAAAACTAGAGACCTGGGGGAATCCAAGATGGGGTGACTTGTGTGGCTCGGACCAGGTTCTTTTACCCAGAATCCATTGCAAACCTCAAAATTTGGCTAAAAAAACACATGTTCCTCACATTTCTGTGGCAGAAAGTTCTGGAATCTGAGAGGAGCCACAAATTTCCTTCCACCCAGCGTTCCCTCACGTCTCCGATAAAAATGATACCTCACTTGTGTGGGTAGGCCTAGCGCCCGCAACAGGAAACGCCCCAAAGCGCAACGTAGACACAGCCAAATTTTTGAAGGAAAACAGAGGTGTTTTTTGCAAAGTGCCTACCTGTAGATTTTGGCCTGTAGCTCAGCCGCCACCTAGGGAAACCTACCAAACCTGTGCATTTCTGAAAACTAGAGACCTGGGGGAATCCAAGATGGGGTGACTTGTGTGGCTCGGACCAGGTTCTGTTACCCAGAATCCATTGCAAACCTCAAAATTTGGCTAAAAAGCACATGTTCCTCACATTTCTGTGGCAGAAAGTTCTGGAATCTTAAAGGAGCCACCAATTTCCTTCCACCCAGCGTTCCCCCACGTCTCCCGATAAAAATGATACCTCACTTGTGTGGGTAGGCCTAGCGCCCGTGACAGGAAATGCCCCAAAGTGCAACGTGGACACAGCCAAATTTTTGAAGGAAAACAGAGGTGTTTTTTGCAAAGTGCCTACTTGTAGATTTTAGCCTGTAGCTCAGCCACCACCTAGGGAAACCTACCAAACCTGTGCATTTCTGAAAACTAGAGACCTGGGGGAATCCAAGATGGGGTGACTTGTGTGGCTCGGACCAGGTTCTGTTACCCAGAATCCTTTGCAAACCTCAAAATTTGGCTAAAAAAACACATGTTCCTAACATTTCTGTGGCAGAAAGTTCTGGAATCTGAGAGGAGCCACGAATGTCCTTCCACCCAGCGTTCCCCCACGTCTGCCAATAAAAATGATACCTCACTTGTGTGGGTAGGCCTAGCGCCCGCGACAGGAAACACCCCAAAGCGCAACGTGGACACAGCCAAATTTTTGAAGGAAAACAGAGATGTTTTTTGCAAAGTGCCTACCTGTAGATTTTGGCCTGTAGCTCAGCCGCCACCTACGGAAACCTACCAAACCTGTGCATTTCTGAAAACTAGAGACGAAGGGGAATCCAAGATGGGGTGACTTGTGTGGCTCGGACCAGCTTCTGTTACCCAGAATCCTTTGCAAACCTCAAAATGTGGCTAATAAAACACATGTTCCTAACATTTCTGTGGCAGAAAGTTCTGGAATCTGAGAGGAGCCACAAATTTCCTTCCACCCAGCGTTCCCCCACGTCTCCCGATAAAAATGATACCTCACTTGTGTGGGTAGGCCAAGTGCCCGCGACAGGAAACGCCCCAAAGCACAACGTGGACACATCCAAATTTGTGAAGGAAAACAGAGGTGTTTTTTGCAAAGTGCCTACCTGTAGATTTTGGCTTGTAGCTCAGCCGCCACCTAGGGAAACCTACCAAACCTGTGCATTTCTGAAAACTAGAGACCTGGGGGAATCCAAGATGGGGTGACTTGTGTGGCTCGGACCAGGTTCTGTTACCCAGAATCCATTGCAAACCTCAAAATTTGGCTAAAAAAACACATGTTCCTCACATTTCTGTGGCAGAAAGTTCTGGAATCTGAGAGGAGCCACAAATTTCCTTCCACCCAGCATTCCCCCACGTCTCCGATAAAAATGATACCTCACTTGTGTGGGTAGGCCAAGCGCCCGCGACAGGAAACGCCCCAAAGTGCAACGTAGACACAGCCAAATTTTTGAAGGAAAACAGAGGTGTTTTTTGCAAAGTGCCTACCTGTAGATTTTGGCCTGTAGCTCAGCCGCCACCTAGGGAAACCTACCAAACCTGTGTATTTCTGAAAACTAGAGTCCTGGGGGAATCCAAGATGGGGTGACTTGTGTGGCTCGGACCAGGTTCTGTTACCCAGAATCCATTGCAAACCTCAAAATTTGGCTAATAAAACACATGTTCCTAACATTTCTGTGGCAGAAAGTTCTGGAATCTGAGAGGAGCCACGAATTTCCTTCCACCCAGCGTTCCCCCACGTCTGCCAATAAAAATGATACCTCACTTGTGTGGGTAGGCCTAGCGCCCGCGACAGGAAACACCCCAAAGCGCAACGTGGACACAGCCAAATTTTTGAAGGAAAACAGAGGTGTTTTTTGCAAAGTGCCTACCTGTAGATTTTGGCCTGTAGCTCAGCCGCCACCTACGGAAACCTACCAAACCTGTGCATTTCTGAAAACTAGAGACGAAGGGGAATCCAAGATGGGGTGACTTGTGTGGCTCGGACCAGCTTCTGTTACCCAGAATCCTTTGCAAACCTCAAAATGTGGCTAATAAAACACATGTTCCTAACATTTCTGTGGCAGAAAGTTCTGGAATCTGAGAGGAGCCACAAATTTCCTTCCACCCAGCGTTCCCCCACGTCTCCCGATAAAAATGATACCTCACTTGTGTGGGTAGGCCTAGTGCCCGCGACAGGAAACGCCCCAAAGCACAACGTGGACACATCCAAATTTGTGAAGGAAAACAGAGGTGTTTTTTGCAAAGTGCCTACCTGTAGATTTTGGCTTGTAGCTCAGCCGCCACCTAGGGAAACCTACCAAACCTGTGCATTTCTGAAAACTAGAGACCTGGGGGAATCCAAGATGGGGTGACTTGTGTGGCTCGGACCAGGTTCTGTTACCCAGAATCCATTGCAAACCTCAAAATTTGGCTAAAAAAACACATGTTCCTCACATTTCTGTGGCAGAAAGTTCTGGAATCTGAGAGGAGCCACAAATTTCCTTCCACCCAGCATTCCCCCACGTCTCCGATAAAAATGATACCTCACTTGTGTGGGTAGGCCAAGCGCCCGCGACAGGAAACGCCCCAAAGTGCAACGTAGACACAGCCAAATTTTTGAAGGAAAACAGAGGTGTTTTTTGCAAAGTGCCTACCTGTAGATTTTGGCCTGTAGCTCAGCCGCCACCTAGGGAAACCTACCAAACCTGTGTATTTCTGAAAACTAGAGTCCTGGGGGAATCCAAGATGGGGTGACTTGTGTGGCTCGGACCAGGTTCTGTTACCCAGAATCCATTGCAAACCTCAAAATTTGGCTAATAAAACACATGTTCCTAACATTTCTGTGGCAGAAAGTTCTGGAATCTGAGAGGAGCCACGAATTTCCTTCCACCCAGCGTTCCCCCACGTCTGCCAATAAAAATGATACCTCACTTGTGTGGGTAGGCCTAGCGCCCGCGACAGGAAACACCCCAAAGCGCAACGTGGACACAGCCAAATTTTTGAAGGAAAACAGAGGTGTTTTTTGCAAAGTGCCTACCTGTAGATTTTGGCCTGTAGCTCAGCCGCCACCTACGGAAACCTACCAAACCTGTGCATTTCTGAAAACTAGAGACGAAGGGGAATCCAAGATGGGGTGACTTGTGTGGCTCGGACCAGCTTCTGTTACCCAGAATCCTTTGCAAACCTCAAAATGTGGCTAATAAAACACATGTTCCTAACATTTCTGTGGCAGAAAGTTCTGGAATCTGAGAGGAGCCACAAATTTCCTTCCACCCAGCGTTCCCCCACGTCTCCCGATAAAAATGATACCTCACTTGTGTGGGTAGGCCTAGTGCCCGCGACAGGAAACGCCCCAAAGCACAACGTGGACACATCCAAATTTGTGAAGGAAAACAGAGGTGTTTTTTGCAAAGTGCCTACCTGTAGATTTTGGCTTGTAGCTCAGCCGCCACCTAGGGAAACCTACCAAACCTGTGCATTTCTGAAAACTAGAGACCTGGGGGAATCCAAGATGGGGTGACTTGTGTGGCTCGGACCATGTTCTGTTACCCAGAATCCATTGCAAACCTCAAAATTTGGCTAAAAAAACACATGTTCCTCACATTTCTGTGGCAGAAAGTTCTGGAATCTGAGAGGAGCCACAAATTTCCTTCCACCCAGCATTCCCCCACGTCTCCGATAAAAATGATACCTCACTTGTGTGGGTAGGCCAAGCGCCCGCGACAGGAAACGCCCCAAAGTGCAACGTAGACACAGCCAAATTTTTTAAGGAAAACAGAGGTGTTTTTTGCAAAGTGCCTACCTGTAGATTTTGGCCTGTAGCTCAGCCGCCACCTAGGGAAACCTACCAAACCTTTGCATTTCTGAAAACTAGAGTCCTGGGGGAATCCAAGATGGGGTGACTTGTGTGGCTCGGACCAGGTTCTGTTACCCAGAATCCATTGCAAACCTCACAAATTTGGCTAAAAAAACACATGTTCCTCACATTTCTGTGGCAGAAAGTTCAGGAATCTGAGAGGAGCCACGAATTTCCTTCACCCAGCGTTCCCCCACGTCTCCTGATAAAAATGATACCTCACTTGTGTGGGTAGGCCTAGCGCCCGTGACAGGAAATGCCCCAAAGCGCAACGTGGACACAGCCAAATTTTTGAAGGAAAACAGAGGTGTTTTTTGCAAAGTGCCTACCTGTAGCATTTGGCCTGTAGCTCAGCCGCCACCTAGGGAAACCTACCAAACCTGTGCATTTCTGAAAACTAGAGACCTGGGGGAATCCAAGATGGGGTGACTTGTGTGGCTCGGACCAGGTTCTGTTACCCAGAATCCATTGCAAACCTCAAAATTTGGCTAAAAAAACACATGTTCCTCACATTTCTGTGGCAGAAAGTTCTGGAATCTGAGAGGAGCCACAAATTTCCTTCCACCCAGCGTTCCCCCACGTCTCCGATAAAAATGATACCTCACTTGTGTGGGTAGGCCTAGCGCCCGCAACAGGAAACGCCCCAAAGCGCAACGTAGACACAGCCAAATTTTTGAAGGAAAACAGAGGTGTTTTTTGCAAAGTGCCTACCTGTAGATTTTGGCTTGTAGCTCAGCCGCCACCTAAGGAAACCTACCAAACCTGTGCATTTCTGAAAACTAGAGACCTAGGGGAATCCAAGATGGGGTGACTTGTGTGGCTCGGACCAGGTTCTGTTACCCAGAATCCTTTGCAAACCTCAAAATTTGGCTAAAAAAACACATGTTCCTAACATTTCTGTGGCAGAAAGTTCTGGAATCTGAGAGGAGCCACGAATTTCCTTCCACCCAGCGTTCCCCCACGTCTGCCGATAAAAATGATACCTCACTTGTGTGGGTAGGCCTAGCGCCCGCAACAGGAAACGCCACAAAGCGCAACGTGGACACAGCCAAATTTTTGAAGGAAAACAGAGGTGTTTTTTGCAAAGTGCCTACCTGTAGATTTTGGCCTGTAGCTCAGCCGCCACCTACGGAAACCTACCAAACCTGTGCATTTCTGAAAACTAGAGACCTAGGGGAATCCAAGATGGAGTGACTTGTGTGGCTCGGACCAGCTTCTGTTACCCAGAATCCTTTGCAAACCTCAAAATTTGGCTAAAAAAACACATGTTCCTAACATTTCTGTGGCAGAAAGTTCTGGAATCTGAGAGGAGCCACGAATTTCCTTCCACCCAGCGTTCCCCCACGTCTGCCGATAAAAATGATACCTCACTTGTGTGGGTAGGCCTAGCGCCCGCGACAGGAAACGCCCCAAAGCGCAACGTGGACACAGCCACATT
This sequence comes from Pleurodeles waltl, assembly GCF_031143425.1. NCBI lineage: Eukaryota > Metazoa > Chordata > Amphibia > Caudata > Salamandridae > Pleurodeles > Pleurodeles waltl. The sequence continues at coordinate 685,450,076 of NC_090442.1, forward strand.
TTTGAAGGAAAACAGAGGTGTTTTTTGCAAAGTGCCTACCTGTAGATTTTGGCCTGTAGCTCAGCCGCCACCTACGGAAACCTACCAAACCTGTGCATTTCTGAAAACTAGAGACCTAGGGGAATCCAAGATGGGGTGACTTGTGTGGCTCGGACCAGCTTCTGTTACCCAGAATCCTTTGCAAACCTCAAAATTTGGCTAATAAAACACATGTTCCTAACATTTCTGTGGCAGAAAGTTCTGGAATCTGAGAGGAGCCACAAATTTCCTTCCACCCAGCGTTCCCCCACGTCTCCGATAAAAATGATACCTCACTTGTGTGGGTAGGCCTAGCGCCCGCGACAGGAAACGCCCCAAAGCGCAACGTAGACACAGCCAAATTTTTGAAGGAAAACAGAGGTGTTTTTTGCAAAGTGCCTACCTGTAGATTTTGGCTTGTAGCTCAGCCGCCACCTAGGGAAACCTACCAAACCTGTGCATTTCTGAAAACTAGAGACCTAGGGGAATCCAAGATGGGGTGACTTGTGTGGCTCGGACCAGGTTCTGATACCCAGAATCCTTTGCAAACCTCAAAATTTGGCTAAAAAAACACATGTTCCTCACATTTTTGTGGCAGAAAGTTCTGGAATCTGAGAGGAGCCACAAATTTCCTTCCACCCAGCGTTCCCCCACATCTCCCGATAAAAATGATACCTCACTTGTGTGGGTAGGCCAACCGCCCGCGACAGGAAACGCCCCAAAGCGCAACGTAGACACAGCCAAATTTTTGAAGGAAAACAGAGGTGTTTTTTGCAAAGTGCCTACCTGTAGATTTTGGCTTGTAGCTCAGCCGCCACCTAGGGAAACCTACCAAACCTGTGCATTTCTGAAAACTAGAGACCTAGGGGAATCGAAGATGGGGTGACTTGTGTGGCTCGGACCAGGTTCTGTTACCCAGAATCCTTTGCAAACCTCAAAATTTGGCTAAAAAAACACATGTTCCTAACATTTCTGTGGCAGAAAGTTCTGGAATCTGAGAGGAGCCACAAATTTCCTTCCTCCCAGCGTTCCCCCACGTCTCCCGATAAAAATGATACCTCACTTGTGTGGGTAGGCCTAGTGCCCGCGACAGAAAACGCCCCAAAGCGCAACTTGGACACATCCAAATTTTTGAAGGAAAACAGAGGTGTTTTTTGCAAAGTGCCTACCTGTAGCATTTGGCCTGTAGCTCAGCCGCCACCTAGGGAAACCTACCAAACCTTTGCATTTCTGAAAACTAGAGACCTGGGGGAATCCAAGATGGGGTGACGTGTGTGGCTCGGACCAGGTTCTGTTACCCAGAATCCATTGCAAACCTCAAAATTTGGCTAAAAAAACACATGTTCCTCACATTTCTGTGGCAGAAAGTTCTGGAATCTGAGAGGAGCCACGAATTTCCTTCCACCCAGCGTTCCCCCACGTCTCCCGATAAAAATGATACCTCACTTGTGTGGGTAGGCCTAGCGCCCGTGACAGGAAATGCCCCAAAGTGCAACGTGGACACAGCCAAATTTTTGAAGGAAAACAGAGGTGTTTTTTGCAAAGTGCCTACCTGTAGCATTTGGCCTGTAGCTCAGCCGCCACCTAGGGAAACCTACCAAACCTGTGCATTTCTGAAAACTAGAGACCTGGGGGAATCCAAGATGGGGTGACTTGTGTGGCTCGGACCAGGTTCTGTTACCCAGAATCCATTGCAAACCTCAAAATTTGGCTAAAAAAACACATGTTCCTCACATTTCTGTGGCAGAAAGTTCTGGAATCTGAGAGGAGCCACAAATTTCCTTCCACCCAGCGTTCCCCCACGTCTCCGATAAAAATGATACCTCACTTGTGTGGGTAGGCCTAGCGCCCGCAACAGGAAACGCCCCAAAGCGCAACGTAGACACAGCCAAATTTTTGAAGGAAAACAGAGGTGTTTTTTGCAAAGTGCCTACCTGTAGATTTTGGCCTGTAGCTCAGCCGCCACCTAGGGAAACCTACCACACCTGTGCATTTCTGAAAACTAGAGACCTGGGGGAATCCAAGATGGGGTGACTTGTGTGGCTCGGACCAGGTTCTGTTACCCAGAATCCATTGCAAACCTCAAAATTTGGCTAAAAAAACACATGTTCCTCACATTTCTGTGGCAGAAAGTTCTGGAATCTTAAAGGAGCCACCAATTTCCTTCCACCCAGCGTTCCCCCACGTCTCCCGATAAAAATGATACCTCACTTGTGTGGGTAGGCCTAGCGCCCGTGACAGGAAATGCCCCAAAGTGCAACGTGGACACAGCCAAATTTTTGAAGGAAAACAGAGGTGTTTTTTGCAAAGTGCCTACTTGTAGATTTTGGCCTGTAGCTCAGCCGCCACCTATGGAAACCTACCAAACCTGTGCATTTCTGAAAACTAGAGACCTGGGGGAATCCAAGATGGGGTGACTTGTGTGGCTCGGACCAGGTTCTGTTACCCAGAATCCTTTGCAAACCTCAAAATTTAGCTAAAAAAACACATGTTCCTCACATTTCTGTGGCAGAAAGTTCTGGAATCTGAGAGGAGCCACGAATTTCCTTCCACCCAGCGTTCCCCCACGTCTCCCGATAAAAATGATACCTCACTTGTGTGGGTAGGCCTAGCGCCCGTGACAGGAAATGCCCCAAAGCGCAACGTGGACACAGCCAAATTTTTGAAGGAAAACAGAGGTGTTTTTTGCAAAGTGCCTACCTGTAGCATTTGGCCTGTAGCTCAGCCGCCACCTAGGGAAACCTACCAAACCTGTGCATTTCTGAAAACTAGAGACCTGGGGGAATCCAAGATGGGGTGACTTGTGTGGCTCGGACCAGGTTCTGTTACCCAGAATCCATTGCAAACCTCAAAATTTGGCTAAAAAAACACATGTTCCTCACATTTCTGTGGCAGAAAGTTCTGGAATCTGAGAGGAGCCACAAATTTCCTTCCACCCAGCGTTCCCCCACGTCTCCCGATAAAAATGATACCTCACTTGTGTGGGTAGGCCTAGCGACGGTGACAGGAAATGCCCCAAAGCGCAACGTGGACGCAGCCAAATTTTTGAAGGAAAACAGAGGTGTTTTTTGCAAAGTGCCTACCTGTAGATTTTGGCCTGTAGCTCAGCTGCCACCTAGGGAAACCTACCAAACCTGTGCATTTCTGAAAACTAGAGACCTGGGGGAATCCAAGATGGGGTGACTTGTGTGGCTCGGACCAGGTTCTGTTACCCAGAATCCATTGCAAACCTCAAAATTTGGCTAAAAAAACACATGTTCGTCACATTTCTGTGGCAGAAAGTTCTGGAATCTGAGAGGAGCCACAAATTTCCTTGCACCCAGCGTTCCTCCACGTCTCCGATAAAAATGATACCTCACTTGTGTGGGTAGGCCTAGCGCCCGAGACAGGAAACGCCCCAAAGCGCAACGTAGACACAGCCAAATTTTTGAAGGAAAACAGAGGTGTTTTTTGCAAAGTGCCTACCTGTAGATTTTGGCTTGTAGCTCAGCCGCCACCTAGGGAAACCTACCAAACCTGTGCATTTCTGAAAACTAGAGACCTAGGGGAATCCAAGATGGGGTGACTTGTGTGGCTCGGACCAGGTTCTGTTACCCAGAATCCTTTGCAAACCTCAAAATTTGGCTAAAAAAACACATGTTCCTAACATTTCTGTGGCAGAAAGTTCTGGAATCTGAGAGGAGCCACGAATTTCCTTCCACCCAGCGTTCCCCCACGTCTGCCGATAAAAATGATACCTCACTTGTGTGGGTAGGCCTAGCGCCCGCGACAGGAAACGCCCCAAAGCGCAACGTGGACACAGCCACATTTTTGAAGGAAAACAGAGGTGTTTTTTGCAAAGTGACTACCTGTAGATTTTGGCTTGTAGCTCAGCCGCCACCTAGGGAAACCTACCAAACCTGTGCATTTCTGAAAACTAGAGACCTAGGGGAATCCAAGATGGGGTGACTTGTGTGGCTCGGACCAGGTTCTGTTACCCAGAATCCTTTGCAAACCTCAAAATTTGGCTAAAAAAACACATGTTCCTAACATTTCTGTGGCAGAAAGTTCTGGAATCTGAGAGGAGCCACGAATTTCCTTCCACCCAGCGTTCCCCCACGTCTCCCGATAAAAATGATACCTCACTTGTGTGGGTAGGCCTAGCGCCCGTGACAGGAAATGCCCCAAAGCGCAACGTGGACACAGCCAAATTTTTGAAGGAAAACAGAGGTGTTTTTTGCAAAGTGCCTACCTGTAGCATTTGGCCTGTAGCTCAGCCGCCACCTAGGGAAACCTACCAAACCTGTGCATTTCTGAAAACTAGAGACCTGGGGGAATCCAAGATGGGGTGACTTGTGTGGCTCGGACCAGGTTCTGTTACCCAGAATCCATTGCAAACCTCAAAATTTGGCTAAAAAAACAAATATTCCTCACATTTCTGTGGCAGAAAGTTCTGGAATCTGAGAGGAGCCACAAATTTCCTTCCACCCAGCGTTCCCCCACGTCTCCGATAAAAATGATACCTCACTTGTGTGGGTAGGCCTAGCGCCCGCAACAGGAAACGCCCCAAAGCGCAACGTAGACACAGTCACATTTTTGAAGGAAAACAGAGGTGTTTTTTGCGAAGTGCCTACCTGTAGATTGTGGCCTGTAGCTCAGCCGCCACCTAGGGAAACCTACCAAACCTGTGCATTTCTGAAAACTAGAGACCTGGGGGAATCCAAGATGGGGTGACTTGTGTGGCTCGGACCAGGTTCTGTTACCCAGAATCCTTTGCAACCTCAAAATTTAGCTAAAAAAACACATGTTCCTCACATTTCTGTGGCAGAAAGTTCTGGAATCTGAGAGGAGCCACGAATTTCCTTCCACCCAGCGTTCCCCCACGTCTCCCGATAAAAATGATACCTCACTTGTGTGGGTAGGCCTAGCGCCCGTGACAGGAAATGCCCCAAAGCGCAACGTGGACACAGCCAAATTTTTGAAGGAAAACAGAGGTGTTTTTTGCAAAGTGCCTACCTGTAGCATTTGGCCTGTAGCTCAGCCGCCACCTAGGGAAACCTACCAAACCTGTGCATTTCTGAAAACTAGAGACCTGGGGGAATCCAAGATGGGGTGACTTGTGTGGCTCGGACCAGGTTCTGTTACCCAGAATCCATTGCAAACCTCAAAATGTGGCTAAAAAAACACATGTTCCTCACATTTCTGTGGCAGAAAGTTCTGGAATCTGAGAGGAGCCCCAAATTTCCTTCCACCCAGCGTTCCCCCACGTCTCCCGATAAAAATGATACCTCACTTGTGTGGGTAGGCCTAGCGACGGTGACAGGAAATGCCCCAAAGCGCAACGTGGACACAGCCAAATTTTTGAAGGAAAACAGAGGTGTTTTTTGCAAAGTGCCTACCTGTAGATTTTGGCCTGTAGCTCAGCCGCCACCTAGGGAAACCTACCGAACCTGTGCATTTCTGAAAACTAGAGACCTGGGGGAATCCAAGATGGGGTGACTTGTGTTGCTCGGACCAGGTTCTGTTACCCAGAATCCATTGCAAACCTCAAAATTTGGCTAAAAAAACACATGTTCGTCACATTTCTGTGGCAGAAAGTTCTGGAATCTGAGAGGAGCCACAAATTTCCTTGCACCCAGCGTTCCTCCACGTCTCCGATAAAAATGATACCTCACTTGTGTGGGTAGGCCTAGCGCCCGAGACAGGAAACGCCCCAAAGCGCAACGTAGACACAGCCAAATTTTTGAAGGAAAACAGAGGTGTTTTTTGCAAAGTGCCTACCTGTAGATTTTGGCTTGTAGCTCAGCCGCCACCTAGGGAAACCTACCAAACCTGTGCATTTCTGAAAACTAGAGACCTAGGGGAATCCAAGATGGGGTGACTTGTGTGGCTCGGACCAGGTTCTGTTACCCAGAATCCTTTGCAAACCTCAAAATTTGGCTAAAAAAACACATGTTCCTAACATTTCTGTGGCAGAAAGTTCTGGAATCTGAGAGGAGCCACGAATTTCCTTCCACCCAGCGTTCCCCCACGTCTGCCGATAAAAATGATACCTCACTTGTGTGGGTAGGCCTAGCGCCCGCGACAGGAAACGCCCCAAAGCGCAACGTGGACACAGCCACATTTTTGAAGGAAAACAGAGGTGTTTTTTGCAAAGTGCCTACCTGTAGATTTTGGCCTGTAGCTCAGCCGCCACCTACGGAAACCTACCAAACCTGTGCATTTCTGAAAACTAGAGACCTAGGGGAATCCAAGATGGGGTGACTTGTGTGGCTCGGACCAGCTTCTGTTACCCAGAATCCTTTGCAAACCTCAAAATTTGGCTAATAAAACACATGTTCCTAACATTTCTGTGGCACAAAGTTCTGGAATCTGAGAGGAGCCACAAATTTCCTTCCACCCAGCGTTCCCCCACGTCTCCGATAAAAATGATACCTCACTTGTGTGGGTAGGCCTAGCGCCCGCGACAGAAAACGCCCCAAAGCGCAACGTGGACACATCCAAATTTGTGAAGGAAAACAGAGGTGTTTTTTGCAAAGTGCCTACCTGTAGATTTTGTCTTGTAGCTCAGCCGCCACCTAGGGAAACCTACTAAACCTGTGCATTTCTGAAAACTAGAGACCTAGGGGAATCCAAGATGGGGTGACTTGTGTGGCTCGGACCAGGTTCTGTTACCCAGAATCCATTGCAAACCTCAAAATTTGGCTAAAAAAACACATGTTCCTCACATTTCTGTGGCAGAAAGTTCTGGAATCTGAGAGGAGCCACAAATTTCCTTCCACCCAGCGTTCCCCCACGTCTCCGATAAAAATGATACCTCACTTGTGTGGGTAGGCCTAGCGCCCGCGACAGGAAACGCCCCAAAGCGCAACGTAGACACAGCCAAATTTTTGAAGGAAAACAGAGGTGTTTTTTGCAAAGTGCCTACCTGTAGATTTTGGCCTGTAGCTCACCGCCACCTAGGGAAACCTACAAAACCTGTGCATTTCTGAAAACTAGAGACCTGGGGAAATCCAAGATGGGGTGACTTGTGTGGCTCGGACCAGGTTCTGTTACCCAGAATCCATTGCAAACCTCAAAATTTGGCTAAAAAAACACATGTTCCTCACATTTCTGTGGCAGAAAGTTCTGGAATCTGAGAGGAGCCACAAATTTCCTTCCACCCAGCGTTCCCCCACGTCTCCCGATAAAAATGATACCTCACTTGTGTGGGTAGGCCTAGCGACGGTGACAGGAAATGCCCCAAAGCGCAACGTGGACACAGTCAAATTTTTGAAAGAAAACAGAGGTGTTTTTTGCAAAGTGCCTACCTGTAGATTTTGGCCTGTAGCTCAGCCGCCACCTAGGGAAACCTACCAAACCTGTGCATTTCTGAAAACTAGAGACCTGGGGGAATCCAAGATGGGGTGACTTGTGTGGCTCGGACCAGGTTCTGTTACCCAGAATCCATTGCAAACCTCAAAATTTGGCTAAAAAAACACATGTTCCTCACATTTCTGTGGCAGAAAGTTCTGGAATCTGAGAGGAGCCACAAATTTCCTTCCACCAAGCGTTCCCCCACGTCTCCGATAAAAATGATACCTCACTTGTGTGGGTAGGCCTAGCGCCCGCGACAGGAAACGCCCCAAAGCGCAACGTAGACACAGCCAAATTTTTGAAGGAAAACAGAGGTGTTTTTTGCAAAGTGCCTACCTGTAGATTTTGGCTTGTAGCTCAGCCGCCACCTAGGGAAACCTACCAAACCTATGCATTTCTGAAAACTAGAGACCTAGGGGAATCCAAGATGGGGTGACTTGTGTGGCTCGGACCAGGTTCTGTTACCCAGAATCCTTTGCAAACCTCAAAATTGGGCTAAAAAAACACATGTTCCTAACATTTCTGTGGCAGAAAGTTCTGGAATCTGAGAGGAGCCACGAATTTCCTTCCACCCAGCGTTCCCCCACGTCTGCCGATAAAAATGATACCTCACTTGTGTGGGTAGGCCTAGCGCCCGCGACAGGAAACGCCCCAAAGCGCAACGTGGACACAGCCACATTTTTTATGGAAAACAGAGGTGTTTTTTGCAAAGTGCCTACCTGTAGATTTTGGCCTGTAGCTCAGCCGCCACCTACGGAAACATACCAAACCTGTGCATTTCTGAAAACTAGGGACCTAGGGGAATCCAAGATGGGGTGACTTGTGTGGCTCGGACCAGCTTCTGTTACCCAGAATCCTTTGCAAACCTCAAAATTAGGCTAATAAAACACATGTTCCTAACATTTCTGTGGCAGAAAGTTCTGGAATCTGAGAGGAGCCACAAATTTCCTTCCGCCCAGCGTTCCCCCACGTCTCCGATAAAAATGATACCTCACTTGTGTGGGTAGGCCTAGCGCCCGCGACAGGAAACGCCCCAAAGCGCAACGTAGACACAGCCACATTTTTTAAGGAAAACAGAGGTGTTTTTTGCAAAGTGCCTACCTGTAGATTTTGGCTTGTAGCTCAGCCGCCACCTAGGGAAACCTACCAAACCTGTGCATTTCTGAAAACTAGAGACCTAGGGGAATCCAACATGGGGTGACTTGTGTGGCTCGGACCAGGTTCTGTTACCCAGAATCCTTTGCAAACCTCAAAATTTGGCTAAAAAAACACATGTTCCTCACATTTTTGTGGCAGAAAGTTCTGGAATCTGAGAGGAGCCACAAATTTCCTTCCACCTAGCGTTCCCCCACGTCTCCCGATAAAAATGATACCTCACTTGTGTGGGTAGGCCTACCGCCCGCGACAGGAAACGCCCCAAAGCGCAACGTAGACACAGCCAAATTTTTGAAGGAAAACAGAGGTGTTTTTTGCAAAGTGCCTACCTGTAGATTTTGGCTTGTAGCTCAGCCGCCACCTAGGGAAACCTACCAAACCTGTGCATTTCTGAAAACTAGAGACCTAGGAGAATCCAAGATGGGGTGACTTGTGTGGCTCGGACCAGGTTCTGTTACCCAGAATCCTTTGCAAACCTCAAAATTTGGCTAAAAAAACACATGTTCCTCACATTTCTGTGGCAGAAAGTTCTGGAATCTGAGAGGAGCCACGAATTTCCTTCCACCCAGCGTTCCCCCACGTCTCCCGATAAAAATGATACCTCACTTGTGTGGGTAGGCCTAGCGCCCGTGACAGGAAATGCCCCAAAGCGCAACGTGGACACAGCCAAATTTTTGAAGGAAAACAGAGGTGTTTTTTGCAAAGTGCCTACCTGTAGCATTTGGCCTGTAGCTCAGCCGCCACCTAGGGAAACCTACCAAACCTGTGCATTTCTGAAAACTAGAGACCTGGGGGAATCCAAGATGGGGTGACTTGTGTGGCTCGGACCAGGTTCTGTTACCCAGAATCCTTTGCAAACCTCAAAATTTAGCTAAAAAAACACATGTTCCTCACATTTCTGTGGCAGAAAGTTCTGGAATCTGAGAGGAGCCACGAATTTCCTCCCACCCAGCGTTCCCCCACGTCTCCCGATAAAAATGATACCTCACTTGTGTGGGTAGGCCTAGCGCCCGTGACAGGAAATGCCCCAAAGCGCAATGTGGACACAGCCAAATTTTTGAAGGAAAACAGAGGTGTTTTTTGCAAAGTGCCTACCTGTAGCATTTGGCCTGTAGCTCAGCCCCCACCTAGGGAAACCTACCAAACCTGTGCATTTCTGAAAACTAGAGACCTGGGGGAATCCAAGATGGGGTGACTTGTGTGGCACGGACCAGGTTCTGTTACCCACAATCCTTTGCAAACCTCAAAATTTAGCTAAAAAAACACATGTTCCTCACATTTCTGTGGCAGAAAGTTCTGGAATCTGAGAGAAGCCACGAATTTCCTTCCACCCAGCGTTCCCCCACGTCTCCCGATAAAAATGATACCTCACTTGTGTGGGTAGGCCTAGCGCCCGTGACAGGAAATGCCCCAAAGCGCAACGTGGACACAGCCAAATTTTTGAAGGAAAACAGAGGTGTTTTTTGCAAAGTGCCTACCTGTAGCATTTGGCCTGTAGCTCAGCCGCCACCTAGGGAAACCTACCAAACCTGTGCATTTCTGAAAACTAGAGACCTGGGGGAATCCAAGATGGAGTGACTTGTGTGGCTCGGACCAGGTTCTGTTACCCAGAATCCATTGCAAACCTCAAAATTTGGCTAAAAAAACACATGTTCCTCACATTTCTGTGGCAGAAAGTTCTGGAATCTGAGAGGAGCCACAAATTTCCTTCCACCCAGCGTTCCCCCACGTCTCCCGATAAAAATGATACCTCACTTGTGTGTTTTGGCCTAGCGACGGTGACAGGAAATGCCCCAAAGCGCAACGTGGACACAGCCAAATTTTTGAAGGAAAACAGAGGTGTTTTTTGCAAAGTGCCTACCTGTAGATTTTGGCCTGTAGCTCAGCCGCCACCTAGGGAAACCTACCAAACCTGTGCATTTCTGAAAACTAGAGACCTGGGGGAATCCAAGATGGGGTGACTTGTGTGGCTCGGACCAGGTTCTGTTACCCAGAATCCATTGCAAACCTCAAAATTTGGCTAAAAAAACACATGTTCGTCACATTTCTGTGGCAGAAAGTTCTGGAATCTGAGAGGAGCCACAAATTTCCTTGCACCCAGCGTTCCTCCACGTCTCCGATAAAAATGATACCTCACTTGTGTGGGTAGGCCTAGCGCCTGAGACAGGAAACGCCCCAAAGCGCAACGTAGACACAGCCAAATTTTTGAAGGAAAACAGAGGTGTTTTTTGCAAAGTGCCTACCTGTAGATTTTGGCTTGTAGCTCAGCCGCCACCTAGGGAAACCTACCAAACCTGTGCATTTCTGAAAACTAGAGACCTAGGGGAATCCAAGATGGGGTGACTTGTGTGGCTCGGACCAGGTTCTGTTACCCAGAATCCTTTGCAAACCTCAAAATTTGGCTAAAAAAACACATGTTCCTAACATTTCTGTGGCAGAAAGTTCTGGAATCTGAGAGGAGCCACGAATTTCCTTCCACCCAGCGTTCCCCCACGTCTGCCGATAAACATGATACCTCACTTGTGTGGGTAGGCCTAGCGCCCGCGACAGGAAACGCCCCAAAGCGCAACGTGGACACAGCCACATTTTTGAAGGAAAACAGAGGTGTTTTTTGCAAAGTGCCTACCTGTAGATTTTGGCCTGTAGCTCAGCCGCCACCTACGGAAACCTACCAAACCTGTGCATTTCTGAAAACTAGAGACCTAGGGGAATCCAAGATGGGGTGACTTGTGTGGCTCGGACCAGCTTCTGTTACCCAGAATCCTTTGCAAACCTCAAAATTTGGATAATAAAACACATGTTCCTAACATTTCTGTGGCACAAAGTTCTGGAATCTGAGAGGAGCCATAAATTTCCTTCCACCCAGCGTTCCCCCACGTCTCCGATAAAAATGATACCTCACTTGTGTGGGTAGGCCTAGCGCCCGCGACAGAAAACGCCCCAAAGCGCAACGTGGACACATCCAAATTTGTGAAGGAAAACAGAGGTGTTTTTTGCAAAGTGCCTACCTGTAGATTTTGTCTTGTAGCTCAGCCGCCACCTAGGGAAACCTACTAAACCTGTGCATTTCTGAAAACTAGAGACCTAGGGGAATCCAAGATGGGGTGACTTGTGTGGCTCGGACCAGGTTCTGTTACCCAGAATCCTTTGCAAACCTCAAAATTTGGCTAAAAAAACACATGTTCCTCACATTTCTGTGGCAGAAAGTTCTGGAATCTGAGAGGAGCCACGAATTTCCTTCCACCCAGCGTTCCCCCACGTCTCCCGATAAAAATGATACCTCACTTGTGTGGGTAGGCCTAGCGCCCGTGACAGGAAATGCCCCAAAGCGCAACGTGGACACAGCCAAATTTTTGAAGTAAAACAGAGGTGTTTTTTGCAAAGTGCCTACCTGTAGATTTTGGCCTGTAGCTCAGCCGCCACCTACGGAAACCTACCAAACCTGTGCATTTCTGAAAACTAGAGACCTAGGGGAATCCAAGATGGGGTGACTTGTGTGGCTCGGACCAGCTTCTGTTACCCAGAATCCTTTGCAAACCTCAAAATTTGGCTAAAAAAACACATGTTCCTAACATTTCTGTGGCAGAAAGTTCTGGAATCTGAGAGGAGCCACGAATTTCCTTCCACCCAGCGTTCCCCCACGTCTGCCGATAAAAATGATACCTCACTTGTGTGGGTAGGCCTAGCGCCCGCGACAGGAAACGCCCCAAAGCGCAACGTGGACACAGCCACATTTTTGAAGGAAAACAGAGGTGTTTTTTGCAAAGTGCCTACCTGTAGATTTTGGCCTGTAGCTCAGCCGCCACCTACGGAAACCTACCAAACCTGTGCATTTCTGAAAACTAGAGACCTAGGGGAATCCAAGATGGGGTGACTTGTGTGGCTCGGACCAGCTTCTGTTACCCAGAATCCTTTGCAAACCTCAAAATTTGGCTAATAAAACACATGTTCCTAACATTTCTGTGGCAGAAAGTTCTGGAATCTGAGAGGAGCCACAAATTTCCTTCCACCCAGCGTTCCCCCACGTCTCCGATAAAAATGATACCTCACTTGTGTGGGTAGGCCTAGCGCCCGCGACAGGAAACGCCCCAAAGCGCAACGTAGACACAGCCAAATTTTTGAAGGAAAACAGAGGTGTTTTTTGCAAAGTGCCTACCTGTAGATTTTGGCTTGTAGCTCAGCCGCCACCTAGGGAAACCTACCAAACCTGTGCATTTCTGAAAACTAGAGACCTAGGGGAATCCAAGATGGGGTGACTTGTGTGGCTCGGACCAGGTTCTGATACCCAGAATCCTTTGCAAACCTCAAAATTTGGCTAAAAAAACACATGTTCCTCACATTTTTGTGGCAGAAAGTTCTGGAATCTGAGAGGAGCCACAAATTTCCTTCCACCCAGCGTTCCCCCACATCTCCCGATAAAAATGATACCTCACTTGTGTGGGTAGGCCAACCGCCCGCGACAGGAAACGCCCCAAAGCGCAACGTAGACACAGCCAAATTTTTGAAGGAAAACAGAGGTGTTTTTTGCAAAGTGCCTACCTGTAGATTTTGGCTTGTAGCTCAGCCGCCACCTAGGGAAACCTACCAAACCTGTGCATTTCTGAAAACTAGAGACCTAGGGGAATCGAAGATGGGGTGACTTGTGTGGCTCGGACCAGGTTCTGTTACCCAGAATCCTTTGCAAACCTCAAAATTTGGCTAAAAAAACACATGTTCCTAACATTTCTGTGGCAGAAAGTTCTGGAATCTGAGAGGAGCCACAAATTTCCTTCCTCCCAGCGTTCCCCCACGTCTCCCGATAAAAATGATACCTCACTTGTGTGGGTAGGCCTAGTGCCCGCGACAGAAAACGCCCCAAAGCGCAACTTGGACACATCCAAATTTTTGAAGGAAAACAGAGGTGTTTTTTGCAAAGTGCCTACCTGTAGCATTTGGCCTGTAGCTCAGCCGCCACCTAGGGAAACCTACCAAACCTTTGCATTTCTGAAAACTAGAGACCTGGGGGAATCCAAGATGGGGTGACGTGTGTGGCTCGGACCAGGTTCTGTTACCCAGAATCCATTGCAAACCTCAAAATTTGGCTAAAAAAACACATGTTCCTCACATTTCTGTGGCAGAAAGTTCTGGAATCTGAGAGGAGCCACGAATTTCCTTCCACCCAGCGTTCCCCCACGTCTCCCGATAAAAATGATACCTCACTTGTGTGGGTAGGCCTAGCGCCCGTGACAGGAAATGCCCCAAAGTGCAACGTGGACACAGCCAAATTTTTGAAGGAAAACAGAGGTGTTTTTTGCAAAGTGCCTACCTGTAGCATTTGGCCTGTAGCTCAGCCGCCACCTAGGGAAACCTACCAAACCTGTGCATTTCTGAAAACTAGAGACCTGGGGGAATCCAAGATGGGGTGACTTGTGTGGCTCGGACCAGGTTCTGTTACCCAGAATCCATTGCAAACCTCAAAATTTGGCTAAAAAAACACATGTTCCTCACATTTCTGTGGCAGAAAGTTCTGGAATCTGAGAGGAGCCACAAATTTCCTTCCACCCAGCGTTCCCCCACGTCTCCGATAAAAATGATACCTCACTTGTGTGGGTAGGCCTAGCGCCCGCAACAGGAAACGCCCCAAAGCGCAACGTAGACACAGCCAAATTTTTGAAGGAAAACAGAGGTGTTTTTTGCAAAGTGCCTACCTGTAGATTTTGGCCTGTAGCTCAGCCGCCACCTAGGGAAACCTACCACACCTGTGCATTTCTGAAAACTAGAGACCTGGGGGAATCCAAGATGGGGTGACTTGTGTGGCTCGGACCAGGTTCTGTTACCCAGAATCCATTGCAAACCTCAAAATTTGGCTAAAAAAACACATGTTCCTCACATTTCTGTGGCAGAAAGTTCTGGAATCTTAAAGGAGCCACCAATTTCGTTCCACCCAGCGTTCCCCCACGTCTCCCGATAAAAATGATACCTCACTTGTGTGGGTAGGCCTAGCGCCCGTGACAGGAAATGCCCCAAAGTGCAACGTGGACACAGCCAAATTTTTGAAGGAAAACAGAGGTGTTTTTTGCAAAGTGCCTACTTGTAGATTTTGGCCTGTAGCTCAGCCGCCACCTATGGAAACCTACCAAACCTGTGCATTTCTGAAAACTAGAGACCTGGGGGAATCCAAGATGGGGTGACTTGTGTGGCTCGGACCAGGTTCTGTTACCCAGAATCCTTTGCAAACCTCAAAATTTAGCTAAAAAAACACATGTTCCTCACATTTCTGTGGCAGAAAGTTCTGGAATCTGAGAGGAGCCACGAATTTCCTTCCACCCAGCGTTCCCCCACGTCTCCCGATAAAAATGATACCTCACTTGTGTGGGTAGGCCTAGCGCCCGTGACAGGAAATGCCCCAAAGCGCAACGTGGACACAGCCAAATTTTTGAAGGAAAACAGAGGTGTTTTTTGCAAAGTGCCTACCTGTAGCATTTGGCCTGTAGCTCAGCCGCCACCTAGGGAAACCTACCAAACCTGTGCATTTCTGAAAACTAGAGACCTGGGGGAATCCAAGATGGGGTGACTTGTGTGGCTCGGACCAGGTTCTGTTACCCAGAATCCATTGCAAACCTCAAAATTTGGCTAAAAAAACACATGTTCCTCACATTTCTGTGGCAGAAAGTTCTGGAATCTGAGAGGAGCCACAAATTTCCTTCCACCCAGCGTTCCCCCACGTCTCCCGATAAAAATGATACCTCACTTGTGTGGGTAGGCCTAGCGACGGTGACAGGAAATGCCCCAAAGCGCAACGTGGACGCAGCCAAATTTTTGAAGGAAAACAGAGGTGTTTTTTGCAAAGTGCCTACCTGTAGATTTTGGCCTGTAGCTCAGCTGCCACCTAGGGAAACCTACCAAACCTGTGCATTTCTGAAAACTAGAGACCTGGGGGAATCCAAGATGGGGTGACTTGTGTGGCTCGGACCAGGTTCTGTTACCCAGAATCCATTGCAAACCTCAAAATTTGGCTAAAAAAACACATGTTCGTCACATTTCTGTGGCAGAAAGTTCTGGAATCTGAGAGGAGCCACAAATTTCCTTGCACCCAGCGTTCCTCCACGTCTCCGATAAAAATGATACCTCACTTGTGTGGGTAGGCCTAGCGCCCGAGACAGGAAACGCCCCAAAGCGCAACGTAGACACAGCCAAATTTTTGAAGGAAAACAGAGGTGTTTTTTGCAAAGTGCCTACCTGTAGATTTTGGCTTGTAGCTCAGCCGCCACCTAGGGAAACCTACCAAACCTGTGCATTTCTGAAAACTAGAGACCTAGGGGAATCCAAGATGGGGTGACTTGTGTGGCTCGGACCAGGTTCTGTTACCCAGAATCCTTTGCAAACCTCAAAATTTGGCTAAAAAAACACATGTTCCTAACATTTCTGTGGCAGAAAGTTCTGGAATCTGAGAGGAGCCACGAATTTCCTTCCACCCAGCGTTCCCCCACGTCTGCCGATAAAAATGATACCTCACTTGTGTGGGTAGGCCTAGCGCCCGCGACAGGAAACGCCCCAAAGCGCAACGTGGACACAGCCACATTTTTGAAGGAAAACAGAGGTGTTTTTTGCAAAGTGACTACCTGTAGATTTTGGCTTGTAGCTCAGCCGCCACCTAGGGAAACCTACCAAACCTGTGCATTTCTGAAAACTAGAGACCTAGGGGAATCCAAGATGGGGTGACTTGTGTGGCTCGGACCAGGTTCTGTTACCCAGAATCCTTTGCAAACCTCAAAATTTGGCTAAAAAAACACATGTTCCTAACATTTCTGTGGCAGAAAGTTCTGGAATCTGAGAGGAGCCACGAATTTCCTTCCACCCAGCGTTCCCCCACGTCTCCCGATAAAAATGATACCTCACTTGTGTGGGTAGGCCTAGCGCCCGTGACAGGAAATGCCCCAAAGCGCAACGTGGACACAGCCAAATTTTTGAAGGAAAACAGAGGTGTTTTTTGCAAAGTGCCTACCTGTAGCATTTGGCCTGTAGCTCAGCCGCCACCTAGGGAAACCTACCAAACCTGTGCATTTCTGAAAACTAGAGACCTGGGGGAATCCAAGATGGGGTGACTTGTGTGGCTCGGACCAGGTTCTGTTACCCAGAATCCATTGCAAACCTCAAAATTTGGCTAAAAAAACAAATATTCCTCACATTTCTGTGGCAGAAAGTTCTGGAATCTGAGAGGAGCCACAAATTTCCTTCCACCCAGCGTTCCCCCACGTCTCCGATAAAAATGATACCTCACTTGTGTGGGTAGGCCTAGCGCCCGCAACAGGAAACGCCCCAAAGCGCAACGTAGACACAGCCACATTTTTGAAGGAAAACAGAGGTGTTTTTTGCGAAGTGCCTACCTGTAGATTGTGGCCTGTAGCTCAGCCGCCACCTAGGGAAACCTACCAAACCTGTGCATTTCTGAAAACTAGAGACCTGGGGGAATCCAAGATGGGGTGACTTGTGTGGCTCGGACCAGGTTCTGTTACCCAGAATCCTTTGCAACCTCAAAATTTAGCTAAAAAAACACATGTTCCTCACATTTCTGTGGCAGAAAGTTCTGGAATCTGAGAGGAGCCACGAATTTCCTTCCACCCAGCGTTCCCCCACGTCTCCCGATAAAAATGATACCTCACTTGTGTGGGTAGGCCTAGCGCCCGTGACAGGAAATGCCCCAAAGCGCAACGTGGACACAGCCAAATTTTTGAAGGAAAACAGAGGTGTTTTTTGCAAAGTGCCTACCTGTAGCATTTGGCCTGTAGCTCAGCCGCCACCTAGGGAAACCTACCAAACCTGTGCATTTCTGAAAACTAGAGACCTGGGGGAATCCAAGATGGGGTGACTTGTGTGGCTCGGACCAGGTTCTGTTACCCAGAATCCATTGCAAACCTCAAAATGTGGCTAAAAAAACACATGTTCCTCACATTTCTGTGGCAGAAAGTTCTGGAATCTGAGAGGAGCCCCAAATTTCCTTCCACCCAGCGTTCCCCCACGTCTCCCGATAAAAATGATACCTCACTTGTGTGGGTAGGCCTAGCGACGGTGACAGGAAATGCCCCAAAGCGCAACGTGGACACAGCCAAATTTTTGAAGGAAAACAGAGGTGTTTTTTGCAAAGTGCCTACCTGTAGATTTTGGCCTGTAGCTCAGCCGCCACCTAGGGAAACCTACCGAACCTGTGCATTTCTGAAAACTAGAGACCTGGGGGAATCCAAGATGGGGTGACTTGTGTTGCTCGGACCAGGTTCTGTTACCCAGAATCCATTGCAAACCTCAAAATTTGGCTAAAAAAACACATGTTCGTCACATTTCTGTGGCAGAAAGTTCTGGAATCTGAGAGGAGCCACAAATTTCCTTGCACCCAGCGTTCCTCCACGTCTCCGATAAAAATGATACCTCACTTGTGTGGGTAGGCCTAGCGCCCGAGACAGGAAACGCCCCAAAGCGCAACGTAGACACAGCCAAATTTTTGAAGGAAAACAGAGGTGTTTTTTGCAAAGTGCCTACCTGTAGATTTTGGCTTGTAGCTCAGCCGCCACCTAGGGAAACCTACCAAACCTGTGCATTTCTGAAAACTAGAGACCTAGGGGAATCCAAGATGGGGTGACTTGTGTGGCTCGGACCAGGTTCTGTTACCCAGAATCCTTTGCAAACCTCAAAATTTGGCTAAAAAAACACATGTTCCTAACATTTCTGTGGCAGAAAGTTCTGGAATCTGAGAGGAGCCACGAATTTCCTTCCACCCAGCGTTCCCCCACGTCTGCCGATAAAAATGATACCTCACTTGTGTGGGTAGGCCTAGCGCCCGCGACAGGAAACGCCCCAAAGCGCAACGTGGACACAGCCACATTTTTGAAGGAAAACAGAGGTGTTTTTTGCAAAGTGCCTACCTGTAGATTTTGGCCTGTAGCTCAGCCGCCACCTACGGAAACCTACCAAACCTGTGCATTTCTGAAAACTAGAGACCTAGGGGAATCCAAGATGGGGTGACTTGTGTGGCTCGGACCAGCTTCTGTTACCCAGAATCCTTTGCAAACCTCAAAATTTGGCTAATAAAACACATGTTCCTAACATTTCTGTGGCACAAAGTTCTGGAATCTGAGAGGAGCCACAAATTTCCTTCCACCCAGCGTTCCCCCACGTCTCCGATAAAAATGATACCTCACTTGTGTGGGTAGGCCTAGCGCCCGCGACAGAAAACGCCCCAAAGCGCAACGTGGACACATCCAAATTTGTGAAGGAAAACAGAGGTGTTTTTTGCAAAGTGCCTACCTGTAGATTTTGTCTTGTAGCTCAGCCGCCACCTAGGGAAACCTACTAAACCTGTGCATTTCTGAAAACTAGAGACCTAGGGGAATCCAAGATGGGGTGACTTGTGTGGCTCGGACCAGGTTCTGTTACCCAGAATCCATTGCAAACCTCAAAATTTGGCTAAAAAAACACATGTTCCTCACATTTCTGTGGCAGAAAGTTCTGGAATCTGAGAGGAGCCACAAATTTCCTTCCACCCAGCGTTCCCCCACGTCTCCGATAAAAATGATACCTCACTTGTGTGGGTAGGCCTAGCGCCCGCGACAGGAAACGCCCCAAAGCGCAACGTAGACACAGCCAAATTTTTGAAGGAAAACAGAGGTGTTTTTTGCAAAGTGCCTACCTGTAGATTTTGGCCTGTAGCTCACCGCCACCTAGGGAAACCTACAAAACCTGTGCATTTCTGAAAACTAGAGACCTGGGGAAATCCAAGATGGGGTGACTTGTGTGGCTCGGACCAGGTTCTGTTACCCAGAATCCATTGCAAACCTCAAAATTTGGCTAAAAAAACACATGTTCCTCACATTTCTGTGGCAGAAAGTTCTGGAATCTGAGAGGAGCCACAAATTTCCTTCCACCCAGCGTTCC